>NC_067282.1:50573789-50919289 GCF_020740795.1 Apus apus | reverse complement strand
TCACAGAAATTCATAATCAGACTTCTAAAAACATTTCATCATGGAAGTGAAACAATAAACAGTACCTAAACAATACTACATAATGGTAATCTATGTATTGACTCTTACTCTATCCTATGCCACTGTCTTACAGAGAACTGTACAGACGACTACAATTACTGTATAATATTCACAGGAGTACCCCAGATTGGTTTCTAATCTTTTGCTATCTTTGAGAATTAGACTGCATACAAAAAATTGCCAGTTCAATCAGTATTAATATTCAGCAAGTGCTGACTCTCGGTAGGAAATTACTGACACATTTCTGGACACTTAAAATCACAGTGTTAATAAAAAAAGGAGGGTCAATCAGAAATTGCCACGATCACAGTGTGCAGGACTTTCTAGCATCTGTGTAGATCTACAGAAATAATAAGAGAAACAAATATTTATGTGTCATCACAAAATGGTAAATATTTTGAGAATGCTTTAATACAGTGCTTTCTCTTGTGCATGAGCACATTCAGAATTTCTCACTTTTCATAAAAAACAACAAAAAAACACTACAAAAAGAAAATATTTAATCTATCTGTCTGAATTGCAACATTAAAAAATCACTAATTTCTCTGCCTTCATTTATAGCTGTTGAAGAAGTATTCCTCTCATCTCTGTAAACTGCTGCTTTCCAGTGCTATTAGTTTGTAATCAATGGGATTGGTACCACCAATGCTCTAATACACATGACTTCTGAGTGCAAACTCACATTTGTATATAGACACAAACTTTCAATTTTGTGTGTTTCATAGTATTGTATAGAATATTGAATAAGGTGTTGACTAATCTGTTGTTGACTTGCTGTTTCCACATTACAAATTGAATTACACCTATTTAAATTTAAAATTAAGTCCATGAGTAACTGCCTCCATGACACATATTTTTTAAGAGCAGGAAGGTCACATTGCAAGGACAAGGTGTGGTTACTTCTTGCTACACCAGCAAACTGGCAGTCAGTCAAATGCTCAGTTCTGCTATCTGCACTATTTTTTAGGGTTTCTTTTCTCTCATGCCCCTGAAATCTGTGACATTTATGGAGTAGGGTCATATTTCTTCTCAGTCTGTTTCAATGGTCAATAAAATTTGCTGACATATATATATATGCGGGCACATATGTATATATACACTAATACATAATAAATACACACCCACATGTACACTAATGTATTTTGCATATTTTTTTTTTTCCCCTAAAAATTTTAGCTGGTCTAAAATTAAGGCATATTTGGCTGGAAAAACCAAAGCCTGAAGCTGAATCTGGCAATGGGCAGGAAAGGCAACAAGAAGGATTTGGGTATATCGACAGCAAACGGAAAATTAGGAAAAGTGTGGGCCAGCTGCTGAATGGCAATGGGGACCTGGTGACAAAGGACATGGAAAAGGCTGGAGTGTTCAACACCTTCCTTACTTTGATCGTTACTGGCAAGACCAGCCTTCAGCAATCCCTGTTCTGTGAGACAGCCGGGAACAAGGAACAAGGTGGAACTTTGGTGGAAGAGGATCAGATTAGTGAACACTTAAATGTAACAGTTTCAGGGCATACATAGTCTGGACATCGGATGCATGTATGGGTTCTGAGGGAGCTGGCTGCCGTCACTGCACCACCACTCAATATCTGTGAAAGGTCATGGCAAGCCAGGGAGACCTTCTGTCACTTCTGCCTTCAAGAAGGGCAAGAAGGAGGACCCAGGGAACTACAAGTCTGTCAGCCCCTCCTCAGGCCCTGAGAAGGTAATAAAGCAAATAATCCTGAAAGCCATTTCTAAACATATGAAGGACAAGAAAGTGATTGAGTGTAGTCAGTGTGGATTTATGGAGAGGAAAGCATGCTTTCTACAGTGAAACTACTAACTTGGTGGATGAAGGGAAAACAGCAGATATATTTTATCTTAATTTCAGTAAGGACAAGACCTGGACGATGGGACAGTGCACTCTGCAAATTTGCAGATTATACAAAACAGACAGGAGGGGCTGATACACCAGAGGGTTATCCTGCCACCTAGAGGGACCTCAACACGATGGAGAAATGCACTAACAGTACTTTTATGCAGTCCAACAAAGGGAAATGGGAAATCCTGAATCTGTAGAGGAATAATCCCATGCACCAGAACTGACTAGGGGCAGATCAGTTGGAAAGCAGCTTTGCAGACAAGGACCCGGTGGACAAGAATTTGAATAGGAAGCAGCAATGTGTCATTGCAGCAAAAATGACCAACTGCAGCTGCATTAGGAGGAGTGTTACCAGCAGGTTGAGGGAGGTGAACCTTTCCCACTGCTCAGCACTGGTGAGGCAGCACCTGGAATGCTCTGTCCAGTCCTGGGCTACCCAGTACAAGAGTGACATGGAGATACTGGAGAGAGTCCAGCAAATGGTCGCAAAGATAACTAAGGCACTGGAGCATCTCTCATATAAGAAGAGACTGGGAGAGCTATGACTGTTCAACAGAAGAAGAGAAGGCTCAGAGTGATCTTCTCAATGTGTACTTGATGGGAGTAAAGAAGACTGACACAGACACTCTTCAGTGGCATCCAGGGACACAACAAGAGGCAATGGACAAAAACTGATGCACAGGAAATTTTATTTAAGCATAAAAGAAAACTTTAATACTGTAAGGATGATTGGACAGTGGAAGAGGTTGCCCAGACAGGTTGTGGAGACTCCAACCTTGGAATTATGCAAAACTCAGCTGAGCTCCATCCTTGGCAATTTGCTCTAGTTGACTACTTTGAGTCAAGGGCTTGGACGAGATGGTCTTCAGGGACTCCGTCCAACTTCAATCATTCTGCAATTCTGTAATATATTGAAGTAATCAGTAATTTAATTTGGGGAATTGCTGTTGCCACCAATGGTATAGTTTCCCTGCCTTGACTTCTTTGCCACATTGAGTGCATCAGCAAGAAAAGAATCTTACGTCTTGAAAAATAGAGTCCCTAGCACATGCACACATACATACATAAATATGAACACACATTTTCTTTTTCTGTATGCTAACATGAGTAATCATATGAATAAAACCTAACAATATTCTTTGCATAAAACTTTTTAAAAGTTAATATTTTTCCCGACCTTGGACTACCAGCACATTAAAATGTGGCTAAATAAATCAAGGTAATTTATGACAGAAATCATTCAAAAATACATTTTGAAAGGAGTTTTAACTACTTTCTGTATCTCTGAATTGTTGCAATTTTCTTAAAGCTCTCACAGTAATCATTTTCTATTTTATTATAACTCAAGGCTATGTTCTCCCCCGTTAATAAAATATCCCCCTGATCTAAAGTAGCAGTCCTAACAGGCATTTTTGAACCTAATTAGGTTATTTTAATGGGCTTGGACATATAGATGCTTCAGTAATGTAGTGTAATTCTCTCAGGCTTGGTTAGGAATAAATAAAAGGAAACAAAGCTTACTTTTAAATTTTGTTATGCTGCCTCGAGAAGAAACAATAAAGAGAGATCAAATTTATATATAGTCTTGTTACAAGTGAATATGTTAATTACTTTTTATCAAAACAACTTGATGTTACTAGGAAACATGGAGACAAAGGCCACAGGTGGTAATGAAGGATGCCTTATCAGAAGTGACTAATAATGCTCGAGTTGCCAAAGTAACCAGATTGTCTCCTAAAAATGTGTGCTTTGACATTCGCTTATCAATGCTACTGAAATGCAACTCTTATCATTCCTGCATAGCAAATTTCATTTCCGTACAAGTGATGAATATGCAGATTCTTCCATTATTTGAATGTCTCATTTATTTCTTTTTCATGCATACAGGAAAAGAAATGCTTCTTGTGGGAAGATTTCACTCCCTGAAAGGGACAGGCAGTGGTTTCAGATTTGTCTTTCTTACAGTTTCGCTTTTGGACCAGGGGTGATTACACAGTAATTTCTCTCTCCTTTACCAAATTCTTTGTTATGTTGTCATACATCACATTGCCTCTTTTAGCCATGTACTGCTACTTACATAAGACAAAGTATACTGAATATGCTTTTTCCTAGATAATCAAATAATTTTATTTCAGATTTGCTTTACAACTCTATTGCCATAAAACCTCAGAAAATTGCTTGCACCTGAGATACAAGTCTTATACCTTTAGTTGTTGTTTTCATCTCTTCAGGAAAGACAAATGTACATGTTTCTCAGCTTTCTCCTAAATCATTATATCAAATTTCTGACCACATGTTCTTTATTTTACCATGACTGCTACATGACTACACACAGGACTGCAAAAAGGAAAAATGCCTTCTTATGGGTCCTTTGAAGCAAGACCAAGCTACAGGAAATACCCCGGCCACAGTACAGCACTGTTGCTATTTTATTTATTGATTGACTTCATATCGCATACACAGATGGTCAGCAGATGCCAGACTAGGCAGTGTAGCACTTCTTGTGCAGGGATTTGTGGAGTAGGAGAGAGACCGTGACACTGTATGGCTAATACACATGTGCAGCAGTAAAGAAGCATGAGAAAAGTGTCAAAAGGCCAAGTGCCGGATCCTGCACTTGAGCCACAACAACCTTATACAATATTACAGGCTTAGGGAAGTGTGGCTGGAAAGCTGTCTGGCAGAAAAGGACCTGGGGGTTCTAATTGACAAGCAGCTGAATATGAGCCAGCAGTGTGCCCAGGTGGCCAAGAAAGCCGATGGCATCCTGGCTTGTATTAGAAATAGTGTGACCAGCAGAAGCAGATAAGTGATTGTCCCCCGTACTCTGCACTGGTGAGGCCACACCTGGAGTATTGCATCCAGTTTTGGGCACCTCAATTCAAGAGAGATACTGAGGTGCTGGAGCACGTATAGAGGAGGGCAATGAAGCTGGTGAAGGGCCTAGAGAATAAATCTTATGAAAAACGCTTGAAGGAGCTGGGAATGATTAGTTTGAGAAAGAGGAGGCTGAGGGGAGACCTCATCAGTCTCTACAACTACCTAAACGGACATTGTAGAGAGGTTGGTGCTGGTCTCTTTTCACAGGTAATTAGCCACAGAACAAGAGGGAATGGCTTCAAGCTGCAACAGGGCAGGTTTAGACTGGACATTAGGAAAATTGTTTTTCACAGAAAGAGTGGTCAGACACTGGAATAGGCTGCCCAGGGAGGTGATGGAGTCACCATCCCTGGATGTGTTTAAGGGTCATTTGGATGTGGTGTTGGTGGATATGGAACTTTGTAGAGTAGTGGTGGTGGTTGGACTTGGTGATCCCGAGGGTCTTTTCCAACCTGAATGGTTCTATAGTTCTATGAAAAGAGGAGAAGAGCAGGAATCTCACGTTCAGCACATGAGATTTGACAGATCTGAATTACACAAAGCCAACGAATTTGACTTGCTAAAGTTTTTTTCTTGGAACACACATAAATTATTACCAATTGAAAGGTAGAACAAAATCAAATTCTACTACCTTTTTTTTTTTTTAATACAAAAGTATGAATTTTTCATGTTCGGTAATTGGCCGTGAAAAATGTCTGAGTTTCACCAACACAGGCATACAATATCATCTGGGGAATAATTTTTTTAATAGTTACTTCTTTTATATTTTCCCCAATTTCAGACTTTTTCTTAACTGAAAAACTTCTGCTTCCTCCTCCTTTTCTAAGAGGTTATATAGTCTCATAATTATTAGTACTCTGCCTAGACTATCTGCAGTTGTTCTTCCTCAGTTGTGTTCAAACTTTGATGAAATGCTGCTGCAGTACAGAGTATATTCAGATACCATTAAAAAAATGCTTCTGCCTATCCATGCCACTATATACATTGGGTGTTGTTTTTTGTTTTTTTCTGATATTGTGCCATTTTTTACTTCTGCTCAGTTTATGATGCCTTGTGGCCATAGAAACAGTTTTCTTTAAAATGTTGCATAATCAGCCATTCCCTAGCCTGTACTTAGACTGCTATTCCTCCCAGATTAATATTTTTTTTACATTTAAATTCACCCAATTTTCTTCTCAGACATTTCTCCAACATACCAGAATCTTTTCCTTTAATGTTGCAGGTTCAACCATGAGCAGGTGTCATTGGAAAATTGAATAAGCATTGTTCCTATTGTCTGATCCAAATCAATGCCATGAATATTAAATAACACTAGACACAGAACAGACCCTGCAGAACCCTTCCAACACATTCATCTAAATCAACACTGAAGCACTGATAACTACTCTTTGAGAATGACTTTCCAATCAAGGTTATGTATAGCCTGCTAACAGTGTTGATAGCAAGTAAATATACAAAAATAGGATAAAAGCCCAGAATGGACCTCATGTGACTCAGAATATACTCAAATTTATAAGTCCGTGCAGCTTGACAGCACTGTTATATATGTGTTAAAAGAACATGAACAAAGAAAGATTCTTATTCAAAACACTAGTCACTCTTACAGCGTGAAAAATGATTTTCCAAGACTCTCTTATTAGCAACATCATGCATTATACAACAGCACTGCTTGTTCAAACTGTTTTTCTGATAAGAAACACTGCATTTTAAAAAGCAACTTCTATTTTAATATTTAATACCTCAGCATATCTAGATCTCCAAAAGTAGCAAGCTATTTAGGCAAGTAGTGCACTTCATGTAATGTTAAAAGCATTCCTGGCATTTTATGTTATCTGCTTTTTAATGACTGTTTTTTGCTAACATTAAAAATGAATTAATATCTCTTTCCTTAAGTAGTCTGCTGAATGCTGAAAGAGTAAATCTGACAGGATTACTCATACCTCACAGATACTGTAGAGACCTGCCTATCAGTTTGTTTTTCATACTTTTGAAAGGAAATGGGTTTGCTTCAAAGCTCAGTATCTCCACAGCTCATTACAGTTATGCGTGGGCATCAAGGAGAAAAACAAGTTTCTTTAAACTAGCCTGTCAAAAGCTAAGTCACCACTGATGTTATGACATTTGAATCCAGTGATGAGGGAGCCATTCTTCAAAATACCATATTGTCATATTTGCAGAAAAGAAGCCCTCAGAGCTGTGTTGTGAAGTCCTACGAAGACTTTCAACAACACTAAAACAAAGACCAGCCCTTTATTTGTTTTATTCCCCACCTCTAATGTAAGTTATTTAGTTGTATGTGTTTCCATAACAGTAGAAAATATGTATCTATATACACATGCTTAGACAAGAAATTATTTTCTGATGGTTTTGCCTGTTTCTAGTAAGGATTGCTAATGTTTTATTGATCATAAACCAGATGCAAAAGTTACTATTCATAGCATTTTTTAAATAAAAGAGGAGTTCCAGATTGTGCACAAATACAGTATTTTTGTGGATTCCCATTTTGATGCATTTTTTTCTCCTTACACTCACTTCAGACTATTGCATTCTGAAAATCAGAATTCCACTCTGTATCATTTATTAGTCTTATATTTTATCATTCTTTTTGTCTTTAAACTCTCCAATAAGAAGTAAAAGAGAGAAACACATACATCTCAAAGGCCCAATTTTGCAACATTTCATTAGATAACAGAAAGTCAAAATGTCTCCACCACACATCTATGATTATTAGAAAGGTTAAATAAGGTAACTTGGTTTAAGAAATAGGCATTGATGACAAAAGATGTAATAAAAAATAAACATGGATGACTCTATCAGAACCTAACCAATAGCAAGAAAGCATATTCCTGCACTTTTTGCATATTGGGAAGATAATTACATTTTCCCACAGGTGGTTTTTTTTTGTGTGATTTTCTGTATTTTTAGAGGTAAGGATGGACCTTTGACATGAAAGATGTTAGAAAGCCCCATATGACCTAATCCCATTATAAACAGTGCACATTGATGCATCCACAATGTAGACACTGTAGTTGTAGAACTACAATGAACTGCAGCTGATGCTAGAAAACCTCATACTAGTAATTTTTCATTAAGTTTACACTTTGTACTGCAAATTTTGGCAATGTTTAAAGGGAAACAAATGCTTCACTGATAACACAATATTAAAATATTCCCTAAACTAAAACAGACTAGGTGCATTGACTACAAAACACATCTAAAACAATTTCAGAACCCAACCTCAGAGAAAATCAATGCTGAAGAACTCAAACACAGATCTGCTTGTCTCTTCCTCCTTTGAGACCACATAAATATGTCTTAACTCCAGAAAAAAGAAGTAAGAGAAAATCTTCCCTGAACTTAGTATGCAACATGCTAATAGCTGCATAGCAGTTAAGGCCTAAATCAAAATCCTGATTATCCTAATGTTCTGTAATCCATATAATTCAGTTTCTCCAAGATGCTTATTACAATAGATCCAGAGATTCTAACTTAGTTATTCTGCTCCCTTCTTACAATGTATGCACAATAGTAAAAAAGTAAAATGTTCCATTTTCCTCTGTATTGACAGAGTTACAGGTCACTGTGTAAACCAAACGTGTAAAGGACAAATGGATATTACGATGCATGAATGGCAACCTCAGTTCTTAGCACCTGTTCTTGGAGTGCTAAGTGAATGTTCCTTGCAGGCATATTGCAGGGTCTTTGTTGTCCTCCATTACACTGAATAGAGGCTTGATAATAGTGGTTATTATATTTTGATTTTCTTTTAGAAGCAATAGTTCCTTCAAACATGTGATACGCTATTCTCATGCATGTTGAACTTCATAATGTAATACCTTAAATAAAATACAGTAGCCCATTTGTCCTGCTCACTGAATTACTCTCTGGAAGCAATGGCAAGAATTTAATAGAATTTCACGAATTTCATTAAAAAAATCTACATCAGCTTCTAAGAAAAGTAACTGCTCCTTGCACTTTTCCAGATTGCCAAACATTGCTTCATTATGTTGACCTAGCAGTCTACAGAAACTTTCCCAGAAGGGAAAGGAACTATTTTTCATACCAGTAGCACCACTATAATTAGCCCCCTACTGAGCTGTCCTTAGCCCAGGGCTCAGTCATGAAATTATAGCTAGAAAACGGCATTTGATTAGGATAAACTTATAAATTCATTACACAGATCTCCTAGCTATCATTTAATGTGGATAATTCAAAGTCCTTTTCATGAGTTATTTAATGAGACAATAACTATCCAAGGCACAGGATAGTTGAAGTTTCTAGTAATATATTTGAACCATTAAATGTCATATATATGCCTTGGCTCTGTGTTAAAAAAAACCCACAGGTGTTTGAAGAATGTCTAGGAATTAAAGGCCACTGGAGAGTGTGAGTTTATATATAACTGTATCAATAAGGTTAATTTAAGTCATGGAGCACTACCTCAGTGATTCATATAAAAATCAAATGAAAATTACTAAGATTTATTTCCAAGTATAATCTTTCCTTCCCTAAATATTAAAAGGGAGATTTTCTGCATGTAACAGATTTGCTACCAGCTCTCTCCCTACCTCCCTGAGAGGTGTGCCCAGGTAGAGAAACTCCTCCACTTAATGACAGAGATCCAGGAGATGCTGAGTAGGCTGATGAGGATCAGAGTGTGAGAGAGAGTGTCTACTGGAATCACAGCCAACCTTGCCTGGGACAGGCCCAACAGGCAGACAGGATGCATGATACGGAGGATTCCTTCTCCTATGTCCGCCTGGCTGAACCCAGTAACTTAAGGGATAGAGGGCAATGGAGACAAGTTCCTGCCTGGCACAAGGCGCCCCAGCACCTGCTGCTTGCAAACAGAGAAGGACTTGTGGGTGATGTGATGGTTGGAGACCGTCTTGGGCACAGCAGTCATGTACAGAGTTCTCAATTCTTGGAGAAGTAAGGAGGAGGGTCAGCAGAACTGCCACCTTGGGCTTCCAAAGCACACACAAGAGGTAATGGCCTCAAGTTGTGCCAGGGGAGGTTTAGATTAGATATTAGAAAGAATTTCTTCACCAAAAGTATTGCCAAGCACTGGAACAGGCTGCCCAGGGAAATGGATGAGTTATCATCACTGGAAGTATTTAAAAGATGTGGAGATGTGGTGCTTAGGGACATGGTTTAGTAGTGGACTTGGCAGTGTCCTAGTTTCATGGTGTGACTTGACGATCTTAAAGGATTTTTCCAACCAAAACAATTACATTATTCTGTGATTCTAAGAATATTTAAATTAGCATTAATAGGGAGCAAATCTCAAGTCATTCAGAAAAGTCTTAGGGCTTAGTTCTGCATCTCAGAAACTGAAAATAATATCCAACTGGAGCAATTTCTCAGGCACCTTAGACTGGCCTGTGTTGATTAATCTCTCACAAAAGGCCAAGACTACAGCCTTGGAAAGCTCATCTTGGTTATTCAAAATGTACACATGGAAATAAAGGGATTTTTGTTCCTCCTCATCAGGGCTGATTCCTCTTTCATTCTGCAGTGCACATATGTATTTTTATGCTCTCCTTATTTCCATCCCACAGTCCTGATTTGGAGATGGGCCTTGCTGATCAAGTATTTGGCACAGCTGTGCCTACGCAACAGCAGGGGTCTCCCTGGCACAACCAGGAGTTCCAGGGCAGTCCGTGAGGACCTGTATCACTTGGCTTCTCCTTGTTGGTAACATTCACCACCTCTGTGCTCCTCTAGTAATAGCATTTGCTGATCTGAGCCCTTGGATAGGCTGAAGAGGGTGTTTTTCAACGGTATGGGTGGGTGGTACTCATGCCTGGAAATTTGGTTTCTAGTTGCTGCACTGCAGTGGCCCCCGTGTGAGAGAGGAGAGTGCCTTGGGAAGGTTTGGCAGCTCTGTTTTGAACATTTGTGTTGTTCCTACCACTCAGTGAAAATAGTGCAAGCAGATGGGAGGCCCTATATTAGTGGTTTTATGCAAATTTATGCAAATGAAAACTTAAAAATACAGCCTGAGGGTTAGGAAGGTCTTGCTGCCAGGAAAACAAAGCTTCTGCCAGGATGAATGAAGCTCTGTTGAAAGTTTGGGGCAGTGGAAGACACAATAAAGCAGGTGAAAACATTATCAGAAAAAGAACTCTGAAATAGGGGAGTTCTGGCCCATTTTCCTTCCTGCAATGGCAAGTATGGAAAAAATGGAGGTAGGAGTGGTACACAGCAGTCGCTGTGCATGTTGCATGGAGCAACACCTGGAGGTAAAGAGAGCTGAATAGGCCGGTCTGTGTCCCCTACTGCCAAAGGACAGCTCTGGGCACCTCTAGTTTGCTACCACTTGAGTAGCCAGAACCTTGTAGCAGATTTGATGAAGCAGTTTCTGTTTTGTCTTTGATGGTAAGGAGATGCAGGAATGAGTGGTTCTATTTTTATGTAATGCTGGCTGAGCTTTCAACCAGCCTGAAAACAGAGATACTCTTGGATACTCTTCCTCCTCCCAAAAGGAGCAGAAAATTTCACTGACAACAGCAACGAAGTCAAGGGAGTGATAAAATTCCCTCTTCTTAATGCCCTTAACTTGATTCCTTGTGTTCCAAGAAGCTTGTGTGAAAATGAAATTTACATGGCTGTCACTGTTCCTGGATCACCTTCCTCATGGTCTTCACCAGGCCATCACAAAAGCGGAACAACTCTTGCACTGCGTCTTTGACCTCCTTCCACTATGACCCATCTCCTGCCGTCCTCCTGCTTGTGACAGCTCTGCTATAATCCCGGCTAGAAGACAGTGAGAAGTTTTACATATGTAGATGATTAATTTCCTGCTTATGTGATATATTATTGTTATTCAGGAAACAACCAAGGACACTGAATCTGAAAGTAACTATAATTCTACCGTGCAAGCGCTGTAACTTTATACTGTGAAGCCACCTTTAAAAATATGATTGGAGTATTATATTTCTGTGTTATTTTCTTACTGGAACACAATAAATTCTTGTCAAGCCTGCTAAAATTGGAGGATTTTATTCAGCTAAAGCTTAAATCAGTCTCACTTATGCAAAATTTAAGAGGGATAAGAAAGGTGCCCTTTGCCATATCTCACTGGCACCTTGTATACCTCGAGATCAATGTGCTTTTCAATATTCATTGCAATGGACTTTAATAAATTCCCACAGGTGCAGCAGTCAGTGAGAGTGAGAGCAGGCACAGTATTGTTCCATGTAGCTTCAGCCTGGACAATGAAGTTAGAGAAGATTTGTCCATCAGCATTTGAAGTGGCACAGTTTGGGCTATTTTTGGTTCTAAGCTCTTTAATGTTCTCGCAATTGTCTCTCCTTTGCCATCAGCCTTTACTTTGCTTGATCAGGCAGCCTATCACTTGTTACCTTCCTGTCACTGTCTTGGCCTCACAACTTTTGATAGGCTTTTTGTGGATGGAAAGATCTCATTATTCCTTCAAAATGTGAAATCCACATTTGCTAACTATGGGGGGAGGGAGGTCCAGACAAAATGGATAGCTGTAATTGCATGGAGAAGCTTTATGCTTCCAAATCATCACAGAACAACCCTGTGATATGCAATGTGCACAGTTTGCACCTGAAATTTTAATTAACTGGGTAAGGAACAGTCCGTCATTGATGAATATGGTGAATGGTGTCATCTAAGAACTGGACTGCAATTGAAAAACAAGGTTCACTTTTACCATGACTATTTATTTTATTCCATCTAGAAAATCTGCTCACCGCCTTTTTCAAAGTAAAGTTAATAATATTTTTTTTAGAAGTAAAAATGTGAGGCTCGTTATTTTCTGTCCACTTTCTGTATGCTTTACATTTTCTGAAGGATTTTTCCAAGAATGACAAGGGACAAGATCCTTGTTAAAGAACACTTTGATTCTCATCCAACAAAGATGACAATAAATCTTCAAATCATTTCTGACCATATGTCACAACTCCTGAAGGCAAATGAAGGCTTTTACAGCTTTTAAATAATCTTTGGCAATGACAGCTGTTAAGACACTTCTCATCCTCCCCTCTCTTTCCTTTCTCACAAACAGGAGGGAAAGTTCGTGCTGTCATTCACCCTGCTTCCAGCACCACACTTTGTGATGAGGCTTACTGTGAACTAAACATTAAAAACAACATGAAAGGTCTACTTAATGTAGGCAAATGAAGAAACCTCTTATTCACACAGCTCATGAACTTTTTAAAAATAAAGAAACTGACTTACATTCCTAAACTATACTACTGTTCAAGGGCAAAATGTATTTACTTTGGGGTTTCTAGTGCTAAATCAGCTGCAGTCTCAGAGAAATAATTAATTTTGTTAAACTCTGTATAGAAAGCTTGCAAGGGCTGAATTCTATAAATCACTATATTTACCACACTTACTAGTATGATTTTTGCATCTGTTTTCTCCTTTTGAAAGGCTCAGTTTAGTACATCAGAGTGTAAAACAGGATCTGAATTTTAAGCAAACAGTAGCGCTTGTGACTTCAGTACAGCATTTGTCTCCTTACATAGAATCTTGAAAGTTATGCAGATCAGTCTAACAAACCTGGGAGAGGGCTTCACTGAAAGAGAATGCATTTACCCATAGGCACATATTTTAATATCACAGCTCTTGAGAAAGAAGTAAAAAATATGCACTACATTTTAAAGTATTTGTTGTGGAAAACAATGCAAATGAATGCTTCTGACAAGACTGGCCAGTCTTCCGTTACTGGAAATGGGTGATTTATAGAAGCTGAAGAATGCCATCAGTATTGAAATGTTTTCCTCATTTTACTTATCTAGAAACTACATAAGGAATCCAAATATGAAGCACACTTTGTATTAACCATATAACTTAGTTTTTATATTTCTTGTAGAATTCTTTATTCTACAAATCAGCTCCTAAACTTCATATTCACACACACTTGTCCTCATTATGGCTAACAGTACATGTGACAGCCAGCAAAAAGGATTCTAATAAAAATGTTCCAAATATTCTTCCCCAATTTATCTTCCTCAAAAGCCAGCTTAAAAAAAATCCCCAAACAGTAAAACCCTAACCAACCAACAAAAAAACCCCACAACAACAACCCACCCACATGTGTTATATTTTGAAAATCTTGCTCAACACCCAGGCTTATTTTATTATGATCTAACCATTATCTACAATTTACTGTGATAGATAGATGGACTAGTCAATGAGTTTTAATACTTCCTGGGTATTTAGAAGCCAAAGTTCCACAGGCATGAAATTGTGGAGCTTCAGATCCTCAGCTGTGCAAAGCCAGATATTTAAAATACTCTTTGGCACAGGTATACGTCTCTTTTCCCTGCAAGAGGAGGGAAGGGGGTTAACAGACTAATCTGTTATTTGTTTAATTGCCGGCCCAGTGTTAAGCCATGACACTTTAAAAGTCTAGCCCCTAATTTTTGATGGGTTTACTTTCATGAGTTTGATACCATGTTGGTTCAGAGCATGGGCAGTGTGAGCTCATAGCTATCTATTCCCATCTGGCTATTTTCCTTGGTGGGGAAATAGTGTCTAGGAAAAAGGCATCTGCTGACTGGATGATTATGCCAAACTAAAAAACAAACAAACAAACAAAAACAGAAGAGGATTTGGGATCTATTTTGGGATTTACAGAGGACTGGGTTGAAAAAATTGGAATATTCTTAATGACTTGGCAATGGCAATCAGTTCAAGGCAATAAATTTTATTTATTTATTTATTTATTCATTCATTCATTCATTTATTTAATATGACTAAACCTTTTACCTTCCAAAAATATGCCTTCACCTGTTGTGTAATTTAGAGTAAAGATTTCTGTTCCTGTTGTAAAAAAATTGTCTATGGAGAGTTAATGAATAGGAACATGTAGCTTTCTGTGGTTTGCCTCAGTACTACTAAGTTAAAATACTGGTTTAGGCCTAAAAAACTATTATAAATATATCAATTTACAAATCTATATATCTATTTTATACATGTGTGAGATACCTTCTTGCCTTAAAACTAACCTGTCTGGCAAAACAGGTGTCTTCACTTTCAGGACATAGTTAAACAAATGACATCCATCAAGTATTGGCTGAACAAATAAGCAGAAACCAGTATGCTTGTGCCTATCTACTCTCTATGATGAATCAAAGAAACGACATGAATGCGTGCTTTCAGATCCAGCCAAGTTTCTTTGAGCTGTATGTTATCTTTCCCATTAATTATATAGGAGAAATGGGAAGATCTGGAACTGAAGCAGTCTTTAAGGAGAGAGGCAAATAAATAATTGAATATAGCATTGCTTCAGATAGCATCCACATTCTCTTGCCCTAAGGTATCTCTTTCAAGACTCAGGGAATTCATAAATTAGACCACTGATCCATCTATTACACCTGCTTTTGGGGACCCCAAAAAAGGAGAGGAAAAAAAATCACATTTCATCTTGTAATTTATTCCCCTTTATTATTGCTTAATATCTTCCCAACTGAAAAAACAACAACAAAAAAACTCACCAAAAATAAAACCAAAAAAGCAAAACACACACACAAAAATCAAAACTAAAAGAAAACAAACAAAAAAAGCCCAAAAAAACGAAACAAAACAAACAAAAAGTGAAAAGTCCATATAAAACCCTGGATTTAAAACTGAGTATATTTATTTATTTATTTGTTTACTTAGTGTATTCCATGAAAATACAAGTCTACTTCTGAACATAGACAGAAAACACCTTATATCCACAGATAATTTGTCTTAAATACACACGTGTTTTAGGTAATACTAGTTTTTGATGTAAGATATGCTCTCTTTCATGAGAGATGATAAATCATAAAAGTTATAGGAAAATATGAAAAATTATGAGGCTATATTCTTGAATTAACTCAATGAGAAATGACAGTTCAATCTAAATCTAGTCAAAATTCATGAACTGTGCTTTTTCTAAACTAAGCTCACATTCAGGCTGTGACCTGAGAACATGTATACCCTGCTGGCTATGCAATCCCTGTTTGGCATTAAAAACAGCCTGACAAGGAGATTTTAATTCCTCAAGTTTTATCTTGTCCTTTAGAGGTTCAAGACCTGTCTCACAGGCTGGGAGATCAAAGTTCAAATTCCTTCTCCTCTGAGGGGAGGCAGGTTAAGGAACAGCAGATGGGACTACCTTGCAATTTTGGCAAAAATTTATTTATGACGAACACCCTCATTTAGTAGAAGAGTTCCTAGATGAAAAAGTAGAATCCCAAGACTGTCCCTTCCCTCCTCCTTACAATCTTTACAGCCAACAGTTGTATTATTGAGTATTTTTTTCCAGCTTGCACTCTGAAAATTCACGTCCATGGCTTAAATCATATTTTGTAATATATATTCCTGTAAAAATATTTAAGCTGCTCTTGCACTGGCCCAATTTTTTTTTCTCTCTAGTTAAAAAAATACAGTGCACCCAAGAAAACACTGTGAAGGAGTCACTATTTTCTCTTTCCACCATGAAAAACCCCTCTTCCCACCAAAAAAACACCATGAAACCCCTTTCAATGTCACAGCACAATATGGAGAAAGATTTCAATATTAATATTAAGCTTCCAAACTGTCTAGTTCCAGTTTTAGCTGGTTTCTTTCTGCTGTTGTAATTTAAGTATAAATGCTGAAGCTTTTACCAGCACAAAATCAGTTATGTTTGATTATGGATGATTAAGTGTGCATAAAGTTTTTACCAGCACATTAATCATCGGGTATAGAAAGCAGCATGACACTGGTTAAAAATTCACCACTTCACTGCCCATGGGAAGTGTAAAGTTTTAGCAGACAGTCAGAGATTGCTTACCTTCCTAACAGGCCAAGCACTGAGTAAGATTCCTTGAATTTTCCCTAAACAGTACTTTTGTTTGGTTAATGAGAGTAATTGTCCTTTGACAGTATGAATGGCAGCAGCAGGAACAACAGCAATAGCAAAATCAGATTAGGAGTTCTAATTATGCTTTATTGGATGCCTGCTCCTGGAACCTAAACCAGACACTGAACCAGTTCAGGGGAAAACAGGTATTTCCATGCATTCTTATATTTACCTGCCTAGCTCTGCCCAACTCCCCCACTTTCCCTCTTGTGTGATCCACAATAAATTGTTTTATACAGAGCAGCACATTGAGACCCAGGACAAAGTGTGGCCGCTCTGTGGTAGGTGTTCAAAATACACTTAGGAAAGCACTGTCTTTCTGCTTTCAAGTACGTAGAACTGTAAGCACCTTTGGGATGTTCATGTCAACTTCCAATTACATTCACACTAAAGAGCTTTCCTGAATGTCACCCATCTCTGACTGGGAAAGTCCCCGTCCCGGCTTCTGTGCTGCTGAATTTGAGACTGGGTCAAGTTAGTCCTATGCATCAAGACTGAAAATAATTTGTTTTTAAAGCTAGATGATTGTGAAAGCGTCTCCAGTAGTTCAGGCTTTGTATTCAAGCCTTCTTTCTTCCCTAAATGAGTGAGAAGCATTTTGATGTACCTGAACTTTTCCTGAAACTCAGTAAGGGTATAATAAAAAGCCCTTTAAAGCAAATGTAAATAGAAAACACTTGCAAATATTTATAGTAAACTACACTTAAACTAGATGTGCAAACATCAAATCTAAAAGATTTTTCTATATATCCAGCTCCCAGAGACACCCTCAGGAATTCTGTTGTCCTGTATTCCTGTTTCATGTCCTTAATAAAGTACCTGTTCCTACAGGAACATACTGGGGTTTACAGACTATTTATCTGAGTCCTCTCTGGGAGTTATATTCACATTCAGTTCTTCTCAATTTCCAAATGTATTTACCCCTTTGACTTATTTGGGAGATGATTTAGACAGCCCTCCCATCCAAAGGAAGGTTGTCCTGCTGCTGCTATAGAGATGCGAGCACTGACGAAGCAGAACTGGGTCGCTTCCTGCACTTCACTGACCAACTGCAATCTCTTTGATTGCGGAATAACTCCTTTTCAAGACTCCATTAAAATTTAAAGCAGAAGTTTCAGTGACTCAATTGATGTTTATAAAAACAGACATATTTGCAATGGTAACCTGGATACTATAAGATACACTTGATACTAATATGAAAATGGGATAAATGTATTTAGCTTGTTACATGACCTTATAGGCAAATATCAAACTCCTTCATTAACCCTGCTCAGATGGCACCTATTTTGGAGTGATTGACCTCATAACTTATCTTTGGTAGCTACTGTAGTAACTTGCAAACTAGAAAATCTAGTAGTGCCACCATCTAGGTAAGCAAGAAGCCCTGGAATAACCCTGATATAGCAGCAGAAATTTGAAACAAATTCTGAACTGTAGAAATCCAGACTAGGATTTTACAAGGTTCAAGCCTCAAATCCAGTGGGAAGCATGTTTTAGTATTCTGAGCACTCTGAGAAGAATCAATGTGTGTATAAGAAGCCATGTAGATTTTAAGTCTATTTCTTTGCACCTGTGTTTCTCGGATACTGCGGATATAGAAACTGCATCTCAAGAGATATTTCTTCTTCATGTGGGAATTCTAAATGGGGGAGTACAAAAATGACCTGCCCTGACTATGACCTGCACCAGCTCTTTTTTTGATAGATCATCACATTTGAGTTTCTTCATAAACTTGCAGACAAAGTCTGCACAATAGAGCTCTAGAAAAATATTAACAGAAAACATGGAAACTCAAGTAAATAATCACAATAATTTTATGTATCTTTACAGAAACTGACTGAAGATTGTAAGTAACCATTCACATACTGTATCAAGAGACTCTAAATACTACTCCTGACAATTAATCTTCAATGGACCTGCAATGATATTTGAGGGATCATTATTACTTTGCTTATTTGTATAAAGACCCCATTCTTTCTGCAAGAAAATATGCTAAAGCATGACTATGAAGCAATTTCAGCATAAATAATTTTCATGTTCTAACCAAGTAATCATCTGATGAATAATACAATCTAAGAAAGCTTACAATAACACAAAATAAATATGGTATGTGTAATGATGTTGCAAATTAAGGCTACCCAGCAGAAACCATTAATTTTTTTCTCAAGTTAGCATAAAAATAAAACCCAATTGAGATTTCTTTCAGCTTCTCCCTGCAGGACCAGCTACACCTCCTTTAAAGTGAACTTTCAGGATAATAAAGCATTGACATGATGAATATTCTAAAAGGTCAATACTAATTAACTGCATTAATGTATTTTACATAGAAACAGCTCTTTGAGGACACATTGATTTTTTTCCCATGTAAGCCGCAAAAGTTCCCATAGCAAAATTCCTATGAGAATACACTTGAAGGAAGTCAGTGCTTTGTGAACACTACAGCACATCTGGGGTCTGTGTTTATATGTTTGTGTGTGCGTGTACACACATACGCATAAATATGGCATGAAAAGTTTTCTCAGATCATTAGTTTAACAGCATCAGCATTTGAAAAGAAAACAAATCATATCCCCATACATACAATGCCAGCATTTAAAGAAATCAAACATCTGCCCAGATGCCGTGAAATTAGCTCCTGTGCTGGCTGAACTCCAGCTTGCAAACTTCATGTAAACACTTTGTATGGGTTTCCTAAACAAAATGCTAATATAGATGTGCCTGTTGTCAAGACATTACATGTAGTCAGCCTTCAAGTTGACCTGTCTAAAGGCCCTTTAAGATGCAAGAAGCTATGAACTTTTCCATTAATATGAGTTTCACACACCTCCATCCATGTACCCTTCACAACTCATTCTAAAACTCATTATGACTTGAAAAGGAAGGAAGAAACAGTCTGAAATAGCTTCAAAAGTGGTTTGTCTTGGCTCCGCCTTCTTTTGTAGCTAAACAGATGAGGTAGTAATTTTTGCTTTGCCTCATCACAGCCACAAAAGATTCTCTGACCAATTTCCCCCCATCATTCTTTTGGCCTTCCAAGTGACAAGAGATTGGTTAATAGCACACAAAGTCTATCCATATATTAAAACTAATGAACATACAACCTTGAAAAAAACAGCAGTTAGAAAGCTGCAAGACCAGAAAAGGGCTACAAAAGTGATGATGGGACTGCAGCATCTCTCATGCATGGAAAGGCTGAGAGAGCTGGGATTGTTGCACCAGGAAGGATGTCATCAGTATGCACAAACCTTTGAGGGAAGTTGCAAAGAGGACAGAGTCAGAGTCTTCTCAGTGGTGCCCAGTCACAGGACCAGAGGCAACAGGCACAAACTGAAACATGGGAAGGTCTGTCTGAAAATCAGGAAACACTTTTTCACTGTGCAGGTAACTGAGCACTGGCACAGGTTGCCCAGGGAAGTCGTGGAGTCTTCATTCTCAGAGATACTCCAAAATCCAAACGGATACAGACAACACAAACCTGCTGTAGCTGACTCTGCTTTGAGAAGTGGGGTTGGATGAGACAATCTTCAGAGGCACCTTTCAACATCAAGTATTCTGTAATTTCCTAAAGAACCTACTGTAATTCATATGACTTATGGCCATTTCTCTCTTCCTTCTTTCCTATTATTGTGCAAATGGGTGTGAATTTCTCATCTTCAGCAGAACAAGGCATATTCTATCTCAGGAAATAATTTTTATTGATAATCCTTATTTGCAGCAATGTAACTGGGGCCTCGCAGTCCCCACTGCAGGTGCAGTCGCTGCTGTGAGTTTATCAGGAGTTTTACAGTATTTAATGTTTTCCTTAGACCCCCTGACACCTGCACTCAGACGACTCTGTGATCACTACAGCTCTCCTTGAAAAAAAGATCAGCCACCCAACTACATACAAAAATTGTTAATGTGAATTTTAAATGCCCAATAATGAATTTATTTTTTCTTACTTAATGGTCTAATTTTTAATAAAAATCTTACTGGTTATCTGGTATTCTGATTCTGGAGACAGTTTCACCATCAATGGAACACTGCACCTGTAAACTCTTCCAGTGAGAACTCTGAAGATCTCAAAATACATTCTCTTGCACGTAAGGAGCACCCAACTTCCATCTGCAAATAAACTTATTTACAGTAGCCTTTAGCGTTCTAGCACAAGTACCCCTCCCCTTAGCTGGAGAATCTTTTCCTCCCTTTGCTGTCCTAAGTTGTTACAACTCTAGAAATATGGCAGTTCAAGTGTTAGAAAAAGCTTAGCACGGTGGGCACGAGGAGCCTGTTTTTATTTCTGTAGCATGTCCCAGTAACTAGCCACTTTAAGGGATGGTTTTGGTGATGGAAAACAATACACAAACAGTCAATATTACTTCTTGCTATACTAAAAAGATATTTAATAAGGAAGAATGGAAATCCCTTCTACAGTCCGACACCTATTTCAGATTAATGAAGAAAGGGTCATCTAAAAAACTGCTTGCCAAATGGAAGGAATGAACTATTATTCTGATCAAAGTAACAAATACTTTTCCTAAAATATTGCTTTTTTTGCCCATATATGATCTTTTATACTTCTTCAGTTCACTTCTGACAAGAAATGCAAACAAAAGCAAGAAGTAACACTGCTGTAGTTTCTTTAGAGACCAAATTAGCTTTCTCTTTAGATGGTCACAATGTGCAGCTTCATATTTTTCAGTCAGCTAGTTGGCAAAAAAACAATCAACTTATTTAGCTCATATATAATATTTACCAGTGTATTTTAGGCTGACTAGTCAATAAAGCCTCCATTCCATAAAAAAACAAAAGAACCATTACAATGATATAAAGAGGATAGACATGACATAAAAAAGGACTGAAAATCTTTTTCTTTTTTTTCTTTGAATGGAGTATATGCCTCTGCATTCTTTAAACAGACAGAACATGAATCACTATCTAGAAAGCTGCTCTTTATTGGATAAAAGTATAAATAATGCTAGTGCCAAGTCTTAAGGCAAAAGGAAAGTAAGTCACATTCTTCTTCGGAAGTAATGCCTTTGTCCTAATGATAGCTATGGAATGTATCAGCTAAATGCCAAAGAACAGACAAAAAAACACAGAAAGAAGATTTTGCTTTAAAACCTACAGACAAAAGGAACATTTTCATCATTCGAGCGAAGTTCCTTTACCATTTTGTTAAATTCAGGCTTTGCTAGAAGAGCGTATTTTTATTTATATATCCCTATCGTGGTCAATATAGTAGAAAAAGGAGAATATAGTAGAAAATGGAGCAAAAAACAACTCTTCAGTGTTATGGAAAATAACTGTTCCATAGTTCTTTTAATTCACAGTACAGAATAATAAAAACAGAGAAGACAGATTACATGCCAACCCAAAATATTGCTGATTCAATTCAAGAAATGGATTAGAAGCTTCGGGCTAAAAAACTTACACTTGACTTCAGAGCGTAAATAGCCAGGTCTAGCTAATTTTTGTGAGTTGACAGTGTCCTGAATAATTTTCTTCTTGTATATATTTGCCAGCTTCTCTCATTTGACATCTAAGACCCATCCCTGGAAGTTTTCAAGGGCAAATTGGAAGGGGCTTTGAGCAATCTGGTCTAGTGGGAGGTGTCCCTGCCAATGCAGGGCAGTTGGATCTAAATGATCTTTAAGGTCCCTTCCAACCCAACCATTTCATGATTCTGTGATTCTATGATCTCTTAATCTGATTGAACTGTATGGGATTTACAACATTGGGTTTTTTTCAAACTAAAATAAAAACTTCAAGAACCTTTTGATGTTTGCAACTGTCATGTGAGGACACTCGTATGCACAGTATGTAAATGCAGTTCTTCTTAGATCCCTTTTTACCCATCATTCAGCACAGTATAACATTTGGGCCATTTACTTCTCTAAGTAAAAAAAAAACAGTATAAAGTCTCAACTTCCATAGGAGGACCCAGACATTAGGAAGTGGAGTCTCCACTACTAAATGGCCTTCTGCTACTATAAATGAGACCTGATGAGTGAGAATACTGGATTCATGTTTCTGGATGAGATCTGTAAGCCTTTGTGAAAAAAGGAAAAAGTGCATTTGATGGTGTTTTGATTGCTTCAAGTTTCACAGACCACAAACTAGCACTCCCATGTTCAGGTCTTCGTCTAAAAGCAGCTCAAAATAGTATCAATGAGAACATGGGTAAAGCAGATAAGGAGATTTGTAAGGACAATTTCAAGCCTGCCCTATTTATTAGTAACTCAAATTCAATTACATTTTTTTAAATGAAACCAGAAAAACCCAATGTTTCCTGATACGCAGTTTCAACTTCATGCACCTCCCTCACATTATGAAGCCAAGACTACAAAAAAACTTAACAAAGCTGCTGTTCATATTTTCAGGTATATATCTACAGGAAGACAAATTGAAACTTTTAAATGAACCAGTAAAGTACAATAGTAACTGTAAAAATATTTTTTTATAAAATAAAATTAGTGTCATTTAAGGCTGAGTTGGTTCTTGTTCTTTTTCCATCAGAAGACATTTTCTTAAAACTATCTGTTAGAGGATCTTTCCTGAATGGCTTTCAGAATCTGTCTGCTATAGTAAGTCTACTGTCAATACTGCTGATAAGTGACAGATTTCATACGAATATTATTACGCAATGATTAATTTACTTTGTTTCCCATTCTATCTGAATGACATTAAAACACTTCTTTTAACTGCAGAATGCAACAGACACACTGATCATGATCTTAAGCCTGAATGTAAACCCTGAAATCTTGAAAATATACTACAGTCAGATAAAAGACTGAAAAATAAATGAACAAACAAAAAACTCCTCTAAGACAAAAAGGACTCCATACTTCATGTTAAGTACAATCATAAAGCTGAGGAAATGTAATGTTTGTCTGTTTTTTCTCTCTGGTACATTCAACAGGGTTTGTGTTTTGCTACTAACAATAAATAACATTTCATAACATCTAGGGGTACTCTATGAATTGCCTCAGAATCTGCCCGATGTCAGTACCAAAAGGAAGATTCAGTGATGCGATGTAAATCCAAAGTATACTTAAGTCACTGACAATTTTGTGTTAGCCAGAACTTTACCCTTAAGCTCTAAAAATTCCATTTATTTTGGAAAAGAAAAAGTACAATGTCACCTAAGTGACAATTTTGAGAAATCAAGAAAGAAACAAAAATATTTAATGAATTAAGAGTTATCACAGTTTACAGGCCATATAATAGCTAACTTTTACTGAGGACACAGCAAATTTGTAAATACAGAAGCCTATGTTAGCAAGCCCAGAAAAGGGAAAACCAGAAAATACTGTACCATCCTTCAGCATGCTACAGGCGTTTTGCCACTTGTTATCTCACCATGAATTTTTATAAAGAAAAAACTCTATTTCTGAGGTATTGAGAAATGAGTTTTGCTGTTTATTATTACTAGGTCATATTTATATGTCCTCCAGACACAGCATGTTTACCTGTACCCTATATTTGTAAGTCATCCCAAGTGAAATCAAGAATGAGGCTGCAATCCTCTACTCCACTGGCAAAATGAGGATGTCTTGGGAGACAGTAGTAATTTATGACACTGCTTACATCTTTCATTTCTAGGAGCTATCTAAACATGCCTAAGAGTAGAGTCTCATGAGTGACAGGTCTGAG
Source organism: Apus apus (assembly GCF_020740795.1). Taxonomy (NCBI): domain Eukaryota; kingdom Metazoa; phylum Chordata; class Aves; order Apodiformes; family Apodidae; genus Apus; species Apus apus. Next base: position 50,894,997 of record NC_067282.1, on the reverse strand, counting down.
AACTTCTGCAGGCTCAGGTGCATAGACAAACAACCTCAATAAAATGGTAGCAAAAGGCTTTAAAATACCTCTCCCAGTGAAAGTGTGAAATCCAAAAGTCTTCTCAGTTCATCTGGAACATTCAGGGTAGTCTGAAAGGCCTGACACATCACAAAAGATATTTCTGCTGCTGATAGCCAGGAGACTGTCAAGTCTGTGCAACCAAGACCTCCCTTTGCCCTTACATTTTCCTTTCAAATCTTGTAAGTTACATTTGACAACACTTCAGGCATCTTAGAACTGTTCTTCAATGAAAAACATCAGGGGGGAAATAAAAACAAATGTATGGAAACTCACTTTTTTGCATATCAGACTGCACACAACCTTCATACCTTGCAGACTCATCCTGTCATTCTCAATCATTTTATTTCACTATTAATATTATACAGAACCATTCTGTAAAATTTCTCCTCACATTACATTCCTGTGGTAGCTTGGTGCTAGTGTACTTAGAATAAAATTAACCAATATGATGTATAAAAAATGTTCTGAGACTTCATCATTATACATACATGAACAGACAAGGTTAGAATGACTGCTGGAGCTGTTATTTATATTTTACTCGCTGAAAGAAGAAATAAAAACTATTTTTGTCAATAGAAAGTATTTATTTTTGTTTTCTTTAACCACATCCATGAATACAACAATACAAATAATTACGAATATCCCATTTTGATGTATACCGTGTAATTTTAGTCTGCCTAAAGAATTGTGCTGTTTTATCTGTTCTTCTTGAGAAGATAGCTACTCTGTAATTAGGGTGTGCTCTAAAATGACCTCAAGTGGAATATCAATTCCTGACTTTCTGTAATATCTGTAAACATCTGTATTAATTATTATTCAGTTCTGTACTTTATATGCTTTGCATTCGCCATGAAGATTTCTGTATGTAAATTTACAATTGGTTTAAATTTGAAGACCCTGAATTTAGGCTTTGTTGGATTTTTTATTTTATTTTATTTTTTTTTTTTTGGCTGGTTCTCTTCATAAACTGTCATGAAGAGAAAAAGTGGGGAGAAGGAGATTAAAACCATGAGAATATTCTTGCTTTGAGAAAACTCTTAAGATGTTGCTATTGGATTACATGTTCTTTTCAGCTGCTGATCCTGGGACATGGTTTCAATTACTGTTGTGATGACAAACTAGCTTCATGGTAGAAAGGGTATGAACAAATATCACTGTCCATGAAGCACTCAGCCATGAATTTGGAGGTTTCAGTTATCCCAGATTTGACTGGTTGACCCATGCACAGTGCTTCTGCAGACCTCACTGGAGACTGGCACTTATATACACAAACCCCATACAAATTAGTGCAGGAAACTAGTGTACAGAATGCTAACTGAGGAACAAGCTCATAGTACACAAAACTTCTCATAACAGAGTGAATGTTTTCTGTGAAATTTTAACTCATAATGGGTATGAATTTGCACACAGTTCCAGATAGCTGAAAGTCGAATTGAATGTAGCTTTAAAGAAATATAACCGTATGGTTTGCAGTCCAAAACGTAGCTCACATTTGTGTTCAAATCTAGCCATGATGACATAAGATTAAGCATTATAAAGGGTCCACCTGCTTCTTAGTCACATTTTGCAACCTGTGCTATGCTCTTCATTGCCAAAAACAAGATTAAGATGACCCAGCAGTTCTAGAATAGTTCCTGATGCACAGCCTTCTTTAATGTAGACCTAAAATCCTGCTTCTAATAAATAAAACAACAATGGGAATACACAGGAATTAAAAATATTTTTTTAACTAAGATGAGAGACATCTAGCAAGAGAGAATTACCATCTAGCAAGAGATTTTTATTTTTTTTTAAATAAACATTTTTATTACAGTCTAGAATAAAACAAGGGAAAATAAAATAAACCACTTTGGGGAACTGAGAATCTCTCTGTTTATGTAACTTCCAAGAAAAGATAATGAAATAAATATCCTCTGGCTGATTTAAAAAAAAAAAAAAATCAATTTGCCTAATACTGTGCAGAGTACACAGCTGCTGTGGACCCATATGTTTTGTTACACTTCTGTAGTGACTCACATGTCAGCCTAGAGGGGCTAGACTGTGTAAGTGAGCAGTAGGCATCTCCTTATATAAATGAGATGAGAAAAAAACGAAAGCAGTGATAAACATTAGTTCATCTGATTAACACTGTGGCTAGAAGGCGTTAGGAACAAACAGGCACACCATGAAGTTCTGAAGCAGCTCTCTACATGTAAGAGGTTTTATAATATTTATGACATTATAAGGAAGAAAAATTTTACATTTGCACAGTAATTAACAAAATTTAAATATTATTTCTTTCTCTTTTCCTTACTGAGGTATGTTCCAACTTTTTTTCTATATTACCTTAGCTGGCCCATTTTTTGGTACTCAGGAAAAATCATCACTATGTAAAGGTACCTGATTTTCCTATATGGACAAAAAAAGAGGCAGCAACTGGATATTCTGCATCCATTTTCAGTGACTTTTGGGGTTCCTTGATATTTCCATCAAAGACTGGAGGAATCAAAATTCCTCCAAAATCATGATGTTGAGGTTTCAAATCTCTGTCTCTCAGATGCTGAAATTAGTAATGTCTACACAGAAACAGTATTACTGCTCATGTTTAAAACTGAAGCACATCGTGATGAAGGAAACTAAAACTGTTGGAATCACTGTAGGCCTAAAATGTGCAACCCGAATGAACCCAACTATTTTATGTGTCCAGTAACAAGAAACCCCAGTTCTTTTCCAATCAGCCGTCTCTTCAACATTTCTGTAGGTTAGCTGCCTTACCATTTTCTTTTTAGTTTTACCAAGCATGATGCAGCTGTATTTCCTTTCCTTATCTGATTAAGTTCTCACACTATGCATATCACTGTGGAAAAATCTGCAATATATTAAAAAATAAAATATGAACAATTAAAAAAACCCGAAACAAACAGGATAAAACTGTATCTCTGACTGAGGCAGAAAGCCTGACCACAAATCCGCTCCTGGTAAAGACCAACGCAATGTGTATAGAATTATTGCCTTCTCAGGTGCAATTCAACTCCAGCTTACAGACCCGAGTGGTTGATTCATTTACCTAAGTATTGGTGTGTAGTGCCATTTGAGAGAGTCTGGAGTACCTGAGCCAGCAGTCATGGATACAACAGAGGTGCAAGGTGAGCACCAAGACTTTCTGGTCTGGCAGCTGATGGGGACCTGTCATGCCCCAGGAAATCAAAATAGCGTTAAACTACTATCTGCTTAGTTGAGTGACTGATGAACACACTCAGAGGAGAATTAAGACCTATTTGGCATACCCAAAACTAAACAACTCTACACAGGTAGCTCTTATCTGTCTCTGAATCCCATTTCTAATGCAGGAAAATGAGACACTTGAAGAGAAAACTAGAATTATTTGTGGGCACTGCATTTTTTTATTTGATATGAATGCACAGTGTGGCTCAGTGGTACGTATTTTATCAATACAGCCAGCAAAAATAGTACTTGGTACAGGCAATGTAGATAATCTTCTATATCTGCTGAATATATCAATACCAAGGCCAATAATAATTGATCTATGACAGTAGTTTGAACTGACATATATCACAAAACCATATATTAGGTTTCAACTAATAATATTTAGTATGACTTGGAAAGATGACTACTTCAAGACCGACACAGATTGTGAATTAATATTCTCATACCTGAAACTAATGAAAATATTGTTAAGTTATTGTCATAAGAAGTTGTGTGAACAAAATATTTAATGTTATGTTACAGACAATACATAAAATTTCATTTGACATATGAATCACTGAGGCATACAAAATACTGGAGGAGGCTATTTCCAAATAACATTTTGCATTGGCAATTCTGTAACAATACTACAAGGCAAGAGATCTTCTTCATAAATTAATATTAATAGCTGAGGTGGCATTTTTGTGTCCAGGCATTTTAATACAACTGTGTTTCCATAGCTGCTGTGATTTTTGTGAAACCAGACTGCATAGGTTAGAACACTTCCTAATGTCTTGAGGTGTCATGCTGGTATTTTGCCTTATTGGTCAATTGTGATCACAAAACATGTCACCTTCCATTTAATGAGTCTTAATTCTTAATTTAGGTAAGCATGTATACACACACATATGTACGTATGTATGTATATATGTATGTTTTTCTTTTGTATTTTAGAAGAGGGAAAAATGATATAAAAATACCAAATTCTGGTATCACACTGCTCTTTTTTTTTTTTTTTTTTTTTTTTTCCTGATAAGTAATGTGTACTTTCAGAAGATGATCCACCACTCTAACAAAACACGAAAGGAAACCTAGGCCTTTCACAGCATTTTTACTAATTTCAAGGATTTTCTTGCTGTGTATCTAGTTACACTAACAATTCATGACTTACAAAAGGAATCTGATAAACAGTATTAAATATTTAATGGTCTCAAATATGTGGCATATTTCTTTATTGTGTAGCTGGATTCGAGCTCCTGATACTGCTGCAGTCAGAATTAGTCATGAACCTGGTCAAAACTTATCAAAAGTTTTTGGGTTTTGCAAAGGTTTTTGCTAAACTGCCAATTTTAGGAAAAGCTGATAGTAGTCCACACAGACAGGTACTACATTTACTTTTTCCTCCAAAATAAAATGCAAGCCTGCTTGTGTCAGCAGTACAGATACAAAGGTATTGAACATCTGGATTTGGGTACTGGTCATTAGACTAGTACAAAGAGAAAACGCTGGCTGAGAATCTGGGTCTGCATCAAAATTAGTATAAGTCACAAAACTCTGTATGAAGTCATCAGCTAAATAATTTCTCTTACCTAAGTCACTGTACCTAGGCCAAAGTGATAAAACATGTTATTACTTCTTAATATCTATGTTTGAGGGAAAAATACCCCAACTTTTCCGAAACCACCAGAAGATGTATGGAAACTAAAAAACAAAGTTAATGAACATTTAGGTCCCATTAATATGAAGTTACAAATCATTTGAACACTCTTGGTTAAACATAATGTAACTATTTTGTGATCTACTTGGATATTCACAGACATGGTTTTCATTAAATAAGCAAACAACACTTGAGTTTATAGAACAGAAAGACTTTTAATTTATCATTAACACATTTAGCCTTTCTCATTTTAAAGCCAGTTACTTTGAGAGCTACTTTTGGCACTAAGTCAGTCCTTTCATTAGGAAAAAAATTGCCTTTCTACTGCACATTTTATGACTGAAGATAGAAAAGAATGCAAAATAATTTACAGAAGATGAACATTTAGACCTTTTATAACTTTTTGTCTTAGAATTGCCAAAACTTCTTAAATATAACATATTGTAATTAAAATTGTATATTATACAGTTATTCTAATTTAATGTCCATTATTCTAGAAATATTCTTCAAGATCATATTCATCTTTTTCAGCCTACAAACATCAGTACAGACTGTTTCAAAAGCTTTTATCATAACCCCTTTTCCACTCCATTATGTGTGGTAGTGTGCTTTTTTTCCAAAAACGATCACTGTTATTCAAGTAGATGACCCCTAATTTCATTATCTTGCAATTTATGTATTAAACATACTATGTCATTTTCTATAATTATAGCAAATTTGGTTTTAGTTGATGAGGTGTGTTCATCTGGTTTTGCTGTAATTCCATTTTCAGATTAATTGTTTTGTATTATATAAATCTCTGATGCTTTCCTAATTAAAACCTTTTCAGGTAAAACACACTTCATTACACTTACAGCAAACACATTCATCTATCAGGATTACCTGAGAACCCAGCATTCCTGGATGACCAACAATTTGTTTAGAGCATTTTTTAAGAATTAATATAGAATATTACAACTGAAATTCATTAAGAGTATTTAAAAAATTAATAGAATGTTAGGGGTTGGGAGGGACTTCTGGAGATCTCTAGCCCAACCCCCACTGCAAAAGCAGTTTCACCTAGAGCAGGTGGCATAGAGTTGTGTCCAGGCAGGTTTTTAATGTCTGCAGAGAAGGAGACTCTACAACCTCTCTGGCAGTCTGTTGCAGTGCTCTGTCACCCTCGAGGTAGAGGAGTTTTTCCTCATGTTTAGGTGGAACTTCCAGTATTCCAGTTTGTGCCATTGTCCCTTTTTCTGTTGCTGGGCACCACTGAGAAGAGTCTGGCCACATCCTCCTGACAACTGCTCTGTAGATATTTTTAACATAATAAGATCCCCTCTCAGTCTCAGAATTGGACACAGTATTCCAGATGTGGCCTCACCAGGACAGAGCAGAGGGTTAGGATGACTTCCTATGACCTGCTGATCACACTGTTCTTAATGCACCCCAGGATGCCATTTCCTTCTTGGCCACAAGGGCACATTGCTGACTCATAGTTTACTTGTCCACCAGGAATTCCAGCTTTTTCTCAGCAGAGTTGCTTTCTAGCAGGTTAACCCCTAACCTGTATTGGTGTATGGGGTTATTCCCACCCAGGTGCAGGACCCTACACTTGCCCTTGTTGAACTCCATGAAGTTCCTCCCTGCCCAACAGTCCAGGTCCGGCTGAACGGCAGCAAGTTTGCTGATGATACCAGACTGGGAGGAGTAGCTGATACACCAGAAGGCATTAATAGATGCAGCAATCTAATCAATATAATATGAGCTGAAACAATTTTTAGGGGTTCCTCCTGCAATTGTTTTGATGAATAATATTGTCTGCAGCTGAGCAGTTGATGTAATCACCGAAAAAAACCACTCCAGACGAGCTGGCTAAAGTGACAACACATTTTATTTTAAGCCCAGCTTCTACTTACTTTCTTTTTCAAAGAAAGTAGTGCTATTGCTGGTGGTAAAACACAACACTCTTTTCTAGTTATTTACTTTAGTGATCCAAGTTTTTCTCTTTCTCTTCTCTTTGAGTGAAGCCCAGAGAGCCAGAAAAGAGCAGCTACCTGGTCCTGGCAAGCTCAAAGTGTTTCTAGTCCACATGACTACCATCCCTCAGGGAAAACATGATTATTTTTTTTTTTTCCAGGGCTTACTAGACAATCAAATACTCTGCAACATACTGCACTCTGCTGCAGATAGTAACAGGAATCAGCAAGTGAAAAAAAGGAAATTTGGGGCCTGGTTTCATGTCTTGGACAGGAAACTGTTTCATGAACCTGGTCTCATAATGCTGTTATGGTTTGGGAGACCATGGCATGGTGTCGGACACCTATAGAGAGAGAGGGTCCATAGGACCCTGAAAGACTGGAAGGGTCAGTATTCCTGCCCGCTTCCTGTCACAATCTATAAAAGCCAGGAGAGCGGGAAGCTGGACCCTTCTCCCTACCTGCTTCTTTCTGCCTGCCAGGGCTGCTTGCTGGTTCCTTCAGTTTCCCACGTGCTCACTCCAGAATCCAACTGCATCGGGTGCTGGGAGGAGCCGCGGACCTCTCCCCTGGAGCGGCCCTGCCTTTCTCATATCCCTGCCATCCTTGAGATTGGTTTTATATACAGATATTTACCTGTTCTTACCTTGTGTTATAGTAAATTTGTTTCTAGTTTCAATTTCTAAAGTTTAATTCTCTCTTCCTTATTCTCCTTCTGTCTTCCCTTGGGAGGGTGGAGTGGGAGGAGGATAACAGCCATTCTGTCCTCTGGTTTTTGGGATTCACCTTTAGTATTTAAATCAGGACAAATGCCCAATTGTCTCCATAATGCCCAACTCCCTCTGACTTCCCTGCAGGACTATAGGCATCATGAGTGTCAATGTATGGAGACAGTGTGGTATGTTGGCTGCTGTGTTTGTAAACTTACCACACAAACGTGACTTAAATATACTATCAGAGAAGCAATTTACAACTCCTCTTCTGAGGCAGAGAAAAAGCTGGCAACCAAATGATAAAAAGCCCTTCATTGAGTGAAGCTTATGAGACAAGCAGCACCAAATGCAAGCTAAAAGCACATCTTCCACTGCATTTTCAGGAGTGTAACTTCTAATGTATCTCTGACTTTTCCTTTAAAATTTATCATTCTTTTAATGTCATTAAAGTATATATTACTCTAAGTCTGAATAATAATTTATCATTTTCTTTGTATTTTGAATTTGTTAATAACTAGTTTTAAAGAGAATAATGGAGATAAATATCTTTAATTTTCTACTTCATTTTGCTTTCGGAATACTCGGGCAACCTGCACCTTTCTTCTTTTTACTACTTATTCCTGTCATGTGGTAAACTGAATACAAAACTTGAGCAAGGGAACCATATAAAAAAATTAGAGAGATCACAGGAATTTAGAAAGCAGAAATTTTAAAACAGCACATACAGTCTTTGAACTGTAAAATTGCATCCAGCTTCACTGGCCTAATCCTCAGACTTACCAAAACCCAACCAACTGTACTTCCAGATTAGACACAAAATTTTATCTGAAATCACTGTCTAATCCAAGAGTGCACTGAAACCACTCACAGCAATATGTACTTGTATTGGCTAATTCGTTCCTTGTATTCCACAACTGAAATTTGTCCATCTGGTAGTTCTTATCTCCTGCAAATTTTGGGGACTTTTTTTTTCCATCTGTGTTTTCACAGCACCAAATAAAATTAGATCATAATGCTCAGTTCATGCTATTAAATGCTATGAAAATACAGATAACCATTTACTGTATCAAATAGTATTAGAGAACATGGACAAGTTTCCGAATAGTTTTTCAGGAAGAAAAAAGGTATCTTGGACTTCTGTGATTGACAGTTCCCAGAAAACAACAATTTTGAGCAAAACCTGCATGGGCAAAGAAACCTCACCTTAAAACACTAAATAAGTAGCAATTTCAACTAAAATATCCAATCTGTCAGGATTTAAGACAAGAGATGACTGCTCCAAAGCAAAGGGAGAAGGTGAAGCTTACACTTCAATCTACTGGCACCGTGAAATATTTCGCATCCCAACAGAGACCTTCCTCCTTCAGAGCCTTCATAAGCCAGAGTTTGAATATTCTGGTTTGGGGAGACACGAACAGAGGGTTTAACATACGAGAAGAAGTAGATGTTTCACATACACTAACTTCTATGCATTTTTCAGGCACGCACTTTCCAAACTCATCTGCATTGCATTGATCTTTCGAGGTCCCTTCCAACCCCTATGATTCTATGATTCTATGATTGCAGTCCTGGAAGGAAATACAGAACCAGAGTCTGAGTATGTGTGGTTTTATTAGCCCTTGCTAATGTTTGTAATTTATGATCTCAGCTTCTGGTATATGAAATGATTACCTAGCCTTTCCTCCTCTGATGTCAGAGAAAAACTATCTGGATGGATCCTAAATTGTATTACTCAAAATAAAGCAAAATGGAAACATGAAAACAACCTTAGATAAATTGCTTCGAAAGCCAGCTAAGCTTAAAAGCACAGGAAATGGTGTACAGACAGTTTTGGTTCTCGATCCAGCTGCCTCAGAGGAGCTTTCTTCCACACTCTTATCCTCTCATTTTCAATTATTTTTTTTTATATTTACAGAAAAACAATATTAAAAATTAAAAAAATACAGCTTCTCATAAAAAAGAGTCGAGGACTTGAACTGGATTAAAAAGTTTGGCAGAGTGCCTTGCAAAGAACCTTCCTGACCTATTTGAACAATTGTATTCTCAGAAGCCAGTTTTTCTTTTTTTAAAGTGTTTTCTCATAAATAAATATCTGCTATTATATTTAAATTGCACAATAATCTGCTGCCCTTTATACATCTGTGTTTTTCTGTTACATACACAAATAAGTGACTACTTTAAAAGCACGATAATTTATCATTTTGCTAAGGCTTCAATATGATTAACTTATCTGAACATCTACATTACCTAAAATGAGCTCTAGCTACATCTCTATATATTAAACGCAAACTAGCAGCTCATTTTGTGAGGCAGTAGATTAAAGTTAATGCCAGCCCTTCTGACTTCATGTTCTTCGGAGCATGTACTTCCTGACAGTCTATGCGATGTTTACTGTTACGCTCTGGAAACTGCACATATACATTCACTTTACTGTCCCCCAGATCTGTGGTTAATTGTATCTATTAATCTTGTTGTCTATATTCATCATCTCCTACCTTCTGGTTTCTAGTAAAGCAACTTTCCTCGATATCTTCATTGCATGAAATATGCTCTTAGAATTATAATCTGAAAGTTTCTTTTCCTTTTTCCTCTAATTTTTTTACGCAGCTCCCAAGACTGCCATGTTTGAACAGCCCTTCCAAAAGCAAGACCATGTATTTTCATGTGGACATGTGAAATGTCAATTGTTTTCACAATTTTTTGAGATGTTTGTACCATGACCACAGGGATTACTTTACACTAATGTTGTGATTTTTTTAACTCTCAAGTGTACTAAAACATGTAGGAAGACTGTTACAATTACATTATGTGTCTTGTAGTGGCCAATGGCAGCTATAAAAACATACGTGGATGCAGAACTAGTGCAGAAAATTTTGAACAATATTATTTCACCAGTCTCCCTGATGGGAGCTCTGTCACATTAAAAATAAATTAATAAATTAATAAATTAGCTGTACATGTCGCCTCCTGCAAAAATCCAAAATAATTATGTCTTCAAGAAAACACTTGATTTTCAGGTGTGCTGTGCACTCATAATATTCCCATAGTGTTATAGAAATTTATTAATACCCAGGGTATTTGAGAATTCATGGATATAAGGTACTGTGTCTTTGTTAGTTTTTTTAATCTTAGCTTCCTTTTTGGATGGCTTAAAAAAATACATTCAGAGTTCTTTCTAAAGGTCTATCATTGCAAACTTGCCTTTACTATAAACTTACTCCATGTTTAATTTTAAACAATACTGGTCATTATGTAAAACTGCAAGTACTATTTAAATCTATAACTACTACCAAAATGAATGTATACAAAGCATGTTTGTTAGCAAATATTTGGAGTTGAAGGACTTCTCAAAATTGTACTTCTCAAATTGTAATTGAAACACTCAACTTAAAATGAAGGACACATAGATTTAACTTTTCTTGAAATTCAGTAGCAAAAAGATTGCTCCTTGTTCCATGTTCTGTACAATTCTGGTCTCTTTAACTCTCTTCTCCTTAGCATTTGCTTTGTATCTCCTGCAAAAACAGATTTCCACTAGTGTTACCTGAAAGGCTTCTGAGAGTTCTTACTGACCAATTGTTGCTTTCACAGCTTTTGCTCCTCTTGAGTCCCCATGGAGACATGTTTTCATTTATTTAAACATCCCTTCATTCCCAGTGAAAACTGCAAAATACAGTTTCAGGATTCTGTAGCTTTCTGTATCCTTGCACTCCTGTACAATTTTGCTATCCACAGTGACCTATGGCAAACAGTTTTACAGGCTACAATGGCCTACACAAAGAAACACATCTCTTTTTTTTATCTTTTTCTTTTTATTGATGTTTTATTTTAATTTTTTAATAATTTTACTTGTTTATTTAAAGCTCTAAGGTCCACTGAGGCCCCTATAGCTGGTGAAGTCAAGGAGATCTCTCTTCCCCCAGTCCTCGAGAAGGGATAATAAGGATCCTCCCAAGAACTGGACATAACCTCCACAGTGGCCAAGGGATGGTAATGTTTCAAGACAAGTGTGTTCAGCTCTGACAGAAACTTCTGATAGGGGAAAGGAGCAACAGAAGCCAAGGGCTTAACCTAATTAGCCAGCTGATGAAGGTCTGTTTTGTCTTAATGAAGATTTTACACCAGATGAAGGCAGGTGAATACCGTGTCTGCAGCTAGGCAGACTGTCAGGTGCAGGCTGCCCTGTGCCACCAGCGCCCATGCCACATGCTCCCTGGCTCACTCTGTCCCGCAGGGGACCACAGGCACCCCCATTTATTTGGCCACATCCTGGCTCCCTCACTGTCCACACAGCACAAACCTCTGAAGAAAACTAGGGATAGTGACTCTTGTCATGAAAAACAGCTGGGGTGCAAGTTGCATAGCAAGGAATCACAACTTTGGGCTCTCTGATGAAGAACAGATTCTGTCTTTATTTTTCTTTTTTGAAGATGAACCCCCTGAAGACCACATACCCTGTGGTACCCATCCTGAAGACACTGACCAGTGCAAAATCCTTTATGCAAAACAGCTTAGGAGTAATCAGTGTTTAAGGTCCCAGATAACGCAAAATTACAATAGGACATTGAAATTATATTGAAGTTTTTCAGAGGAAGTAAAATATTTTACTGCAATATAAAAAATATTCAAAGCACTGATTACATATTCTAAAGCATTTTACTTTTACTGGGCTTAAAAAAGTGAATTTATTTCTAATATATTTGTTTGGTAAATCCTAAATCCCTTTTACAGACAAACAGATTCAGTAATGGAATTAAAATTTTATCTCAAAAGTTCTTAAGTCAATTCTCATAGTTAGCAGACTGCTAAAAAGTCAAAAGAGAAAAAGTACTGACAAGTGAAAAATGACAAATAGTTCTTCATTCTAGTTAACAGGACATAACTTGTATGTCTAGGACTTGAACTCACACTGAGCTCCGTTTGAGAAAAGCTCTTAACAGTGGGTGTTTCGATCATTTTTAATTAAAATTTGAATTTTATTTGTAGTCCTGGCCTGACTTCATGATTGGTTTTTCTTCTTAATTCACATACATAATTTCAACCCACTGGCAAGTTCTTCTACAAATGCTATGCATTCCCATTTATTTCAAAAAGGTTTCTTAAATAATAGACTAGAATCTCACACTGAGTTGTTCATGACATCCATTCTTAGTGAAGTTAGGAGGATGTTATTTCATGTAATTGAAAGACTGTCTACACAAAATATCTGATTGTTTTACTATATGATTTTTCAAAAATTCACTCAGTTGTTCAAATGTTGCTTTACCGTTGTATTGAATATTTATCCTAAAAGGGAGAGAATGATATTATAAGGATGCATAGGCATAAGAATAATAAAGTATCTGACAGCAAATCAATAACTGAGCTGTCTCATACTATGAAAACCAATATCCCATTGCCTGAAAAATCTTACAACTCTTGCAGTACTATTTTTTTCTTGCATATAAAAAAATTGTCATTTTAGAATATTCAGAAGTTGCAATCACAAATATCCATATTCAGCACATCAAGAAGACTGTTAAGAAAAGGGTAAGGGAAAACACAGAAGCCTGCCTATGATGTACTTGCCCAAATTTAAAGTTAACACCATTACATAAAATGGTGAAGTTATTCTTGCCTTTTATCAACATCAGGGCAGAACTGGACCCCACAACTAATCCAGTGTGCTTCAAAACACCAACAGTGCCCCAGCACATCAGCATTTCTCTCATCAGTGCAAGGCAGCTCATCATCCATCACCTGTCAGCTGTTCTAACAGTGACATTGAGTCTCATAAAAAAATACCTAAACAGGCATCATGTGAGAAGAGAGACATAGCTCAGAAGCAGGAAGCAGGCAGCTCCTTTTTATTCCACAGGCTATTTACTGGGATCGGTGTGTCAAGCTCACGTCTGTTTCTGCAGCAAACTGGCAGACGTTCATGGTTACAGTGTTTTGCTCAATTGAATCTGACCTGTACATTGTCAAGTGACAGCATCCTAGCATCACTGGATCTAACAATTCAATGTAATGACAAAACCAGGGATGCATATTAGTAAAGTTCTAAAATAGTTTTATGTGGAGCTTCCCTCCTATGCATCAAATTGAAATTTTATTGATCTTCCAGGATTTGGAATAATTTCAGATGTCATTGCTGACTATAAATTTATCACAGCCTTGAAAAAAAAAACAGGCTAGTTTCTGATTCTGCATGGTCCTGAAATAGAAAAACCTGAGTTTGCACTGCAAAACACATTTCCATTTTGTTGTCTCAAGTTTATTGGTCATAAACATTAAATATGCACACACCATCTCAATCAGGACCCACTAAATTATTTTTATATAATTCATTTTTATTAAATCACTAATCTGAGTCTGACAATAATTTCTTGTATTAGTGGTCTAAAGCTGAATCTGAATCTATTTTAGGGATTAGCAAAATCTGTAATGACATCATGTGTTTAATGTTAAAAATATTCTTTAAACTTTTGCTGGCTCCCTCAAAGTACTTATCAGTTTGCAAAAACAAGCCAACATAAAGAAAAATCTTCTTAGATTTACCTCGTCTGTGGCACAGAGAAATTTTCCAGATTAGAGCAGAGAGGCAGAAAGAGAGGAGACACAGATTTAGGTGTTAGAGCTCTTTCAGAACAAATCACATGTGAAACTATGATGATCTTGCTGTCATAAACACTGTAAGGATCCACTGGCTCAAAGAGCTTCACTCCTCAAGTCACTTTTAGATTCTTGTCAAGTGGTGATTAGCAGTCTAAATGTGTTACCTGTCTTTTCTAGTGAAGCAACAAACTCCCCTTGAGACCAAAACCCAGACAACACCCTTGCTATGTGTCACTCAGATGGAAGCATAGATTTGGCTCCCTTGCTCTATATGCTGGACTTCAGCGGTGCATCATCAGTCCTCGAACCACTGTCTTTCTCAGGCCACATCCCAAGATACTTAAGGCAGCACTGATCATCCTGCTTAGAAAATATCACTTTGCTGGGCTGCAATTTGACCCTAACTTTATTTCAGGCACTTTGTGAAACACCCATGAGACAGTCATTGTGCCTTTGGACACAAGTCCTTGTGGACAGTTCCTCCTTCTGCAGCAATAACACAATACTCGTGGGCGCACTTGGCCCACACACAGAGGGTCCTGTGTATCCCTTGGCTAGAGAAGAGAGGGCTCTTCATGGGGTAGACACCTATAGAAAGGGAGAGACAGCAAGAAAATACACAAGCTAAATAGGGCATGCCCTAATTTTTAAAACCTGTGCTGTGTCCCATCATTATACAGATATTTTTGGACAAGGAATCCCAATAATTTCTGCTTGATAGACACAAAATCATTAAAATATGCATTGATTTTTTTGCTTTTATTTTTTTTTTTTTTAATTCACATTAAGCCTTCTGGAATTGCCTCATGCAGAAGATTAGAATTCCTTTGCCTGAATTATTTTTCAAACCAATGACCTTCTTGTAATTTTAAATACCTCTAACCACAATGTGTAAATACACACAAAGACTGTCTTGTGAGATTTAGCAGCTGGGGAGCAGACCCAAATACTTTTTGAAAAGGTCATGCTACTTCTTCTGGCAAATGTACAGCTGATTATTAGTTTTTTGCACCAGCTACATAATTTACATGATACAAACTAACCCCCCGTGTATTTACATTCTTACAATCTTTCTGCAATCCATTTCTGTCCAACCACCTGAGAAGAAAATAGGAGCTGCTTCCAGCTATTCTAAAAATTATATGAAACATTATTTTCTTCCTTTTTTTTTACTCTCTTATTCATGTAAGGTGGTAGCAGTAGTAGTGGTAGCAGTAGTAGTAGTAGCAGTGTGAGGCACAAAATACTTTTGCTTTAGTATCTGAAAAGATTTCCTTCAGTTATTATTTGTACTTCTTACACAAGCAAGTCCATAATCTGTATTGACTTGGAAGAGTTTATCTTCAATGCATACTCACATTCTCCTCCTGTTCAGCATTTTCCTTATAAACTTTCACAGCTTATAAACCTCAGAGATTAAGTGACTCCAAAGGAGACACTCTTCTTTCACTGCACAGGGTGTAACCATTGTGCTTTGGACTGTGATGACATTACAGATAGTGCCTCTACATGTGGCTTTGCTGCATGATGCCTATTCATTGACCCACATATTCCTACTTAAATTACAAGGATACTTTAAATATAAGTAGAAAAAAAAATATCAAAATACCAATTCAGTATTATTTCAGTGAATTAATTATTAAGCATCACTTTTGAGATCTCTTGCTTTTAATACTATGTATTAAAAGATGTCAGCATTGACTGACTCTTAATAAGAATACAATATATGAAATACCAGTGTAACAACAGAATTTTTTCTGCCACTTTTTCAGTATACAAATATGCAAGTACTGATCTAGCTCTATGTACCTGATGATACAACATGATTGGCCATCCTTGATCTCTTTTCTTCCTGTTTGCATATGACTGATTTTTCAGAGCTAACAACACCGCATGTACTATTGCTATTTTTTTAATCAGTCTGAAATTACTTCATTTTGCTTGGACTCATATCTTTCTCTTAGAGACCAGTCTGATCTGTGTTATTTAAAATAAAAGCTTTTTCCAGAAAAACTGTTAAAAATAAACATTATTTGTTCTGTGGTTTACTAAAATAGGACAAAATACATTCTTGTTAAAAATTATGATATAACATGCAGACTTCTAACCTCACTTTAAATGATAGAGAGATGTTAAAGATTTTTTTTTCTTCATAAAGCATTTCCATTGATAAATTATATGACTAAGTCCAAGCCACATAGGCACTTCATTTTTTGAAATACCTGCCACCATGAAAGCATTGATTATCCTTTTGACGTCAGTCAGTTGAGGGGGTGGGAATAAAAAAAAAAAAAAAGCAGTTTTTCTTCCAAATAATAGAAGTTGACATTTGCAATGCTGAGATTTCAAGATCCAATTAGATCAAGTTTATGAGCAACAAAAGAGACTCAACATTTCTATTAAAACCATAATACCAGAGAAAAAAACCCAAGAATGCTCCAACAGTAATGTAATTGCAGGACTGAAGAGAACTGTTCTATTAGCCTGACTGAAAATGAATCATCGGCATCATGTACGAACTAAGCTGAAAGAACTTAATTTAGTATTCACTTTAATGACAGTTCTACACCAGGTCTTCAGGCTGTGAGCTCCCTAATAGGTAAGTACCTCTTTCACCAGTAATACTTGCTTTATGAATAGCCCAATAGGTATACCTCCACTAACTGACAGAGGCACAGGCACTTTTTCATTGTTTTCTTACTTCTCCAGCACACGAAGCAGCTATCTGACCTATTGTGGATATATTTGTGTATGAAGGTTGCTTCATTCTCAAACACGCCAGTTTTTATTGCATATAAAGTATCATTTTAAAACAAACATGTTTATTTTCCTGCTCATTGCTTCATTAGCCTTTTCTTTTTCTTGGAGGAAATATATTTCTGTCCTTACTATTGATTTCAACAGGTGTTGATCTGTGTAAGACCTGCAGAATGCAACCTATATACAGTATTTTTAAAGAGGCCTTCAGTCAACTGCCCAGAGGTGTTGTTAAAACTGGCAGATGGTAACAAAAATAGTATTTAAACACAGGGTTTTGGTGCTCCCACAATCAATAACATGGTCAGGAACCTATTGATCTTCCTGAATTGGCCACTCATGAATCAATAAAGCTCTGCCAACTGCCTTCTTCAATTGAACTGCTCTATGCCCATCACACAGTTAACACTCCAATAGATATACTCCATATAAAAATTATAGCCAGATGCCAGCTGCACCTCCGTGATACATCTAAAATAAAAACCAGCAGCACAAGAGCAATGTGCTGTTTTCAAACACTAGGAACTACAGAATATTTGTCCTTTCCCTTTCTCCCTCACCACAATAAGCTTCACCTCCTTCTCTATGTCCACTGGCAAGGAAGCCCAGTGCTGTGGTGATCAAAAATTACATAGCCAGACACTGTCAAGCTGAATTCTCTCTAATATTGCATAAATTGTTTGTATGTTTGTTTCAGTCCTACTTTCTACCACTGATTTTCCCCCATGTCTGTGAATTTGTCTGTCTTATTTCTACTGTGCTTTAAGCCAGTGAGCTCCAAACAGACACAAGTGGAAAGACTATCTGAATGCATAAACCTTCTTTCAGAGTTCTCTGAAATCACATTATCTTAAAATGAAATCACTACAATTTTAATACAAAGTAGACACAAATGCATAGCCAAGTTAGGTATTTTTGAAGGTGGTTATTGGAGGCTCCTATCATGCACTAAAAATACTGTTGGTACTAAAATCCCAGGAATATTGTGAAATAATCTTTGTCTAGGTATTGATTTGCATTTTTTTTTTTTAATTTGCTGTGAAACAAGGGAACAAATTAGCTAACTGAGTTGTAAATGCATGAGACAGTTATCCTGAGTAGCTACATAGTTCACTGTGTGTATTACTCAAAATGTAGGTCAGATAATCTTTAGGAATAAATGTGAGTTAGACTTTGAGTGGCCTAAAAACCAAAAAAAAAGTATAAACCATAAACAGAATCTTTCCCATTACCTTTCTTTGCCTTAGTTTTGACACACTACCAAAGTCAAGAATATGACAACAGAAAATATTTAGTTGTTTTGTCCCTTATATGACAATTGGATGAAAGATCTCCAGAAACAGCATTTACAAGCAGAAATATGGTTTGCTTAACCAACTATTCTCACAGTAGGGCACAATTTTTAAAGTTTTTTAACCCTGCAGGGATATTTTGTGTGTGTTACAGTTTTAGAATCAAATTGGTCTCTTGCCTTTGCCAACATGGTGTGCTGAAAGACATGAGCAATAAGATAAAGGATAGTATTTATTTACAAGTGTGAAGTGTAATTAGTAAACAGAATTAATAATATTTTATATATATATATAATATATGTATATATATATATATATATATATATATATATAATATACAGTATCTCCAGCAGAGAAGAACTGAGAACATTCAGCAGTGCAAGGTGAGCAGCTAGTTACATTTACATAGGCAACTTCTGATCAGTGCCTTAACTAAACGTCTGGTCACAGACCTTCTGGTGTACATGCGTTTGCCTGAAGACACTGGTAAAATAGTTTTAAGAAGAAAGAAATACTTTCCTGTTTTTTTCTTCTCAGTGTTCTAAAAAAAACCTGCATGAAACTTGTCACAGGCAAAAATTTCCCTCAGGAGGTAGACCTAATGTCTCATTAGACATTCTCTTGATTCTTTTGTGTTTTCAAATTTTTAATACTTGATTATTTTCAAAGGTCTTGGGTGGAATTAATATAATTGCAATTAAATCCTCTCTAGAAGCTTTGAGATCTGCTAATTGAACTTTCTGGGTAAGAGCTCAATGTTATTAAGTATTGTGATTCTAAAACTAGGAAAAAAATAAACAAGCATGGTTTAATTTCATTGCAGCATGAGGACAGCTTTTTCTTCAGTTTCACGGATAAAATTATTTCCCGCATATTACATTTCTAATCAACATCTGCTGTAATTGATATCCCTAAAACCTTAAGTCTTGGGGAAAACTGCTCACCAGTTATGACACACTGAACTCAAAATTGCATATTGCAAAAAATATATTTAACATCCCAAAAAGTTTAGTTTAGCTACAGATATTACAACTATTTACCCTTACTAAAATAGTTTTCTGTTTCAATGTATTTTTATGGTATAAAACACCCCAGAAGCACATGACCACAGGTCACTATTACAACTATTATATAACAACTATTTCAAATTTAAAAAATACAAATACTTAATGTAATGAGAAAGTGTGCTTGTCAGAATAAAACAAACAAACAAAAAATATTCAAAATTAACTTCTGATATTATTGACAAACTTTGCTAGAATGGTTATGTTACTTTCTGCAGTTTTTAAAAGTGTTCAAACAGTAATGTCTTCCATAAATGTGTCTTACACTATTGCATAAAATTTCCTGCAACAGTAAATAAACCAAAATTATACAGGGATCATATTGCACTCTCATTTTAACTTTTACCACACGGTAGCAAAACTGTATGATTCTGGATGGGCAGTTCGGGCACCACGAAGAAAATATAAATTCTTAAAACATTTTCCTTTAAAATTGTCAGTAAGAATGAATATTAATCTCTAAATTATTTGAAAGATGAGTATGTAAATAGTATATTTAATTAAATAACTATTTAAAATTTATCTCTCAAGTTATAAGAATGTTTTCATTAAGTTCTAAAATCTCAAATATAACAACCAGTGGTTTAGAGCTTATTTTTTTCTTGACATTCTCCTATACAAATAATCAACATATAATCACATATTTCCATAACGCTATTTTAAAATTTGCTTTTAATGATGATAGGAAATATTTATTTCATAAGTCATCATTCCCTAGCAATGAGATGAAATCTCTGAAGACAGAAGCCATGGTATTAAAATGAACCCAGCTCATCTTGTCTGCCTCCCGAGAACTTTGCATGGCAATCCCTACACAGACTTTTCATACACATCTAGCCTGAATTGCTGACATCAGAAATGACCAGGAGTGTGAAATATCTCTACTCTGAAAATAGTTAAGCATGCACTCCTTGTTTCTGCTGACTTTTTTACTGCCTTCTTCCAGAACGTACTGCTCTGTGTAACAGTGTTTACTTTTGCAGCATTCTTGCTGCTTTTAATGGCTCAATTACTTGTAGTGATATGAGGTGATTTGTTTGTTTGTTTTTGTTGTTTTGTTTTGTTTTGTTTTTTGCAGATCTAAGTTTATATTTTAGCTACAAGTCAATTGTGGGCATTCCAAAATTCAGGTATGTGTTTTTAAAAATATCAATCTACTATTGATGAAGTTATTACTCAGCTAAAAATAAAGGAACAGAAGGATTCCATTCATCAAGTGATGATTAATTATCTAAGTATATTTCACTGCTAATGTTGGCTGTTTTTTCACAACAGGAAGACAGTTCAATTCAGTTTATTGTGGTTTTGTTCCAAGTAGTTTTTCAGCTGTTTGACTCCAATCTTCCTCTAGACGCTTAAAAAAGAAATTGATTTAGTAAACTGCTTATCTCAGATAACTTGCTGTAGCAGTGGGAAGAACCCGTAATGGCTGACCATCAGGTCATTCTCACATTTTCTGTGGTGCCTGGGTGGACTTTCAACAGTGACAGGAAAGACTGTAACATATAATTCTGATCTTAGTGGAAAAGCACAAACCCTTTGTTTCAGTTTCCCAGCAGAGGGGATACAAGCAATATAGAATCCATGAATAATCTCAGAGTCACTAATTTAACTTATGCATAAACATGAGTACTAAAATAAGACAGCCAGGCTCAAGGATAAACTCCTCTGGGAATCAGTACTCAACACTAATACCCAAATCTCAGGAGCCAGGGCAAAAGCAAAATTTAACTTTTCTTCATAGGATCCCATGATAGTTCACTTTGGAAGCAATATTAGAGGTCTCTGTTCCAACCTCCTACCCAAAGCAATGTCAGCCACAAGGTGAATAATCCCATGCCTCAAAGGTCTTTCTTCTTCCTCAACAGTAGTCAAGTGTTCAATTTGCTTACTTGCATGTACATGTCTGGTGCAATCCAACATATCCCAGGGAGCCTCATGGCCTGCAGCTACTAATCTCAGAAGAGCTGGATCTCCTAAACGTCACCACTGACCTTTCTAAATGCCTAAGTTATATCTGCAGGACTACAAAGTGTTGCACATGGAGATAAACACCTCTCGGTGGGACAAGCTGGAACTCATAGGTGTACAAGGCATGTTCAGGAATGGTGCCTAGAGCACCATGACCCTGCATGGGGAGCAAGTGTTCAGCCAGGATGTATGTACAATTAAAGCAACGTCTCTCTTCCTCCTTTGAAAGAGCAATACACAGTCCAGTGAATAAAATCTAACACAAACTAACACTAGAGGCAATACAGGCCCACTGCTGAATGAGGTGGTTGCCCTTGGTGACACAGGATACAAAGAAGGAGGAACTGCTGAATGCCTTCTTTGTCTCTGTCTGTGCTGCTGGAGATCATCCCTAGATCCCTGAGGGCCCAGAGGAAGTCAGGAAAAAGGGGCAGTTGCCTTAGTTGATGAGGGTTGGGTTAGGAATCAATCTGGACATCCATAAATCCATGGGTCCTAATGGGATACACTTGCAGATGCTGAGTGAGCTGGTGGAAGTCATTGCTAGGCTCCATCATCTTTGGTAAGTCATGGGGAACAGGAGAGGTGCCTGAGGTCTGAAGAAAAGCAAACGTGACTCCAGTTTTCAAAAAGGACAAGAAGGAAGACCCAAGTAACTATAGACTGGTCATCCTCACCTCCATCCTTGGAAAGGTGATGGAATGACTTATTGTCAGTGCTGTCTCTAGGCTTATCAAGGATAAAATAGGCACAGTCAACATGGTTTTACCACGGGGAAGTCATGTTTAACCAACCTGATAGCCTTTTATGAGGACATAATCTGGTGGACAGATGATGGTAGTGCAGTGGATGTGATTTATTTTTATTTCAGTAAAGCATTTGGCACTGTCTCCCACAGCATCCTCACAGCTAAACTGAGGAAGTGAGGTCTGGATGATTGGGCAGTGAGGTGCATTGTGAACAGGTTCAAGGAAAGAAGACAGAGAATTGTGGTCAATGGGACAGAGTCTATTTGGAGGTGTATATCTAGTGGAGTCCCTCAGGGGTCGGTACTGGGACCAGTTTTTTTCAATATATTCATCAATGACCTGGGAGAAGGAACACAGTGCACTGTCAGCAAGTTTGCTGATGACACACAACTGGGAAGAGTGGCTGACGCACCAGAGGGTTGTGCTGCCATTCAGCGAGAGCTGGACATGCTGGAGAGTTGGGTGGGGAGAAATGTAATGAAATACAAGGGCAAATGTAGAGTCTTGCATCCGGGAAAGAACAAACCCAGGTACCAGTACAGGTTGGAGACTAACCTGCTGGAGAGCAGTGTAGGTGAAAGGGACCTGGGGGTCCTGGTAGACAGGAGGATGACCATGAGCCAGCAATGTGCCCTTGTGGCCAAGAAGGCCAATGGCATCCTGGCGTGTATCAGAAGGGGTGTGGTTACTAGGTCAAGAGCGGCTCTTCTCTCCCTCTGTTCTGCATTGGTGAGGCCGCATCTGGAGTATTGTGTCCAGTTCTGGGCCCCTCAGTTCAAGAAGGACAGGGAGCTGCTTGAAAGAGTCCAGCACAGAGCCACAAAGATGATTAATGGAGTGGAACATCTCTCTTACGAGGCTTAGGGAACTAGGTCTCTTAAGCTTGGAGAAGAGGCGACTGAGGGGTGACCTCATTAATGTTCACAAATATGTAAAGGGCGAGTGTCAGGAGGACGGAGCCAGGCTTTTCTCAGTGATGTCCAGTGATAGGACAAGAGGCAATGGGTGCAAGCTGGAACATAGGAGGTTCCACGTAAACATCAGAAAAAATGTCTTTACTGTGAGAATGACAGAGCATTGGAACAGGCTGCCCAGAGAAGTTATGGAGTCTCCTTTGCTGGAGACCTTCAAAACCTGCCTGGACATATTCCTATGTGATGTACTCTAGGCGATCCTGCTGTGGCAGGGGGGTTAGACTAGGTGATCTTTCAAGGTCCTTTCCAGCCCCTAACATTCTGTGATTCTGTGAATAAATACATAGTTAAACAAAATATTCTTTGAGACAAGGTGGGTTGTTTTTGTTGGGTTTTGTTTTGTTTTGTTTTCTGGTTTTGTTTGTTTTCCCCAGCAGAAGACTGATTTCTAATTGGCCAGAACAATTCCGTTTTTTTTTTCTGAGGAACACATAATACTTGATACTTATCAATACTTGGATGCCTAAATCTTGGAAGAGGATACTTCTATTAATTATTTTAATCACTAATTTGATTACTTATTCCCTATTCCTTATGTACATAATTTTACATATATATATATTATATATTTCTTATTCCATTCAATACATGGCAGCTTGAATATCACAAGTTGATACTTCCTTTACTGATTATAATCACCTTCTTCACACAAAAGACCAAATAGATTCATTTTGATTCAACTCAATTAAGTATTTATTAACAGTGAACTACTGTCCCAGCCCAGCAAATTTGCCTTTATCCACCTTCAGAGTATAACTACTGCATTTATGATACAGACACGGTCTTTACAGGTAAGTATCACCTGTACTTTTAAAGCAGTGATGTTTGCAGAATCTGCAGCATTAGAAGCAGACCCACTATAAGGCATCAACAAAACAAAAATCTCTATGTGTCTTCACTCTTGCCACTCAACCAAGCAACGTGCAAGCTCTCTATGCATTACCACAGACTCCATGAACAGAGGTGGGGTTTTATTTAAGTATAGATATTTTTGGTGAATATTGTTTGTAATTCTCAGACACCTCTTCAGTGTGCAACTGAATCTGAATGCTTATTTGGAAAAAGCTGTGAAGAATCAAGGAGAGGCAAGAGGAATTTTATAAACCACTGGATGCCTCAAACAAATAAATATGTCAGCCGGAAAGGCAGTGGGAGGGCAGGAGCTGGCTGTGATAGCAGCTGAATAGTTCCTTTTTCTCAACACCATCTCCACGGAGTTTTTGTCCCCAACTCACATAAACAGTTTGTCTGAATCATTGCCAAAGTCTGAGGCAGAAGGATCAGGCCTCTTGACACTGATTTCTCTTAGCACAGAAGTGATGGGGGAAAAGGCTGCCTACCCTAGCACTATCACTAGGGAGGAGCTGGGAAGGACTAGTAGTAAAACAGCTAGTTATGAATGCTGCATGGAAATAATTTTCTCTTCCAAATAGTCAGCTAATAGAATTAAAATTAGATGGTGAAAAATAACCCAAACAAATATCTGAGAAATGTGAAAAATTATTTTCTTAAAAATTCTGAGAAATGTGTTTGCAGAATGTTTGTGAATCTTGGTTAACAAAATAACTGCTAAAACAAATACTAATGTGTTCCTGTATTTCATTATTGTTATTTAGTAATTTAATTTCATATTTTTACATCTTAAATCTAAAATGTTCTAATGTGGAAGATTTTAATATTTCAAAAGTGGAAGACAAGATTTTAACTTACCAAAACATAAGAGAATGAGCAGTTTACTTCTTATACCTCTCAATTTTCTTCCATAGGTAATTTCAATATTTCCATATAGTACCAATTTTAAAAAAAATAATTGTGTATTTTTTAATGGTCTCTGGTTAACTTTAGGCAAGAATTAGTAGCGCTATGTAGAAAAGGAATACAGTTAATTCTCTTTCCCTCTAAGTTTATTTTATTTAAACAATTTGTAATCTAGTATTATTCCCCATTTTTTACTTCTTTTTAAAATATCATTACTCAAATGGCAGAAAGTCACTTCTAATGTTTGCTTTTTGTAACCTTTATACACAATGAGCTAAAAAATAATGTGTGTTGCACTGCATTTTCCCTAAAAAAATGACAATAAACCAATTAGGAAAATTCACCAGTATTTGTGCATGTCTGGAAGGTAGAAGTATTTAATTTCTCAAAGTATAATAATGCTAATGTTTTCAATTTAATTTAATTTAAAGTAAATTCTAGTTCAGCTCTCTAATGTCATTGTTCTACTTAATGGCTTTAATTCAGGCCTGATGTTCAGATTAGTAGCTTTGATTATTCTGTTTATATCAGCAACTGCTTCAGTTTACATATAAAGAACTCTAGAGCTTGGGGAAATAAAGTCTGTGATTCACTGGACTTATCACGTTAGATTATTATAAATAGGGAAATGATGTCATTAGCTTTTAAAGAAAATGAACACACTTAAATAGATAACAGATGCAAAAGATAAAGACTGCAGTCAAAAATAATTTGATCTAGAATATATTTTTAAAGAAGAATTTTGGAGTTGGGGTTGTCCAGCCTGAAAAAGAGAAGACTCCAGGGGGGACCCTACAGTGACCTTCCAATACCTGAAAGGAGCCTGTAAGAAGGCTGGGGAAGACCTGTTCACAAGGGCATGTAATGAAAGGACAAGGGGGAATGGTTTTAAGCTAGAAAATGGTAGATTTAGGTTGGACATTAGGAAAAAGTTTTTTTGAGGATGGATCACTGGAACAGATTGCCTGGAGAGGTGGCAGAGGCCCCATCCCTAGAGATATTCCAGGTCAGGCTTGATGGGGCTCTGAGCAATTTGTTCTAGTTGGAAGTGTCCCTTCTTATTGTAGCTGGGTTGGACTAGATGACCTTTAGAAGTCCCTTCCAACCCAATACATTTTATGATTCTATGGAGAAATAACTATAGAAGATTTCTAGTTTCTTGGGTTATGTTCCATCAAGCTTCAGAGTTGTGGGTTTTTTTTAGTTTTTCTGTTGACTGTAACATTAAAATAAGAAAACTAACCTGAACATGTTCTAGAAAATGCTTTTCTGATTGATTTTTGCATAGTAGACTTTTTTTTTTTTTCCCCCCTGTGCATCAACACCTGCCAACTTCTGTTCATTGCCTTCATTCTTAATAGCTGCTTTGCACCAAAGCTTCAGGACTTACTTTGATAAAAACAGCCAGGAAGTTCTAGAGGTCATTATTGATTACTAGAAGAGACCTGCAAATGATATGCCCTCGACGGCTCTAAAATGCCACCTTAAACAAGCCTCACTATCCATAGAAGAGCTTTTACAAGATACTGCTTTAGCAAAGGACCATCCACAATTTTCAGAAAAATGTAACAGATGAGCTTGTAGCCCACTGCTGCCTAGTAGGTGAAAAATTGCTAGTACATCACCAAAGAAAATGAAGTGTTTCACAAATCATTAGCTTAGTATTACACTTAACATCATAATTAAAAATACTGATAATGCCTGGTAAAATCAAGAGTGTGCAGTCAATCCAAAGATAAATCTTCTAACATCTTGGGTACTGCTACGAATTTTCTGCTCCTATTTTTTAAGCAGTGGTGCAGTCAGTGGCTTTTTGTCTCCTTAGAGTTGTAACCAGAATTGGTCCATTTCCTATCACTTTTTGGAGGTTATTAGAATACCATATTACTGTACCACAGACTAATTCCAGTCCTCTAGATAATACTCCAGTAACTGCAAATAAGTTTCAGAAGTATTTATACAAATGAACTGTTACCAGGAACTTGAATAATCAATCTGGACAAATCATTCAAGAACTAGTATGCTCTTTGGAAAATTGTATTAATTTGTTTTCAACTGAAGACTGAAAACTATATTGGTCTATTGCAGTGGGACAATAAAATCATTTAGCAAATGGTATTATTAAGACCCTTCCGCAGAATCTATACTGTGCAAATCCAGAGATCATTTTCTTGACTGGAAAGTGTAGACCGGAAATACAAAAACGAACCCATCTTTTGAACTGTCCATCAGAAGCATCTGGACAGTTTACAGTGGAGTTCAGTCACATCTTTTTGTGGAAATGAGGGGTTAGCTTTATATTGAATATGATACATTAGGAACTGTCTGAGTGGGTGAGGCAATACCTCTTGAAGGAAAAAAAGCTGAGGCCACAAGGCTGAATTACATGTTGTTTAAATACAGAGAAACAAAAACCCCAGAAAGATAGTTATCATTATTATGATAGTCTGTAGTCTGTTTCCTTTTGCCTTGTCTGCTTTCACAGGTTGCTGCACGGTAAAACATGTTCCACAAACTATTTATTTGAATATGGACTTCCCTCTAATTGTAAAAAAAAAAGTCTAAAGGGAGTTAGATGCAAAAGTCTATAGGGCACAATTAAAAGAAAAGTCTTCTAACCTCTCTAAAGTAGAAGATACAAAGAAGATATAAAGAAGATACAAAGGTACACCTAGGACCATTCTCCCTTGTGAGTCAAAAGCGAACAGAGTAGTGGCTTCTCCAAGTGGTATTTTCTCAAGAGCAATGAAATAGAACATAAACAGGAAAGGATTACAGACACAGGAGGGGATGTTACCTTGCAGAGGTAAAGGGCAACAGAAGAAAAAAGTTAAAAGCAAATGAGATGTTTCAATTTCTAAAATTCAGGCAGAAGTCACTGAAACATACACAAAACAACAACGGGTTTAATATGTCTGCAACTTGTTAGACTAGTAAGACTGAATTTGAAAAATCCTGTATGCATATATTTTCCAAAAGGCATTGCACTTTTGATGTAGTAGGAGCAGAAGGACAGTAACCTTCATTAAAACTAGGTTATGTGGTCATCTGCACAGCTCTCGGCTGCAATGCAATGTGTATTTTCTGCAAAAAAAGATTTCTGAGAGAGCATGACCTTTCTGAAGAAGAGACTGGTATCCTGCAGAGCAGGATCTGTGGTCAAGAATCAATACAGCCTTCTGGAGGTGCCTTGTTTGGTTTAACGGAGAGTGAGTAAAACTGCACAATGTGCGGTATAAATCCATAACACTATTCAAATGTCATTTGAGGTACCTTCAAGGTTAACAATCATTGCTATCAAATAAGCTGTCAGAATGGCAGGAAGCTTTTGTTCCCTGAGAGGTCTAAGGTCTAATGCGGTAATTAAACCCAGAATACAAAATAAACTGTTCTCCGGCAGTGTACCAGAGTGCCAGCAAATCCTAATGAACAGTTAGCATTGCTGCTGCTAATGGTAACAAAACTTTTACTTCTACTTAGGTGGATTTGCCTTCAAGTAAGCATCTGGTGCATTAAGTGCTTTCTCATGTTTTTAGGACCATTCTTTTGCAGGTTTCAAAGAAAAAATCACTCAAAGTGGAATAGAAAATAATTTTTTATCACTGATCACAACCCGTATCTGGATGAAGCACAGCTCACAGTGCTTTTGAGGCTGGAACACCGATACAGAGAGAAACAGGTGCTATAGGTCAGATCCTCTCAAATGCATTGTATCTTCTCTGAGTTTAGAAGCGTTGGGGCACTGTGGCTGTACAGGCCTGCGCATGAAAATACCTTAAGTACCTTTTCTATCCTGAAAATCACGTTGATCACTTATGGAGAAGCTATGGAATAGGTTAAAAGCTACTACTGTTCTTCTCCTACTAAAACTTTCCTAGAGGAAAAAAAAAACCAACCGAACACCATCACCAATAACAAAAAAGTATCTGCTATATAGATGGCTGCACAGGGGAATGTGTAGGTTACGAATAGGTCTGTTTGTCTGCTCAAAGGAAGCCAAACACAGCTGGCTGCCCGAAAGGCATGGGCTGGTAGGAGTCACCTCTGCCTAAACTCAAAACATCACAGTCAAAGAAGGACCAGCAACAGAAAGATATAAGATATTTTGAAATGTCTAATGTTTTAAGGACAGTCATGGTGAGTAGGCCTTTGCTGAGCATTGTTTTGTTGCCTATCATCTTTAAACGCATAAATCAGACCGGATTTCCAGTGTGCCAAAAAGCCTGGCTGCAAATTCTAGGAGCACCAACATGTATCAGACATTATTTTTCAGAGCTGAGGCAGTGCTATTTAATCATAGTTAGAAAGGGCCTCCAAAAGGATTTCTGAACCTGAGACTTGGCCTTGCAGACCTAAAAATGCAGACTGTATCCAGATGCAATTAGCTTAAAAGCATCTCTGATTGAATAATTGAGTATATCCATACTGCAAACTAAAAGAGGGCAAGGAGAAAACTCAAGCATGGGATGTCTCATCACCCATTTAATTGCTTAATTGTTAGTTCATTTCTGGCTCTGGTCACATAAAGGAGAATTGATACAGCAATTGGTTATAGCTGCAAGACTGGTGGGTATCAGGCCACAATTGAACAAATACCCTGGAAATGCAGCCCTTCAAGAGAAAAAAAAAAGATCTTTCACATTTCTGGTCTTTGGCCTAATACGCTGTATATGCTGAAGGTCCTAAACCAACTGCAGCTTTATTATTTAGTTCCTCAAGGATTTATTAAAAAACAACAGGAAAAAAAATTACATGCTGGACAATACATTGTTTTTCCTTGAAGAAAGCAAAGTCTCAAAGTTGGAGAATGTTAAGCTTTTAGAGTGAGTACTTGAAAGGGGCCAACAGGAAAGCTGGGGAGGGGCTTTTCATCTGAGAAGATAGTGATAGGACAAGGGGTAATGGTTTTAAACTGAGAGAGAGGAGATTTAGGTTAGATATGAGGAAGAAATTCTTCACTCTAGGGGTGGTGAGGAACTGGAATGGGTTGCCCAGGGATGTTGTTGATGCTCCATCCCTGGAGGTTTTTAAGGCCAGGTTGGACGAAGTTTTGTGCAACCTGATCCAGTGGTAGGGTTCCCTCCTCATGGCAGGGGGGTTGGAACTTGATGATCTTTAAGGTCCTTTCCAACCTTCATCATTCTATGATTCTATGATTCTAATAGTCTCCTAACTGTGAAATATAGAGAGCAGTAATTCTGACAAACGGTGACTTATCTTTCTGGGACAGCTATCAAATTGCCTGTGCAGATTAAATACGTGCTCCAAACTATATGCATACAGCTACTAAAATCACAAAATACTGCTGAAAATATCCAAAATCATCCCTTGTGTAACTCTATTGAAGCCAGGGGAATTACACCTGGGAGACATCTGTCACATTTATAGGCAGATTTCAATCTCTGTGACAGCAGAGCAAAGGCCCCTGGCAGAAGGAACTCTGCCAAAAGTTCTCATAGAGAGACTGGGAGATGTAGGCACATGAGCCCCATTGCTAACTGGTTCAAGTCTAAAAAGAAACTGAAAAAGAGCTGGTAGAAAAGGTTTGACCTGCTGCCTCTTCCCTACTTGCATAAGCGAGATCCCTGTGGAATCCCAAGTGGGTTCTAAGGCTGCTGTCCCAGTGGGCCTCAGAACCATTAGGGCAACCTACAATATTTCCATCAACTTGACAAATGCGAACACCATGTCTCAGACCAGGTCAGTAATGTACCAGAGTAAGGCAGAGAAAGAGGTAACTGCTCAAGACATTAAACTGTCCAGTATTTTTCATAGAGTTCCCCTCCTTCACCCACCCCAGCTAGGACACATTAAATAGAAAATACAAACTCAGGAATGGAGGGGTAACTAAAATAAAGCTCACATTATTTAATTTCATAACATACGTGCATTAGACTTGTAATTACCATCTAAAGGTTTCTGATTATGTATGATTTTGAGTGATTAGGAAGTTAACAATAACAAAATGTGTGCACGTTCAGTGTTTCTTCCATTGCAAGTGAAGGTTCTGTTCCAATGAGAGGAAATTGTTCCCCAGATGGACTGATATCTTCAAAAACAAATAGAATATGATGACAACAACTACTAAACATGCTCTTTCCTTACTCTGCTCTTGCCTTAATAAGGAGATTGCTGCTGAACACTTACACAACTGCCTCCTCTTCCTATCTCCTTCACCTTAAAATTACTGCACAGACTGAAATTCTTAATGAGCACTGGAATGGAAAGGAGAAAGCAAAAAGGGTACAGGCGTCCAGCTTCATCAAGAGCAGCAGAGATAATAAAAAATGCATTTACTAAGAAAAACAATAAAAGAAAACTAATGGCAAAATAAAGATTTTATTTATTTTCTTTAATATTCCTAGGAAAACATGGTAAATGCAATTCAAAGAGAGAAATGCTAACAAAAAAAAATGGTAGTTAATGAGCACAGTGCCTAATGTTTTTTCCTCTCAGTCTTAAACAGGGAGAGATCACTTGCTGTGCTCTCTTAAAGCCATTTTTCAGGAACTGATCCTTAGAAATTGAAATCTTTAGGGAGAATCCTAAGTGCAGCAAATCACTGAGTGCAAATCAGATACTTCGATAGCTCTGTAAGAAGGTTATTCACAACAGTTTTAGTTATGCCATGAAGCCACAAATCATGGAAGGAATATAACAGCAGCATCGCTAAAAAGGATAATCACCCATAGTTCCTGAGACAGGACATTGGGCCAAATCAGAGCAGTTCTTGTATTTACAGTTAAGAAATAAAATCAATGCAAACCAAACAAAAAACCCATTTCTTGACTTGTGCAAATACCATGCATTACTAGCCCTATTTAATTGAAAATCTTTTTTATCTACATATTTAGCACCAGGAAAAAAAATATTTTTCCATAGCAGTCAGTATATGAGTAATGTAGACTACAGTCAATAGCGGAGTGTTTTAGAAAAGGATGCACACAAAGAATGGCCATTCAAAAGAATATTAATAATCAAAATCTGGTGAGAGGGTCACTTATCAAATAAACAAACTAACTAACTAACTAATTAATTAATTAAAATCCTGTGGCATGTTAATTCAAGATACTATAAAAGACCCCTCTTCTTAAAGAAAAAGAGTTAACATCAATATGCTAAGTAGATCTATTAATTAGTGTGCTGGAAGAGACAGTTGACTAAATAGTTGCAGTATGAAGGTGATCATTTCAGTTAATGAAGTATGGATGGTTGTAAATAACTTCACATAGATTTGCACAAGTTAGAAGACTGAATGAAACACCAATTTCTAGTAAAGTAAATGGTCATTAGCACCAAGAGCAAAATGCCTAAGACTTCTAGTTTGAAAAAAGGAATTAACTAGACTTTACATTAAGCTATTTTAAGCAATACGTGTAAGTTTAAAAGCAAAGGCAATTTTTCGGAATTAAGACATATTGGTACATACTATGACTATTTGTTATGCAAAACTCCAAGTGGAACTTCAGACTTCAACACTTTTTCAAAAATGCAATACAGAAGAATCTGAAAGATCCAAATTTCATATTCATTTCTCTTCCAGTCTTCAGCTAAATAACAACCCTTTTACTGACACTGTTTGCAATAGCATTGTATTGCAATGAAATCTGCAGTCTCACTGATGCCCTTTTCTCTGTATTTTGTTTTGGTTCTACTTTATCTAAACAGTGTAAGATAAGGTAAATGGGGTTGGAATCAAATCCTGTTATATTCTGCACTTTGTTAGGAAAATCACATTTTTTCTGAAGTTCTTTTAAGAAGGTTTTGTCGGATATTCATGCTGGGTTATCTTGAAGCATTGAATGTGCCAGAAAGACATGTGCCAGTCCTATGGAAGTTTTCAATTCTACAACAAGCAAAAAGCCTATCTTTGCCACTACTTCTCATCATCCACTCTTGAGGAAATACATGGGTTTGGAAGAGCAACAGGTATCTAAGTTCAAAGTCAGCACAAGAAGATAGCTTCAGGAAGAAAGAAATAATCTTATTAGGAGATCAAGCTGTGACATGCAAAACATTCAGCTAGAATCTGGAAAGCTTATAAACACAGATAATACCAGCAGGCATAAACATTTTCTTCTTACTAAATTTAAATCAAAGAAAAATATTCAGTAAGGACATGCAAGGCTTTTTTTTTTTTTTTTTTTAAAGAAACACCAATATTGCAAATATAAGTTCCAAATACCCAGTATTTATGATGCTACTGAAGCCTCTACTGTTCCCATACTTTTAAAAAAAGAATGGATGAGAACATCACATATACAGGTATATGTGAATTTAGTTATTTAATTATGACTGTGTTTTATTATCTCAGTGAATGTAAAAAATCCACACTGTTAGAGCAGTTATTTTATATATTATGAGTAATTATATATATTATGAGTAATTTTACTAATATTAATCCAGTTCTTTTAATATCTTTATCAGTGTTCTGGAAGATGGGACCACGTGCACCCTCAGTAAGTTGAGGAGTGTTGATATGCTTGAGGGTGTGAAGGAAAGCTCTGCAGAGGGATCTGGACAGGCTGGATCAATGGGCTGAGGCCAGTTGTAAGAGATTCAACAAGGCCAAGTGCCAGGTCCTGCACTTGCGTCACAACAAACACATGCAATGCTACAGGCTTGAGGAAGAGTGGAAAGCTGCCTGTCAGAAATGGACCTGGGGCTGTTCATTGACAGCCGACTAAAAATAGCGTGCAGTGTGCCCAGGAGGCCAACAGCCTTCTGGCTTGTATCAGAAATAGCGTGGACAACAGGACTAGGGAAGTGATCATCCATTTGTACTTGGCACTGGTGAGACAGCATCTCAAATCCTGTATTCAGTTTTGGGCTCCTTACAACAAGAAGGACACTGAGATGCTGGAACTTGTGCAGCGAAGGGCAGTGAAGGTGGTGAAGGGCCTAGAGAACAAGTTCTGTGAGGACCATCTGAGGGAACTAGGGTTGTTTGGCCTGGAGAAAAGGAGGCTGAGGAGGTCAAACCTACTGAAAGGAGGCTGTAGCAAGGTCGGTGTTGGTCTCTTCTCCCAAGCGACAAGCGATAGGACAAGAGGAAATGACCACACATTGTGCCAGGGGAGGTTTAGATTGGATATTAGGAAAATTTCTTCACCAAAAGAGTTGTCAGACACTGGAAGTGGCTCTACAGGGAAGTGGCTGAATCACCATCCCTGACAGTATTTAAAAGACATGTAGATGTGGTGCTTAGGGACATGGCTTAGTGGTGGACTTGGCAGTGTGCAGCACAATGAGTCTTAGCATTAGAGTCTCTGGGGCACAAGTTGCATTACATCCCTATTCTATCTTCTGTTCTAACTAAATGGGTGCATATGGGTTGCATGCCAGGACAGACAAAATTGTGCCCTTAGTGTGGCAAACTGTTCTGTTTCTTCCCCACAGTAGCACCCCAGTACCAGCTTGCAACACTCAGTCTAGCCTGCATAAAAGGAAACAATCCCAGCCAGATTGCTCACATCACATGTTGCTGTTAGTATCCCTGTCCTTCAATTTATGCATTCCTGGAATCTGCTAGCACAACTCAGGGCATGACAAAATCCTGTTGTTCATGTCCCCATCCACTGAATGTCATGGGAGCATGGTCCTAGTATTCTGGTGAGCTTTCACAGGAATTGCAGAAAATAATCCCTTAGGTGAAGGTTACAAATGGGTGGGTGGCGATTTGTAGAAGCATACTTACTGCTAAAAGGGACTTAGACCAGAGAGAGCTCATCAGGGACACTAAAACTTGGGCAAGGTCAGGAGGCATGGCATGTCTGGAAGAACAACATTGCTTCACTCTCCAGCTGAGCAAGTTTTAGCTGAAAAATCTTAGAGGCACATTAAATACGGAGGTCTACAGTGCCATTTTTAAAAAGTCAATGCCAAGGTCAAAATCATACTTTCAATAATCTTGA
Source organism: Apus apus (assembly GCF_020740795.1). Lineage (NCBI taxonomy): Eukaryota > Metazoa > Chordata > Aves > Apodiformes > Apodidae > Apus > Apus apus. The sequence continues at coordinate 50,860,344 of NC_067282.1, read as the reverse complement.
CTGTGCTCTGTCCTTTATGTCATCACTAAGCAAGTTCTTTTTTACCCTGGTGAATTACCACCCTTTCTCTCTGTGATCTGGGATGCTTAAAGGCGAGCTGGAACTTCACTATCTCCCTAATGTATCGCTCTATGGATAAAACATTAAGAAAACAGCAGGATTCAGGAGCGCAGGAGGCTATCCCACTGATCTGATAGACTCAAAAGGTTAATCTTCAGCTACATCTTGTTCATTAGTCTAAATATACATTTAAAACATCAATGTGCTTAAAAGTACTTTATCAGTACCCATTAAAAAGGTGCACTGCATATTTCAGACATGTCTTGATAGCAATAGGTGCTGAAAAGCAGGCATTGTTCATCTTTATAATGAGTGGTTTTGCCTCTGAGTGCACTATGAAGCTATGATGCACCATAAAGTGACACTGATATGCCCTGTGGACATGCAAGAGCAACCCATTCTGTGAAAATAAGGCAATTAAAAGATGTAATATGTGAGCATGACTTCAAAGTAGCTATTCTTTCAGGTCTTGATCGAAAGTCCTACTTCTTCACACTGATATAAGGGAGGTGAGAAGGTCTAAGAAGATCTTTCTGATACTGGCCACTTAAACTGGAATGGGGGCAGCTGAAAAAAACGAGCCACTGTAAGGTTATTATTCTAAATTTGATACATGATATGTTTTTTCACATCATTCTGCTAATGTAGTTATACTGTGCAAGTAAATATCCTGCAGCATCTGCCAGTTAAGGACAAAATTATGCCTATCCTGCTATTCACATGTGGGCCCCAGGCCACACAACAGATAACCTCCTTCTTGGTTGGACTAGCAGTGGAGTCCAGTCCCATTCCCTCATGCAGTGTCTTTGTGGTTGTTAGGCATGTTGATTTTTTTAAAGTTGTTTCAGTCTGAATACATGAAATGACAGGAAGAGTGCCATGCAATCTGTCAGCACAGAGTGCTGTGGACACATCATGCTGTTAAGGGAAAGAAGGATATGGCATCAGAACATATGGTGTATTTGAAAGTACATGGCCCTTTGGGATAGCACAGAGGACCGTGTAGGGCAGAAGAAGGCAAACCTGGAATGGTCCTGGCTGAGGAACGATTAGTCCTCAGAATTAAGCATCTCCTGAACTACAGCTGGGTTCACCTTGGAGGGAGGAAACATTTTGGTTTACTTCACAAGAGAGTCTGGGAATTAAGTAATGTGTCTACCACTTTACAAAGAGGCAACTGATTTATTTGACATTGCCAACACATCCAAAGTGTTCTTTTCCACTGAAGCTGTGGGAACTGGTTGTGTAAGTATATATCTGGTGTGCCAGCCATTCTGTAAAATGTGAAGGTAGGAGTATAGGGTTGCACAGCTAAGGGCAGGACAGCAGCAGGGAAATCATAGAATCCTAGGAGTTGGAAGGGACCTCGAAAGATCATCTAGTCCAACCCCCCTGCCAGAGCAGGGTCATCTAGAGCACATCACACAGGAATGCATCCAGGCGGGTTTTTAATGTCTCCAGTGAAGAAGACTCCACAACCTCTCTGGGCAGCCTGTTCCAGTGCTCTGTCACTCTCATAGTAAAAAAAAAAATTTCTGATATTCACCTTAAACCTCCTATGCTCCAATTTGTATCCATTACTCCTTGTCCTATCACTGGTCATCACTGAAAAAAGCTTAACTCCATCTTCTTGACACTCACCTTTTACGTATTTGTAAACATTGATGAGGTCACCCCTCAGTCTCCTTTTCTCCAAACTAAAGAGACCCAGCTCCCTCAGCCTTTCCTCATAAGGGAGATGTTCCACTCCATTAATCAACTTTGTGGCTCTGCGCTGGACTCTTTCAAGCAGTTCCCTGTCCTTCTTGAACTGAGGGGCCCAGAACTGGACACAATACTCCAGATGCGGCCTCACCAATGCAGAATAGAGGGGGAGGAGAACCTCTCTTGACCTACTAACTACCCCCTTTCTAATGCACCTCAGGATGCCATTGGCCTTCTTAGCCACAAGGGCACATTGCTGGCTCATGGTCATCCTCCTGTCTACCAGGACCCCCAGGTCCCTTTCACCTACACTGCTCTCTAGCAGGTCAGCCCCCAGCTTGTACTGGTACATGGCATTTTTCTTCCCCAAATGCAAAACTCCACACTTGCCCTTGTTAAACTTCATCAGGTTTTTCCCCGCCCAAGTCTCCAGCCTGTCTAGGTCTCTCTGAATGGCAGCACAGCCTTCTGGTGTGTCAGCCACTCCTCCCAGCTTGGTGTCATCAGCAAACTTGCTGAGGGTACATTCTGTACCCTCATCCAGGTCGTTGATGAAGATGTTGAATAACACAGGTCCCAGTACCGACCCCTGAGGGACTCCACTAGTTGCAGGCCTCCAACTAGATTCTGCCCCATTGACTACAACTCTCTGACTTCTTCCTTTCAACCAGTTCTTGATCCACCTCACTGCCTGATCATCAAACCCATACTTGATCAACTTATCTACAAGGATGCTGTGGGAGACGGTGTCAAATGCTTTACTGAAATCAAGATAAACCACATCTACCGCTCTACCATCATCTATCCACCTAGTAATTTCCTCATAGAAGGCTATGAGGTTAGTCAAACATGACTTATCCTTGGTAAAACCATGTTGACTGCTCTTGATGACCCCCATCTCCTTGATATGTCTAGAGATAGTGCCAAGGACAAGTTGTTCCATTACCTTTCCAGGGATGGAGGTGAGGCTGACCGGTCTATAGTTACCCGGGTCCTCCTTCTTGCCCTTCTTGTAGACTGGAGTGACATTTGCTATCCTCCAGTCCTCAGGCACCTCTCCTGTTACCCATGACTTACTGAAGATGATGGAGAGTGGCCTAGCAATGACCTCCAGCCAGCTCCCTCAGCACCCTTGGATGCATTCCATCTGGACCCATCGATCTATGGACGTCCAGATTACTCAACTGATCCCTAACCCAATCCTCACCTACCTTGGCTAACTCCTCCTTTATCTTGACTTCTTCTGGGGCTATATGAATCTGGGACTCATGGGGAAAGCCTGCAGGAGTAAAGACAGAGGCAAAGAAGGCATTCAGCACCTCTGCCTTCTTTATATCCTCTGTCACCAGGGCACCCACCTCATTCAGCAGTGGGCCTATATTGCCTCTGGTATTAGACTATGTATTTGAAAAAGCCCTTTCTATTATCCTTAACCCGACTTGTAAGGTTAAGTTCCAAGGAGGCCTTAGCTTTCCTAGTTGCCTCCCTACATTCTCTGACAACAGTCCTATATTCCTCCCAAGTGACCAGCCCCTCCTTCCACGATCTATAGATTTTCCTTTTCCACTTGAGTTTGCCCAGCAGTTCCTTTTTTAACCACACTGGTCTCCTAGCTCCCTTACTAGATTTTCTACCCATTGCGACACACTGAACCTGTGCTTGCAAGAAGTGGTCCTTGAATGTTGACCAGCTATCTTGAGCCCCTTTACCTTCTAGCACCCTGTCCCATGGGACTTCCCTTAACAATTGATTGAGGAGGCCAAAGTTTGCTCTGTGGAAGTCCAGGGTTCTGGTCCTGCTGGGTATTCTGTTCCTCCCACAATGGTGCAACATCAGTAAAAATTGTGTTGCTGATAATGATAGAAATGAGCTTCATCTGGAAGCTTTAACACTGCTCCCCCTGGTACTGTGGAAAGTCCATTTTCTGTTGCTCTTAACCACATCAGGTGGAAGTGAGTGGATGTAAAGTACTGCACTCCTCATGGTAGCAGCCTACCCGGGAAGTATAAGCATGAATACCTGTAGTGAAGGTACAGTACTGTTAATTTAAAAGCATAAAGACCATGAAGGCAATTCTGTTTCTCTTAACAGGGAATACTCCCAGCTCTTCCACAATAGGTAACTGGATTCTACTTTCAACATGGGGAACAAGAGGGTTCCTGGGCTTTGAGCATGGCATACTTTCGATACCATGCTATAAAAATACTGGAATGCAAAATAATAGTTTGAACTACTTTTGCCGCTGCCCCTGCCCCATCCACCTGTGTATCAGGATTGCATGGACTCTACATGGGGCCCTGAGGACCCCCCCCAGCCAAGTGCTGTGTCACACAACACAATCTCTACCCATCAGTGAACAATCTCTACCCTACCCATGACCAGCATGGGCCAGACCCTGGCCATGACCAGTGGGGCCAGATCCTAGCCCTGATCAGTGTGGACTAGACGACCCTGCATCACTTCATTGTGGAATCAGAGAATGCTTTGTGAAGTGATGCATTTAGCCTTGTAGATGTAGTCTACAAATGACAACAGCTGAATAAATGAGTATGAGAATGGTAAGGCCAGATTCATGATGACTTGGGAGTGTCAGATAATGCTTGTTCATATGTTTAGAGATTTCTCTTTCCTTCTCCCATTACCAATTTAATCGTTTACCACTAGGCAAGTGCATTGCTTACTGAGGAATAGCTGTTCACTAGAACTAAACACAGAGGATAACAGCAGCTGTTTGCTACAGAGAGTTTGGGATAGATTTAAAAAAACCCACAAAACAAACAAAAGAACAATAACCTTTCCACCAATAACTGATGGTTAGGAAAGGACTGTTGATTGTCCTTTGAAAGATCATGTAATTTCAGTTTTAGAATATTTATAATCTATGACTTTGTTCATACCTTTTTTCTACCTTATGTTGTCCCTGCTATTTCTATTCCATAAACCGGCCTTTAGGCTATCAATAACATCACAAGAAACGTCTGCTAGTGCCTCTAGAAATTGCTTAAAACTGTGCAGATGAAAGAAGGAAGCAAAAGAAGAAGAAAAGTGGAATGGAAATGAATGCCTTAAAGGCCAGTGGTTGAAAGAAATGCTGTAATGTCTTGACATTTATAAAAGGTATCAGTCCATGCCTTGTGGAAATAGCCAACTGGAAAGTTCAGCTTAATTAATTTTTATTACTAAAGCAACTAAGAGGAAAAAAATAATTAGTGCAGAATCTTTATAATTGATTTGATGCAGCTGATCAGTTAATAAAGTACTTGGGACTGTGTTCTTCTGTCTGGACTGGAAGATTCGGTGTAATGACATTATTAAGAGTTCATGCTATAATAACGAAGCATTACCGGGCAGGAAATGTATCTATAAACAGGAATTATTTTGTGCATCTGTAAATGCTTTTTTTCAGATGATTGATAGTGAAGAATTAGTTTAGCTACAGTTTTAAATGATTTATATTAATCCAGTAGTATTTCAACAAAACTGCACTTTTCGGGAAACAAAACACTGTTTAAATTCAGAAAGTGAGCCTGAGAGTGAATGCACAGACATTAATTTTAAAACCCTCATTTTGATAAAGTATTAAGAAGAATAGGTAAGTTAGTCAGTACAAACCTGCACGGATGCACTGCAACTGTCAGTTTATATTTACTTGAATAAATTGTATCAATAGCACAATAAGATCCCATAGATTTTGAATACTGAGTAGTAACTAGGGAAGAGAAATACATAGGACTCAAACTGAGCCCTAGATGACTGTGAACTTCTTGAGTAGCACCGCTGCTTCCAGGATTAATGTTCCCTATGTTTGCAATTGGATGAACTGGAAGAAGTGCCAGGTTCTTCTCTAAATTAACATATCTTCTTATGTCTTTTAAATTCAGAGAATGCATTCTTTAAAGCAAGGACTGGATTTTTCCCTTGTGTTCAAGATTATTACACTTCAGGAAAGGCAAGAGCAAAAACCGCTTTCATAGCAAGTCAGATGCTTACACTGTTAAATTTAACTGACTTAATTTGCTTTTACTAACTTTGATGAGATTTGCTCTGGAGTTAAAACACTGTAAGAAAGAGTATTTTTTTCCACTGCTACCTGCATTACACAGCAATGAAGAAAAAACTGTCACGAGAGCTTTAGCTTCTAAAGAGGTGGGGATTTTACTGTTTTCTGCAAGTTTCCAGTGAGACAGGCTGTGGGGTTGCCAGTGTAGTCACTACAGAAAATAAGATTGGTTCTCCTGGGCCACACTTCTATGTATTTTATTCCTGACATGAGCAACAAATGCAACAAAGAACAGTCTAGGGAGACATACTAGAAAACAATAAACATAGTATGAAAAAGCTTGCAAAAGGAGAGTTATCCACTTTGAAGCAGCACAGCCTCTGCTGTACTGCTTCCACCTTCCATTCAAAGGCAAATAAATTTTCCATGACAGTTCCTAATGGCCCCTACAGTTGTTCACTGAAGTTGCCCTCAAATTATAGGGTAATAAAGGAATAACAGCCTTTGACTGACTAAATGAGGAGGTGGGTCCTCCAAGTAAAAGCATGGCTTTTATTACTTGCCCTTTTCTTTTGCTCATCCAGTGAAGTAGTATCTCACAACTACAACTAAATTGCTAACAATTAACAGACTAACATATCTTTATTCCACTTTAAAAATTCCCTGGAGTGTCACTGTAGTAACACTCCAGAGCTGGGTTACAGTCTGTTTGTTTAAAAGTTAGCACTGTAGTAATAACAACAACCTGCATTTCAAGTAGGCATGCCCAAGTCCTTGGTATTATTATCTCTATAATATCAAGCAGTTAGATTTCTTTTTTCCAGATTACTAAAATTTTTGTACAACACATGATTACATTCAGATGAATGCCACTTTTCCTATTCTGATGTTACTAGCTTGTTCAATTTTGGTGTCCCTCAAAGGAAGCTACCTACAAATATCCTGAAAATTTGAGAATCACATCTGTAAATGTCTGCCTGACTTGCTTTCAGTTTGGCATGCCCACAAAGAGGAGTATAATCTAAATTTAGTTGCTACAAACAGATTAGAATTTGTCTAGGTAACCACATTGCTACCACTGAATTTCTGTCAAAAAATAATTAATAAATGCAGACAAAAGCCCATCTTATTCTGTGCCCTATTTTCACACATGCAAGCTTCTTTAAAGGACTTAATGAATAATGAAGCTAGAGGCCTGATCCTCCCAAATTCAGCAAAGAATATGTAACCAGTTTTTAAGAGTACTGATGTCCACTGCACTTCAACATAGAATTGTATGACCATCTTTCAACATAGACCTAGAAGATCATCTAGTTCAACACCACCACAGGGACAGGGACAACTTCCACTAGACCAGGTTGCACAAAGCCCTGTCCAACCTGGCCCTGAACACCTCCAGGGTGGGTGCATCCACAAACTCCCTGGGCAGCCTGTTCTGATGCCTCACCACCCTAACAGTAAAGAATTTCTTTGTAAGGTCTAGCCTAAATCTACCCTCTTCCAACTTAAAAACATCACCCCTTGTCCTATCACTACACATCCTGCTAAAAAGTCCCTCCTCAGCTTTCCTGTAGGCCCCCTTCAGATACTAGAAGGTTCCTATAAGGTCTCCTTGAAGCCTTCTCTTCACCAGGCTGAATAGCCCCAATCTCTCAGCCTGTTTTCATAGGAGAGATGCTCCAGCCCTTTTACCATCTTCATGGCCCTCCTCTGGACTTGCTCCAAGAGCTCTGTGTCCTTCCTGTATTCAGGGCTCCAGAACTGGACTCAAGATGGGGTCTCACAAGTGTGGAGTAGAGGGGCAGGATCACTTCCCTGGACCTGCTGGCCACACTGCTTTTGATGCAGCCCAGGATACAGTTGGCTTTCTGGGCTGTGAGCGCACATTGCCAGTTCATGTTGAGCTTTTAATCTACCAACACCCCCAGGTCCTTCTCCTCAAGGCTGTTCTCAATCCATTCTCTGCCCAGCCTGTATTTGTGCTTGGGGTTGCCCCAACCCAGGTGCAGGACCTTACACTTGGCCATGCCGAACTTCATGAGGTTGGCATGGCCCCACCTCTCAAGACTGTTGAGGTCCCTCTGGATGGCATCCCTTGCCTCCAGCGTGTCAACCACATCACACAGCTTGGTGTCATCAGCAAACTTGCTGAAGGTGCACTCAATCCCACTGTCCGTGTCACTGACAAAGATGTTAAACAGCACTGGTCCCAATACTGACCTCTGAGGAATGCCACTCTTCACTTGTGTCCATCTGAACACTGAGCCATAGAACACTACTCTCTGAGTGTGACCATCCAGGCAATTCCTATCTACTAGGTGATCTATCCATCCATATGCTTCCAGTTTTGAGACCAGGATGTCATGCGGGACAGTGTTGAATGCTTTGCACAAGTCCAGGTAGATGACATCAGTTGCTCTTCCCTAGTCCACTGATGCTGTGACCCCATCGTAAAAGGCCACCAAATTTGTCAGGCATTATTTGCCCTTGGTGAAGCCATGTTGATTGCCTCCAACTACCTCCATGTTTTCTGTGTGCCTTAGCAGAGTCTTCAGGAGGATCTGCTCTATGATCTTGCTGGGCACAGAGGTGAGACTGACTGTCCTGTAGTTCCCTGGGTCTTCTTTCCTTCCCTTTCTGAAAATGGGGGTTATGTTTCCCCTTTTTCAGTCAGTGGGAACTTGACCAGACTGCCATGACTTTTCAAATATGATGGGAAGTGGCATTGTAACTTCATCTGCCAACTCCCTTAGCAGCCGTGGATGGATCTTGTCAGGTGCCATAGACTTGTGCACTTTCAGGTTCCTTAGATGGTCTCCAACCCGCTCTTCTCCTACAGTGGGTAGATCTTCCTTTTCCCAGTCTCTGCTTTTGTCTTCTGTGAGCTGGACAGTGTGGCCAGAGCCCTTACTGGTGAAGACTGAGGCAAAAAATGTGGTTGGTACCTCAGCCTTCTCCACATCCTGTGTGACAAGGTCTCCTGTTTCCTTCTGCAGAGAGCCCACATTTTCCCTGGTCTGCCTCTTATCACTGATGTACCTGTAGAAGCCCCTTCTATTACCCATGATGTCCCAGGCCATGTTTAACTCTATCTGGGCTTTAGCTTTCCTAACATGATCCCTAGCTTCTCAGACAACTTCTTTGTATTTCTCCCAGGCGACCTGTCCCTGCTTCCATCCTCTGAAGACTTTTTGGTCTAAGTTTCCAGGAGCTCTTTGTTCATCCATGCAGCTCTCTTGGCATTCTTGCATGCCTTCCTCTTTCTTGGGGTGCATTGCTCCTGGCCTTGGAGGAGCTTCAAGAAGGATCTCACTACACTGAAGACCAGGCAAAAAACCCAAGAGTTATTCAAGGCAACCACACAGCCTCAAATCTTACTAGACACAAGAATATTCTTCCTTCAGCTGTCTTAAATCAGTTTTCCGAAAGTGTGACAACTCTTGCTCAGAACGGTTATTAAACAACCTCATGTTTACAGTGCCTAGGAGCTGACACACAGTAAAGCAAAGACAAGCCAGGTTTAAGCTAAAGTCAGTAGTAAGTGAGGTAGAATAAAGAGAGGTTTAAAATTGTTACAGATTCCTTATATGAAGAAAGAAACCTTGTGCACTTGCATCCTTGACATGGAAAAATAATGGAGATGCCCACCTCCTTCTCTCCAGACATCCATTAACTGGGATTTTTCCATTTTATACAGTTAACAGCTTGACAGGTTTTTTAGAAAATGGAAGATTAAGTAGCGTGATTTCTAAAATGGAAAACAACCTGAGAAATCAAAGTAATTTTCAAAACTATTTCACTAAGCAGCACTGATGTTGATTTTGTTTTCATGTTGATGAAGTCAACATGTTGATGTTCATTTCATTTAGCCATGCAGATCATTGATTATCCCACATCCTCTGCATATAAATGGGAATGAGATAAATTAAAATGTAAATATACATTCTATCTAATATCTTTCAGAGTTGTGGTTTTTTTTTAATTAGTAAGCACTTTAATGAAGATCTTTTCTATGCTTTTTACAATTGAAATTCTATTATCAGCTCTCCCTTTTGAAAGTAAATCTAGAGCTGTTCATAGTTTGGGATGGGAAGATTTTCACACATACACACTTTCTTCCACCTAGTAAAATAAACTCCAGAAATTTACAAAGTTATTTCATTTAACTCACACATAAAACATGAACTACTTAGTCTGTCTTCATTAACTGTTTGATGTATATTGTGAAAATAATTCTATGAGAGGAAGGCAGTTCACTTTCCTTTTTCATTTCCTTTTGTTTTGTTTTGTTTTAGTTTATCATCCTCCTCTTTGAAAATACCAGTGACTCCTTTTTGTACAAGAGTAACAGGGCTTGATTTATCAATGTTCTGAGGAAATTCAAATTTCAAGGAAAGTAATTTTTTTCATTGGGAGATGCTGATCAGCTTTGTCACTGGAGTGTGGATATATCTTTTCTCAGTGAGTTGTAAAACAGAGTCTCTGACACATTTTATAGCCCGGATAGTATGATGGGACATGGTGTTCTAATTTACAGTTCTTTTCTGATTAATTTATAACTGTTTATCAAACAGTCATGTTTTTAAAACTCCTCAGGATTAAAACAGCATTTCCATCCTACTTTCTATCACATGAAATCACATGAACAAAGATAAAAATATTTCCCTACAATTTCTACACATTTCTCTTATAAAATGGTGGTAAGAAGCATAGACTGGATTATATGTACTCATTGATCTTGTTTTACTTACTGTAGAACAGAGTATCATAAAATGTAGATGTGTTGGTTATTTATATATTGTGACAAGCTCTAGGTACATAGCAAAATTTAAAAAACAAAACAAAACCACAAAAAAACAAAACCAAAAGAAAATATGACTGTGAGTCATTAGATGGCATTTTTGAGTTAGTGCTGAGCAAATGCCCAGACTGATGCTCTATGTTGCTGGAGGCAGAGTCTTTCATGTCAGATATGGAACTGTGGTCCTGATTGCTTATAATTAGCGGATCCCATGACACTTTTTAGAGGAATTCAGGGAAATAAGGTCCAGCATCCTGGCAAGATTCCAGTGCTGGTAATTACATTATATCCCTCATTTTTTTCCCCTTAAATTGCAGCTGGGGAAAAGAGTTCATCTCCTTTTCAACAGTTGTAAGGGGAAAAACCCAAATCCCACTGTTGTCCTGTTGCTGATGGGAAGGGATGTAGTGCTTCTAATCCAAAAAATACAGTGTGAAGTGCCTGCAATTGCCCTTTGGGGCAGTGCAGGACAAATGAAAGGTATTGTTTTTAATTAAAATGAGGAAACCTGTTTTTTCTGTAATGTACTTATATTACTAATTTTCTTTCAAAACCAGCATGTTTTTATCATAGCAATGCAAAGCAGCAGAAATAAATAGGATTTTTCAGATTCTTCACAAATATAATTTACCCATTCTAGGTCTGATGATTCCCCCAGAAGAGAGCCTATTTTATTAAATTGGTTAGAATATTTGCCAGTTCTTAGAGAAAGTATATTCCTGGGGTTCAGACTATGCAGTTGGGAAAACTATATTTCAATAGCAGATGGAAATAATCTGCCATCTTCCCTTTGTTCAGCTCCTTTTACGACTACCAAATTTAGTGGCGATTTTTCTGTATTGTATCATGTCAACACTTCCATTGAAGCACTTTGTGCTCTCCACCAATTTGGATTTCTGATATATTTCTCCAGAAACTCGGGAGACCAAAAAAGCGAGTGCAATCAAAATGTACCACTTTGAGTAGCTGACACAAAATTTTTAGATAAAAACTGGGGCATTTTTCCTTGAATAATATAATTTAAGCAGGTAATTGTAAGTAGAGCTATACTACAGTTTGGGATTGAGAGGCAAGGAACCTGGCCTGGCCTGAAAGAAACCTTAATGCTGCTCAATAAATGATCCACACTAATGAAGGATCCTGATCAGTTTTTCACCCTGAATAACTGTGGTACCTTCTAGCATGCCAGATGGTATTACTTCAAATCTCAGAATTGCAAGAGATTGTAATATTATATGATTTATATTTTATAACTCCTTTATTTTAAAAAGGAGTTTATAACTCCTTTATATGTATTAGTAACATACCTCAAGTCTCTTTGCATCCTTTTGAGAAGTGTAGGGGTACCAGGGAGAGCCCTACCTTGCAACAAGAGATACTGCTACTAGAATCAGGAGAAAATCACTGCAAAGTATAAAAGTCCACACAGAAAGTCTTACTTTGTCACCTCTAGTTAGCTATTTCTGTCCTAAATTATATTTAATGGGTACTACTCCCAGCATTTTGCTTTTTGTGTATGTCTTATTTGAAGTCTGTAAGAATATAAAAGTTGTCTAGGTAGTTTCCAGCACTCAAGAAAATAACAAATGCATTTTTAAAGCAGACCAATATGAAGCTTGTTATTCTAGAGGCAAATTGTTAACCTTTTCACTATGTAATGGTCCATGCACCTGAAAAAAAAGAATAGGATGTGGATCACAGTTCCTTTTATTTTCTCCCTTTATTCTTTAGGACTCGATTCACCTAAGATTAAATGGCAGTTCTTTCTCTACCATTAAGTTTTCCAAAAATAGAGCCTAGGGTTTAAATATCATTTACATTACAGTCAAAAGAATAATCACATAAATAAGAATCCATGAATAATGAATTGCAACTGCTATTACATTAGCACAATACTATTTTTAATTTATGGGGACCACAATGGCATCTTTACCAACCTGGCAAGGGGTAAGTAGCAATTAAATTAGCACAGTGATTAACTGATGAGTCATTGTATAGGCATACAGAGATTGATTGATTGATTGATTGATTGATGAATCTTTTCACTGTGATCATGCCACAGCCTATCTGAACAAGGAAAATCTTGTGTTACAGTGTACTCAACCACAAAATGATGATACAAGTCCCACAAATATAGACAAGTATTGTTAATGCTATTTTCATATCTTTATACACCCTGGTAAAAAGTTTCTCCCTGGCTGTCCTGTAGGCCCCCTTCAGATACTGGAAGGCTCCTATAAAGTCTCCTTGGAGCCTTCTCTTCACCAGGCTGAATAGCCCCAATCTCTCAGCCTGTTTTCATAGGAGAGATGCTCCAGCCCTTTTACCATCTTCATGGCCCTCCTCTGGACTTGCTCCAAGAGCTCTGTGTCCTTCCTGTATTCAGGGCTCCAGAACTGGACTCAAGATGGGGTCTCACAAGTGCGGAGTAGAGGGGCAGGATCACCTCCATGGACCTGCTGGCCATGCTACTTTTGATGCAGCCCAGGATACAGTTGGCTTTCTAGGCCGTGAGTGCACACTGCCAGTTCATGTTGAGCTTTTAATCTACCAACACCCCCAGGTCCTTCTCCTCAAGGCTATTCTCAATCCATTCTCCACCCAACCCGTATTTGTGCTTGGGGTTGCCCCAACCCAGGTGCAGGACCTTACACTTGGCCATGCTGAACTTCATGAGGTTGGCATGGCCCCACCTCTCAAGACTGTTGAGGTCCCTCTGGATGGCATCCCTTGCCTCCAGCGTGTCAACCACATCACACAGCTTGGTGTCATGAGCAAACTTGCTGAGGCTGCACTCAATTCCATCATCCATGGCTCTGACAAAGCTGTTGAACAGCACCAGTCCCAGTGCCAATCCCTGAAGAACACCCCTTGAGGAAAAGCTTTGAAATATTAGAGATGTCTTAATAGTGAAAGAATTGTTTTCTTGCTTTGTTTTCAAGGTCTGAATATTGTATATATGTGCAGAAAAATTATTGTTTACAATCTACTTTTTATTCCCAAATTATTCAGACGGGTATTATGAAAAAGAAATTCCTGTTCATCCTAACTCTATGTAAATGTATACTCTACATTTTCTATCAAAGATAGAAAATATCTTTACTGTTTAGATTTTAGTAATTGCCTTTTATTTTGTTCCAATACTCAAACTGATTTTCTTAGTACCAAAAGATGTGTAGAATACCACAAAATGTAAACAAAAAGTTTAGTTATGAAGGAGGGGATGGAGACATGTTTATTTAGTCATCCAATCAAATGAGAAGATTAATTAATACAGACAGATTCTAGGTTGTTCATTCCAGAGTGTAATTGGAATCATTCAAAATCAGGTGTCCCTTCATGTAAATCATTCTACTTCAATACCTCTATCTATACCTGGAGATCAAAGGAGAGTCATACTGCCTAAGTGAAGTGTTAACAGGTAGTGGGGACATTTCCACTATTGTCAACAAGGAGGAAGGCAATGTTTTGCTGACAGCAATTAGATCTTCAGTGGGTCACTGTCTGGAGATGTATATCCACTGTTTATGTGGATAGCCGAGGGCCACCATGTTTTCCCATCTGGGAATTTCTGTACAGTTTGTTCACAATCATGGAATCAATCACAGATTGGTTGAGGTTGGAAGTGACCTCTGCAGCTCATCTTGCCCAACTGTGTTTCATACATAATTTCTCAGACACATTAAGCTTTGGTTAAATGACTTGGAAAGGCGAAGCTGTTGCCAACGCTGTGTTTCCCAGATGGCTGGGACAGCCTCTGAGCAGCTCCAGGAAACAAGATGACTGCTGATGCAGGAGTTCCAGGACAACAAACTCAGGCCACTTCCTTGCCCAAAGGCAGACAGCAGACAGACATGGGCACGGTGTTCTGACTGCTCAGCTGGATTGTACAAAGGCCCTTCTATCTCTGAGGCAGGATAATTAAAAAAATACAGTGAGAGGCAGAGGCAGCAGACAACAAAGCAGCCAGGTGGAAGAACAGAGTCTGTGAATAAAAGCACATCTCCTTACCATACTGTGCTTCAGGAACCATACTTTAACACAACCCTATTTATTTCACAAAGGAAGAACAAAGAGGGATCCAACCTCATTGTCATTTTTTCATCTAACACAAAGTATCCTCAGGACTCTAATTACTAGCTAACTTCTCACATCAAGAAAGGGAAATGCTGGTAGGAGACATGGAATTTATTTTGAAGAAGATAAAATTGTGAGCAAGTTTTTCTGATGAACCACAAAAGAGCAGATGTGAGCATGTTTAAAAAACTCCAAAACGGACACAGTAATTTAAAATAAGACTAAAAGAGAAGAGGTGCAAAAAGGGATCAAAGCAGCATCTGGTGGTTTCTGAGAAAAAGAGAATCTGACTTTAAAAACAATGTTAAACCTTTGTTGGATTAGAAGGTATCAAAGGCTTCAATAAAAAAGCATCAGAGGAAACGATGAAGTGACCAGCAGCCTGCCTGTAATAATTTAAAAACTTTTCCATGAAATAACCAAATCTGGCCAAACATTTGTTCTGAATTTGCTAATGGAAATGACCTATAACTTAAACTTAAAAGCACAGAAATTGTGTTTCACAAATACAGTGTAAGTCTGTCATCTGGATACATAATTTAGCTTGCCATAATACTCTAACAGATTTTTTATACATAAGGCATCTATTCATGATATACTGACACTCAAAGGAAGAGACATAAGGCTCTTCCAATTCAGAAATTATTATTTTTTTTCTTTTGCCAGAGGAAGAGACTTCTTTGAATTACAGCAAGAATTAAGGGTTGTAGGAAACAAAAATGGGGTTCCTAAGTCACTCCAAATTGGGTAGACATGTTAGACCTCTGCGCCATAAGGCTTTCTCCCAAAACCTCCTAATACTATGCAGATCTGGCATACTTGTAATACATGCTTCAGCATAAGTAGTTAATTTGAATTGGCCAAAGCCCAAACAAGAGAATGAAGCTGCTATCAGAGAAGAGAAATGAATGCAAAGGCTGTACTGACAAATTCAGCGTGGTATACCCATTACCAGCCTATGTGCATTTAAAAAATTAAACAAATAATTACTGGATTACTTGTGACTTTTAGCCTGGTTGCTACACCTAGACATAGCTAATGCATGCTAGCAATAATAAAAGCAACATATTTAAAAACTGCATTACTCTATCTACCTGTCTTCAAAATGCATGGAAATAAACCAAACTTGTTTCAAAGCAGTCATTCACATTGACTTCATGCTTACAAAATCAACACTGGGGTGGTACAAAATTACTAGGTCCAGTGGATCCCTGCAGAAATTAAGAGCTTTATATGATTTGCATCTTACTAGTGCACATTTGGGTTTGTGGTATTTACATCAATTTCTGCATAGACTGAATGAGAAAGCACTTCTGTTATCAGCAAAGAAAATTAATTCCTGAAGACAACTCTTGCAGGTGTTTCTCTTTTAGCATTCCTGCTTTTGAGACCTTTCTAGAGCTGAAAAAATGTACCAAAGAAGACAGTGGAAGAATGAAAAAAGAGTATGAGAAGGCCATGTTTCTTTACAATAAAAATTTGGAATGAAGGTGTTTTTTTTCTTTTTTAAAATCTTTTTTAGGGAGTAAAACCCAATATGAGATGACGGTAATGCTTAAGATATTGAACTGCTTTCAGGGTTATCTCTGTTGGAAGAAGCTTGAGGCCAGGGTGAGCTTTATTCCCTTTCAAGAACTCCCCTG
Organism: Apus apus; assembly: GCF_020740795.1. Lineage (NCBI taxonomy): Eukaryota > Metazoa > Chordata > Aves > Apodiformes > Apodidae > Apus > Apus apus. Next base: position 50,844,059 of record NC_067282.1, on the reverse strand, counting down.
AGTCAGGAATCTCAGAAGGAACTTAACAGATGGTTTGAAATTTTGCAGTGTTGCAGTAATGTAACAGGTTTGAGTTCAAGTGGGGTAATGCTGAAGCCTTAACCCTTCAATAGATTTTCCCACTGGACAACCATAAATACTGCCTTAAGTAGAACAAAATAATCATTGTTGAAAGGAACAGCTGTGCTCCAGCAGACATGGCTACCTGTCTCAACAATAACAGAACAGAAAATTCTTCGAAACCAAATGTAAACTTGCTGCAAAGTAAGTGTGAAACAAACAAACAAATAAAGAAAACCAAAAGAAAAACACCCTCAACTCTAAGTGACTGGTTAGTAAATGACTGGAAAATACACTTAGAAAACACAGTCACTCTGAAATCTACCATGAGTAACACAATAATTTCCAACTGTGACAGGACAGTATAGTAGGGATATCTACATGAACTGCTTAATCCAGTATCAGACTCCCTGAAGTGTCTTAAAATTTGGCTTGCATTGCTGTAAGAAATCTCCATCTGACTTTGATATGGAGATCAGTTTTCTGGCTTTCCAGAAATACTGAGCCGACACTCAAGATCATTCCTGGCATATCATGCTGAAGACTATTTTTCTCAAAGGCCTTTTCATTTTAAATGCTATGGATATATTTTCTCTCTGCTACTTTTACAGTATCATCAAGGCTCATCAGCAAGTTTTTGTGGAAATAGAGAAGAAGTGGATTGTTAACAGCATAATACTCTCTCTCTTCTCTAAGAGCTTAAAATGTGATAAATTATAAGATTTGAATGCAGATTTGTGATGCTTCATCACATGTGAAGAGAAAGCTTAAAATAAAGTAGATCTGAACATACAGAACTGTTATCTAGGAGTAGGTGAGAGGAAGCTCTATATGGATATGTGTGCTGCCCATACTGAAAAAGAGTGTATGTGAACAAAAGAAGATACAAATTCATATTACAATTTTAAAATTGTGTGTGACTTACTTCTTCCAAAAGTCATAACCACACTTTAGAACAAATATTTTTTTCTGCCGAATGAAACGCCAACAGAAAGTAGATTAGGAAGACACAGATTGTAATCATTAAAAGGTTTTGCTGTATTTAAGGGTAAGGTTCTCAAACACTAATTTACACAAGATTTTGAACACCTTTGTCTAGTCGGTCATCCCTATGCTACCTTATAATCAATAGTGAGAAATTAGCTCTTCCCAAGGGTATTTAATTGTATTCTGACTGAGAAATGTGAGATGACCAAAGACAAAACTGATGCAAGAAGAGTGATCTAGATCTTTGCATGACATTGCTCACAATAAGTGTTAATAGATTTGCTACATTTGCACAGTGACTGAGAAAGTCAGGCATTTTATGGAGGCTACTGAAGACCTTCTGTGCTTCCAAAATTATGTCATGTCCCGGGGTTTCAGGTCCCAGTTTAGAGCCTAATTCTCTGGGGTGCAAGGCACTCACTGGGTGTTCAGATTCAAAGCAGGATTTTTCCAGAGAAATGGGTTAAACTTCATGTCTAAGAACAAAATGACAGATCCTCAGTCTATTAATGACCCTTGGCAGAGATCACATATTTTTTTATTTGCATGTATCAGATTAATGTGTTTAATCAAACCTATCTATTGTTCAATTAAAGTAATCTACCCAGCAAGCTCATAACAGACAGCCAGAGAACTATTGGTGTAGCTAAGGTGACAATTTCAGGGAAATCCTCCAGGTTGTAAAAATTTAACAGCAGGATGTATTTCTCTTTTCTATATAAAGGGCATTGAAGAATAGTCTACTTCTGACTTAGCTCCTTACTGCTGTTTAACCACAATGTCAGTCTCCACTGTGAAGCTATTAGATCTCAATGAGCAGCTTTGGAAGAAATTGATATTTCAGTGAAGTTGTACATCAGTGCATGTGGTTCATTACAAAGTGAAATGTGCTCTTTTGCATTTAAATGGGCAAGAAGATGAAAACATTAAATTGTGGTTCATTACAAATAAACATAAGACTGTCCATTCATTATACTCTCTCCCCCTGACTCAGCTGGTGAGCAACCAAATCACTAATACAAGCTGGGTATATGTGAAAATCTGGTATTCTGATACCATTTAATAGGCCTGTGCCTTTACTACACTTAGAGAAAGATGTTGATTTGCATCCTGCAGAGTAACTAATATTCTGTAGCTAATTGTGTGCACTGCCATGACAGAACATCTAAAGAAGGACATTACCGCATACGTCTCAGAGGGAATAGGAAGATACTTCATTTATAGCCACCCATCTGTCTAGTCACAGCAGAATCATATACAAGCACAATGCAGAAATTGGTACGTCCTTCAGGAACAGCTCTCCCAGCACAACAGCCTGGTGCTATGCACAACTCAATGCACATACCAGTTTGTTGTGTTACAAGGTTCTGTACGTTGTACGCTTGATTACAGACATGGAAATTTGAATTAGAGAATTAAAGGGGAGAAGACAAATGCAAAACTTCTTATCAACATGAGGAACAACAATTATGGTTTAAGTTTTTCCCAATATAGTATTTATATTGCTGATGTCTCCCTATGGGACATTGTCTTGAAAGTGAAATACACTGCAGCTTTCAGCTTCAAGAAGTCTTGCCCAAATGTAGCTGACCAAAGATGAATGTCCTGCTGGAGCACAGAAAATAAGTTTCTTTGCAGATTTAGATGACTCAGAGATTTTTAACAGCAATTAACTGTTGAGAGTATTGGTAACTTCTAAGTCATCATAAACATGAAAGTAAAGGGAAGTCATTAATGCACAGACTTCTCAGTGGCACACTCGATAAATGCATATATTTAAAGAAGCAGAGAAAGCACTCTTCTTATGTGTAAGCAAGGGAATCCACAGGCTATCCTCCCATCACACTGCAGATCACAGAGGTCCTGAAACTAATGCTGACCAAGCTCCTGTGTCTGCACAAGACAGCTCAGCATGATGCACATGTCCTAACAAAAATGCAACATGTTTCTCAGACAGAATGTTTCTCAGCAGGAATACAATTTGAACATGGCATCATACAAATGCAGTTGCATCGCTTCTAAATTACTTAATTGTAAGTTATATTCTATGATTCCAGAGTCAGTGTGAGATGTTGCCAGCTTCAGCATTTCTGCAGTGCCTACCATTATGCAGTACAGTTGTACAGTGCTGTCAATGCAAGATTGGATTAGCCTTGGAAAAATGTCTTCATTGCACTTTCAGATAATCTGTATTCTCAGCACCTGCCCTTCCACCAATTAAAATAAATAAATAAATAAATAAATAAATAAGATAAGATAAGTAAATAAATAAATAAATAGTTTTGCCCTGTACTATATGCTGACATAGTTGCTTTAGTGTATTTGCAAGTACAGATGTGTGGGTTTGGGAGGCATTCTCATGTTTAAGTTTCTGGCGATAAGTGTCTGATCAAACCAGACTAGACTTTCTCCATTTCTTTATGAAATGCAACTGCAATTTCATTCAAATATTACTACATGATGGTAGTCAGTGAAAACAGCTTAAACAAAATATGTATAGCTGGAAAATAAATCCCTTATTTTTGCTCACATTGATGATATTTCTGTGACTTTTAAGAAGTTACTGTATCAATTATTCAGCTGTATCTTAAATTTTGTATCTATAATGTGAGTCTTTTAAATTATTTTTGCTTCTGTTCAGTAAGCAAACCTGTGTCTTCATTAAAACTAGAAGTAAGGCTTTAACATAGGTTTTTTTCTCCCCCTCTAAAAGGACAAAAGAGGAGAAGAGTAACAGAAAAGAAGGAATGGTCACAAGAAAACCCACTTTCCTTTGGTTGAATAAACATTGAAAGCCTACCCTGCATGGCCACCATCACTAGTGAGATGGGGAACAAGAGATTCCCAGGTGTCCAGGATGAGAAAGACTTGGGAACCTGTGTCAGGGAAAGCTGCCATCAGGAGGCACACTTGAGTTTTCTGGACATCCCAGTATGGGAACAAAGAAGACTCCTGAAAAGAAATGGGCAGGGTGAAAATTGAAGGAAAGGGGTTTAAGTATCACTGTGAGGACGGATGCATACATGGAGCTTCTCACCTTGGTGAAGGCCGAAACATCACCAACGTAGGAGGCGGAGGTGGGAAATGAAGAGATGCTGTACTTCTGCAGGATAAACCCTGATGAATTAGAGTCTAGCACATGAGGACCACAGTGATATAGAGTAGGGGAGGAAGAGGAGAGCAAATGAATGCAAGGAGTTCTGGCTGCAGGTAGATGGCTTCAAGCTGAAAAGTTTTGAGCCAAATTATGAAATATGGGACACTCTAGAAAGATTTTGCTTAAACATTTTGCAAAAAATATTCTGTAACTGGGCCACCAAGATTTAATATCTCCACACAGCAAGTTATTAGAAGTACATACACCAAAGCTAATAATGGAAAAAGCCCTACAGACCAGTGAATATATTTTGAACTAATTAAGATGTTGGCAATTAAAGTAAAGGTTTGTATAGGTTTAAAAAAATGTAAGAGAGTATGTCGCCAGCAATAGTGAGAGGTCCTTGCTTGCAATACAGAATGTTTTAGTTTTAGATCATGCTACTTCAGCAACTAAACCAATCAGTAACACAGCAGCAAGAATGGAATCATCTATTAAAAAAGAAAATAAAATAGAAAGAGACTGGTCAGACAAAACAACACACACACACAAAAAAAAAAGACAAATCTATAAAGGCCTAGGGACCAGAAACTGAGAGACATAGTTAATTGCTTAAATATATCACAGACATACTCGTAATCCAGGCAAAAGTGTGGTAGTTCATATCAATTTATATTCATATTCATTGGCAGTCCTTGTGTTCTTCCTCTGATACACAAACTACCGCATTTCCCAGGCATATCTGCCAATTAGGAAGGGGTCAACTTTCCAGGTTATGTTAAACTTAAATTTTGCTCAGATTTAAAAAGAAAAAAAGTCACTATGTCAACTAAAATTGACAGCAAGGCATGCACTTATCCAGCATTCATGTCTGAGGATAATTCAGCTGTGGCATGTTACTAGCTGCTTCTGAAGCTCATCTTAGAAAACGGGAGCTTTTGTTCCTGAGGGGTAGAAGGTTTGCAAAATATTTTTTGAGATACCAAATATTCCATCTGTGTTGCCTTTTCATTAATTTAACAGTTAAAGATCTTGAGGAAATGGGAATTCAGAGTTTTTCATAAAAAACAGATAAAACAGGGTTCAAATTTCAGTAGGGAAGAAGGTATTTCAAAGTTCACCATCTCTGCAAGAACTTGCAAGGAGCCACACTAACATTTTGTGCATTACTGAAAGACTGGCAGGCAACGAAAAAGTAATGTGTAACATGTCAATACATTCATTTTTTAATTTTTTATTTGCAGGAATGTAAGAGGTGGGAAAGAAACATACTGACAATGTAAGTCTCAACCTCTCTGGGCTAGAAGAAGTCAAAGAAAAAAAAAAAAGAGTTCTCTGAAACAGTGCTGACTCTATACTTAAATTTTAAAATCATGACAGTAGTAAACTGAATGATATATTTTAAAGACATTTATTCTGATGGAACAACATTTCATTTTAGATGTCAAGCTGTCGGTCCAGGCAGATGATTCAAAATAAAGCTTCATTTGATGGTTGAAGTATCCTCACTGACACAAGCGGACATGGAAGAGTAGGTCTAACTGTTGCAGGATTCTTTGGGAGTATTTTAAATTTATTGAAGTAAACCAGACAGACTGGTGATTGACCCAAGGACTCTGTTGCTGTCAGTTCTCACTAGGATGAGAGATATACTGTGAGGTTTTCTGAGTGATGTGTGGATATTTTAATCCAAATTTATTTTAAAGACAAACCAGGAGGTATGATCTTAATGGCCTTATAGCAGTAAAAGACTTCAATGCTGTTTCTCATATTCACAGTTTTCTGCACCCACTAGGTCCAGTCCTACTACTACTAACTGGCAAAACTCTAATAATTAGCAAGAAGGACCACAGGCCTTTAATTTATCCCCTAAACCTGAAAAAAGACTTCCAGTAATGGCAGTGCAAGTATTATCAGGAATGCAGAGTTCTTCTTTACACCACAGAGTCCTACTACAAGAATTTGGTGGGATATTGACTTTTTACTGCCACTAAGAACAGGAAAACTGTCACATTAATAAGTAGAAGAATGGAAAATATTTTGGGTTTGCACATGGATGGGCAATTTGGTTGCAGATATTAAGTAATGGTTTTCAGGAGGTAACAGAGCTTGGGGCAGAAGGAAAGCCCATGATTGTTGTCTTTTCATGTCCCTCCCAGCTGAGTCACTTGTTGCTCTTCTGTGGCACAGGCTATGGAAGGTAAACTCCAAGCATGATCCTCAGATTTGTCCAAATGAGCTAATGGACTTACTGGAGACAAGGGACTGACTTGAAGGTAAGGACTGACTGAACTTCAAGCCATCTTCCATCACCATTAATTATTTGACTGAGGAGCTACAGTTACCAGAAGCAATTCAGGTGGAAATTTCAGAGAGTTGTAGAGATTTCCCCCAGGAAGCTGATGCCAGATCTCATTCAGTGTCTGCATTTAAATGTCTTGATTAACATCCTGAGTCAAATGTCCCAGTCAGCTCCTACTGGGGAACTATTCAAATCATACAAAGGTAAGTCACTTGAAGTCAGCCTGTAGAAACTTGGTACAGATACAGAAATGTTCATGAAGGATGTTCTTTCACACATGCTTTTAAGATGGTCAGAAGATGTTTTCTGTGTTAAGATAGCTCTTGAAAATGGACCATGCATGCACTGGTATGTTCAAGGAGTACCACAAGCCAGTAAAGGAGTGGTTTGGGGAATCTTGTCCAATCTAACTATACCATTGCAAAAACTCTTGCAATGAGGACTCCCATTTCCATCCAGACAGCAATCAACTGCTTGGGTGATTTCATTCCTGACACAAGTATTACCTTATGCTAAGGTCCAAAATTATTGTTTTGGTTTTGTGTTTTGTTGTTGTTGATTTTATTGTGTAGATTTTTGTTTGTTTTTAAACAAGTACTCTGTCCCTAATTGTCCGTGCAGCAATTACCTAGCATCAAAGAAGCATCATTCAGAGAAGCTGTGGATCTGGCTAAGCTCTCCAAACAGCTGGGGGAGGCTGTTAATGCTATTTCTTCCAGCACGCATCCAAGGATATGCTGTGGTAAGGAATCACAAAAAGACAGGAACTGCAGAATCACTAACTTTAATTCTCACCGTCCCGTAGTTTGTGTTTCCAGAGAATCCATAAAACTCTAAGATTATACACAGAAAGAGTTTGCAACAATGTATTTAAAATGTAGATCAAAATTGCAAACTGAGAGCCGAGCAGTATTTGTTTAACAAGATTCAACACAAAGCTAGGAGCTGGGAAACGGCAAATCCTGTGTGACATCTGCCAACAAATGTAATCTCCCTAATTCTGTTTTACTCTGTCTTTTAAAAAAAAATCCTCAACCTTAAAAGCTAATAAAGTTCATTTTTTCTAGTCTTCTAGGCTCCTCTAATCTCATTTCTAATTTTGATTTATATTTCCACACAAACTCAGACAAGTTTATCAAACCTATATTTCTAGGAAGTCTTATACAAGATGGACTCAAAGATGCATTCGTTTCCTAAGTGAGCAATCAAATCTTGACGAAACTTCAAATAAGTAAAATCAGCAAATGCTTGGGAAATCTCTGTAAGTCCACAGAGACCTCCTTCTTCTACTCAGCTGCTTAAAATACGCAGTTTTGTCTTTTTGGAAGATTAAACTACACCTAACATATCAAGCTTCTTTACAGATTTTCTGTGTCTGGAACTATAAAACAGTCAAGGATGCTTCAGCCTGGATGAGAGAAAAATAGAGGTGAGAGATATAATAGAGGTCTATCACACTCTCAGTGGTCTTAAGAAGGAGCATACAGAGTGTTCATTCTTGTTTTTGATACAGGGAGTAAGGCAATGGTCTCCTATCAAAACAGACAACAATAACAAAAAACAGGAAGAAAGGAAGGAAAAAAAGGAAAGAAAAAGGAAAAGAAAAGAAAAAAAGGAATATGTAACTTGTCTCTCTTGAAATTAAAGTAAGGAACTCTGTACATTTTTTACAAAGGCTCCAAAACTGGCTGGATACATTCATGGGCAAAAACCAGCCCATTTGGGAAGAATTAAATACAAACCTATTGCTACGGCTCTGAAAGTCCTGGAACAACTTTTGTGCAATGTTGCTTTCAGCCTAGACTCTTTCCTAGGCTGTCAATACACTATCTGTTTTAGTCAAGATGTGAATTGGCTAAATATTCAGTTTAATCTGATATTTCCCTACATATATTCTTATGTCACTATCTTGTGCTTTGAAATCTCCAAGTATTGTAAAACAGTATTTACATTCTGTTTTTTGCTATTCTTTAACAATTTCCTTTGTTAAACACCTACAGAAACCAAAATCATAATGTCAAATATTTTTATTCCAGAATTCACATGTGAAAACCTCAAAGAGCTGATGTGTACATTCACGGGTATATCCTGTAGCTAAAAAGATTCCTTGTGTCTAACAAAAAATGGAAAAAAAAAAAAAAATCAGTCTCAAGCATTTAGGTTAGACATTAGGAGGAAATTCTTTAGCATGAGGGTGGTGAGACACTAGAACAGGTTGCCCAGGGAAGTTATGGAAGCCCCCTCTCTGGAAGTCTTCAAGGTCAGGCTGGATGGGGCTCTTAGCAACCTGATTTATTGGGAGGTGTCCCTGCCCATGCAGGGGGGTTGGAACTAGATGATCTTTAAGGTCTCTTCCAACTCAAACCATTCTTTGATTATGATCTTCAGATATGTGTATCTTCAGCAGCTGTTGTAGCATCATCATCTTCTCTCTGGCCCTTGAATAAGGAACCTTTCCTGAGAACTACTTTACTGAAAATTATAGGAAGATACCACTGTGCAAACAACAAATATTTTGAAGTGCTCCTCTGCAGCTCAAGCAAGCACTGTTAAATTCCTACATTCTTCTGGCTACCCTGGGAACAGCAATGATGACATACATCAATCAGTAAAACTGAAGCTCTTTATTTGCTATCAGGAAAACTTATATTTTGTATATCTTACAGTGGATTAACCAGTCTACCACTTTCTCCTTCCTACCTATTTCTTAGCAAGGAAGTACTAATATTACATGTTCCCTTAGGCCTTTTTTCCCCTCCCCCCCTCCCCCGCCCTGTATTTCCATGCGGATTATTTTCTCATTTCCACTTCTTGATTACTTCTCTCCTATACTAATACTAGCCTTTTAATGAACCATCAGCTTACCTTGGAAATCTTGCAGTATTGCACTACGTACAGCACTAGCATTTCTACTTCACAAACATACTGACATTTTAATAGGATTATTCAACAAGGGCAAGTGTAGAGTCTTGCATCTGGGGAAGAACAACCCCATGTACCAGTACAGGTTGGAGACTAACCTGCTGGAGAGCAGTGTAGGTGAAAGGGACCTGGGGGTCCAGGTGGACGGGAGGATGACCATGAGCCAGCAATGTGCCCTTGTGGCCAAGAAGGCCAATGGCATCCTGTGGTGTATTAGAAAGGGTGTGATTAGTAGGTCAAGGGAGGTTCTCCTCCCCCTCCATTCTGCCTTGGTGAGGCTGCATCTGGAGTATTGTGTCCAGTTCTGGGTCCCTCAGTTCAAGAAGGTCAGGGAACTCCTTGAAAGGGTCCAGCACAGGGCCACAAAAATGATTAAGGGAGTGGAACATCTCCCTTATGAGGAAAGACTGTGGGAGCTGGGCCTCTTTAGCCTGGAGGAGACTGAAGGGCAACCTCATCAATGTTTACAAATATGTTAAGGGTGAGTGTCAGGAGGATGGAGCCAGGCTTTTACAGTGATGTCTAGTGATAGGACAAGGGGCAATGGGTGCAAACTGGAACATAGGAGGTTCCACGTAAACATCAGAAAAAAAGTTTTTCCTGTGAGAGTGACAGAGCACTGGAACAGGCTGCCCAGAGAAGTTGTGGAGTCTCCTTCACTGGAGACATTCAAAACCCACCTGGACACATTCCTGTGTGATGTGTTCTAGGTGATCCTGCTGTGGCAGGGGGGTTGGACTAGGTGATCTTTCAAGGTCCCTTCCAGCCCCTAAGATTCTGTGATTTTGTGATTATTAAAAGAATAAACTTTGAAGAAAGTTGTATTCAATGTATCGATATCTAAGGAGGAGAAAAGACATACTCATTAGATTGTCTCTTCCAGATGTATTTAAAAATGAATAAATAAAAAAAATAAACCAACAGTAATGTTTTCAATTTAATGGATTAACAACAAACACAAGCAATAGATGAATGATAATAATTTCAAACCACTGACAATTATTCCTGTTTATTTATGGAAGTAGTGTGGAGAGGGAGCAGTGACCTACAGAGAAAAACATTAAACACCAGAGATTTGCAAAAATCTGCAGAGGAAGAGTGTTTTTAGAGCACCAGACTGTGAAAGAACATTTCAGTAAGAAATTATGTTATGTATTTATTCCTATTTGTTAACATGCACCAACCATAACTGTGCAATTACACTTCATTGTTGCCTTTATGTATTCACTCATGTGCTGAAGGCCAAGTATTTACAAATCATTTCCATAATCACTGCATAAAATAGTGTGGAAAACTGTACCCCGCTATTTCCCTTCCAATTCACCACATCAAATGAGAGGCTGTGGTGCAACCTGGAGGTGCTGAGTCTATGCACAATTTCTCTTCTGTGAACTTAAGTCTATGCAATCAAGAGCTACACAATTCATTCCTGCACCTGCAACCATCCCTGTGGCCCCTCCAAGAAGTCAATTCCATGTACTGGTCTCAACACGATTATTTTATTGACATTTCTCAGCTGAAAGACTTTTGCAAATACCATCCAATTTTCCAGCTCTTTCTAAAAGATCAAAAGATGCACCTTGCATAGCAGACAGAAATTTATACTGATGAGTGCCTATTGTCTTGAATACAAATGCTGCTTGTGGTGTTTGCCCAAAGCTAAATGTATATGTCTCTATAATAACTAACTGCAGTTAGACCATGAAAGCAGACTTTATGAAGATAAAATGTTTGTGCTGAAGAATACCTTTTGCTCAAACAACCCCCAGGCTAAGATCTTCAAGGCCTCCTAATTAGGGAGGATGGCACTGAGCTTGAAACCTGTCATTCCAAATAAAACAGCTGGAAAGAGCACAAAATTTCTGCTTGGAAATGCTAACAGCTATGTTAGCTTATTGCTGATGGTAATAGATCCTGCAGGTTGAGATTTGTAGGTGGCAAACTGTTCCAGTCTCCGGGTTGATTCACACAGTGGGAGGTGACCTTGTGGACTTCACAGCCAGAGGACAACCTAGCCAAAGCACTAATCTACCTGACTTTCAAATACAGAAATAAATTCATATTTATTTAATCCTCCCAGGTAGTGTCCCTTTCTCAAATCACCCTATTATATAGCTTTTACTATTTTACCTGGCCATGTTAGACAGATGGTTGCTCTTTCTGCTAAAAGTCACACATCAAGGTTAGCAATAAAGCTGACTTTATCATATTACTCCCTTTAACAATATGTTTAGAAGATGTGAAATTAATTTAGCTCTTTAAAAAAAAACACACTACTAGAAAATATGGCATTTTCAAATATCTCTCAGAACCTCTTGTATTTTGGATGAGCAAAAAGATGAGATTAATTTTAAAACTAATCAAAATGAGAAGTTGTAATACTTCAGCTACCATATGCTTGCTAAATCATGAATTATATAAAGAAAAAAATCATAGAAGTTACTCTGAAAAAGTAATAAAAAACATATTATGAACTCGGTGCTGCGTAACATGTATGGTTGAGGGGATTAATTTTATTCCACTGGACACTTCTATCAAGAACAGAAGGGTGAAAAAAGATCTTAACAAGATATGATTAGCAAACAGGATACTTCATTCTTTCAAGTGGTGATGCAAAGCTTATACTTCGTTAATAACTTACTGAAAATACCATAGAATTAAATGTACTCTCATGTAGACACTTATCTTTGAAGTGTTTTTAGCATGTATGTACCAGATCAGAAAGCAGCATTACTAGAAATACAATTTAAGCACATGTCTAATAATGTCCCTAAAGTAATTCTAACAGTACCACAAACATGAAAATAAACTGTAGGCACTTTAATGTTTTGAAGCCGCATTAGAAGCCTGCTTATCCTTGTCTCTGATGAAAATACTTTTACAACAGTACTTTGCATTTTGAAATATCTCCTTTCCTCCTTGTACTGAACTAAACATTATAACAATTCTAAGATTATTTTTTCCAATATTCATAAAAACTGAATATATGCAGATATTGTAAATCTGCACATTACAGCTAGATACAGCTCGAGTGGAATAAAAACATTATTTTTTTTCTATTCTTGTTATTAAAATGTATAATCCAATGCAGAACCATTTTCAGTTTCATGCTGAATTCTGATTAATTCCACTTAAAGATACCAATCCAGACAAAAAGGAATTAAATGTAAAAAATCATACAGAGGGTATGCATAAAATACTTTTTGAATGGATATTCCTTCATGACACTGGAAAAAAAAAAAAAAGTTAACATATTTACCAACTCCTGAATATGTTGCAATGTAAGAATAATTCATTTTTTAAAATGGAAATTAGAATTCAAGTTCTATAAAGAACTCACAAGACAATTTCAGTGCCTTGTCTCTTGCCCCATATCTATACTTTTTCATTTTTACAGATAATTTGTTTTAGTATCACTTGATAAGTTTTGTGTCTACAAGACAAATTAATTTGGCTGGTCTAGATCCCTATTCAAAGATTTTCAGTGCTTTAAATGCTTCACCTTTGTTAGGACCACATATTAATACCACAACTCACAACTTCAAACAGAAATAATATGATGATAGACAATTTTCTCAAAGCTTATCTTCTGTTTTAAGATGCAGATACAGAAATACAAGTAATTTCTAACACTTCAGCACTTCTGTGATTCCTTAATAATGTGATTTTACAGTTTTCAGGAAACCTGCAGAGGCAATGTAACTCACCACTTAGAATATTATTTTTTTATACTTCAAAAGGTAAAATCCCTTAACGAATTGAAAGAAACAGAACACAGCTTACTATATCCATGATTAAGGTGACGTGAATTCTAAAAACTTCATACTAAGTGTTTTTACTTGAGAGAGAGAACTTGGAGTGAGTTTTCAAGAATTCCAGAAAATTGAGGAGAGCTTGTGGTATCTTAAAACTTCTCATTATAGTAGTCTGAACATACGGCACAAAAGGAGATTCTACCTAGTCCTATGTCTTATCCTTCAGTTTATAACAAGCACACTCTTCATCCAGTCTGTTTGATTGCTCCAGTTCCTAGAAATTCCCAAAAAGAGCTCCTAAATTAACAGCAGATATAAGTGGATGATAGTGTCTTCTTACTGCACAATTAACTGCTCTTTCTTACCTGCCCTGGTTCCTGTGTACAAGCAGCAAGCCAAAGGAATTAGATCCACCATTTAATATTCCTCATGAAACAGTATACAAAATGTTGATTTCATTTCTAGAAGATGAATTACAGGGGTAAGAAGCCTGGAGTCAGGACTTTTTGTGTATATATATTTGTCATCTTATACATATAATGTTTTTTATGTATATGTGCATATGTTTGTGGTATATGTATAAGAAGTGGAAGGAATGGGGGGAGGAAGGCAGGGAGGAAGGCATGAAGGCAGGCTGGAGGGCAGGCAGGCAGGAAGGAGTTCTTATTCAGGAATGGAGAGAAACCTAGTCACTCTAAGGAGCTCAAGGACAATTTTTAGCACCCAAAACACATAAAATGACTCTTAAAAACTATCAAGCCAGTGTTTCTGGGGCAGAAAGTGGCGTTATTTAACTTGCTACCTGCTAGCACACTGAAAAAACAGAGGAAAGACCTTACTGTTATGTCTTTTGAGTGTAGCTTGTTTGGTTTGGGTTTTTTTTTTAAACCTTGAACAGTCATCCAAATATATTAAAAAAAAAGGCAGAATAATAATTTCTGGTGACTAAACAATGTGATAGATAACAAGACTTCACCCTGGCAGGGTTGATAACTTTTAAATCCAGCCAGCAGTGCCCCATATATTACTCTGAAGTTCGCAGTAGGGTGCACATCTACTCGACTAGTATACACATGTACTATATAAAGCAAAGCTGAAGTTTAGAAACTATTGCTAATAACTATCACCTGACACTCAGGTTACCAAATTATCAAATAATCGATCATTTGACTGTCTGTACTGGGAAATGGTTAGGATGGCTGCTGTCATGGCTTTCACCTGTGCCACCCAGCATCCTTCCAACCACTTCCCTGGGCACATGCACGACTGCAGAGCCAGGCTGTGATGCCCTGGACATGGTCTTACTCTCTTGGTGGCCTCAGAGACACAGGATGACCCTCAACATAAGTTTACTAGAGTAGAGAGCACCTGAGAATTTGTCATCCTTCAAAAGGGAAGGAGTTGAAAACCAGAATTCAGGCTTGCATGGTGAATGAGATGCAAATGAGATGTGTTGCAATAGCTGAAGCCGTGACCGTTCCACCTGCACCCTCCTCTCTGTGCTGGAAATTACACAAGGAACAGCAGAAAGGGAAACCTTGCTGTGCCACTGTTGTTGACAGCCCCATGCATTTTCTGAACTGAAAACAACAGCACTTTACATTAGTAAAGCCAAGTGTTAAATACGGCAGCATAGGAGAAAATGATCTTTCTAGTCATCCTGCTAAATGTTTGCAAAGATGAGCCAGGGGCCTTACTGTCCTCCTACAATCAACCCTTTTGACTTCCACAAGTTATAAAATAATGCAAAAAGGGCATGAGCTAACATGAAATCCCAATTACAGTTTCAGAAAACTTTCACCAAACTGGAAAGCTGCCTGCCTTGAGGAAACAATTTCCACAGTCTTCACTGGCTTTGCTAGGTTCTCTGATGCCTATAAGGAGTTTCCTAATGATTTCAGGATTTCATTAAATTGCAGGTTAGTAGTTTTATATATTCTGTACACAGTACAGTGAATTTTTTTTATATATATAACTCAAAAAAGATTATCATAAATACCGGCTATATCTGCCATGGTGTTCATAACAGAGCTGTTTAAAAATCAAATATTATCAACTTGCATAAACTAATTTAAAATGTTGTCTGGCAGCTAACATAAAAATGCTCTAAAACAGGCTGAACATAGTGAAACTGCAAAATGATTCAATATCAACAAAGAATGAACTTAAGATATATGGAAATAAATGGGCCCAAATTCCATTTTTCTTGTAAGTACAAACATTTACTAGAGGCACTTCACATTACTTATGCACATGTTAGAAATTATCCTTCCTTTGTTTCTGACAGCTTTAAGAATTATTTTGCAATGACTGTTACATTAGATTGTGGCACTGATTTTTATTTCTGCTATTGGTAATGTATTTTTCCAGCTACATAGCCCATTTTGCATTCTCCTGAGTGCAAAATTTGGGAGTTAAATATTTCATGTTCACTTAAAGAAGGTCGTGTTAGTCATATAGTAATTTTTAGTCCCTAAGGTATCTGCATGCTCCACTGTATTTGCTCTCTCCTTTATTATTAAGAGTTATTTGTATCAGAAATAAAAATTCTTAAACTGAAGCTACAGAAAGAGCAGTTGCTGGGTTTTTTGTTTGGTTTACAAAAGACTGAATCCCAGAGCATTTGAAGATTTTCTCCCTTAGTAATATTTGTGTCTCTCATTATGATAACCTGTTCCACATTACAACTGGCAATTTGGGCTGTGGTGGGTTGAGAGGTATATTTTTCAAAAAGATTTACTGTTCAACATAGTGTTTCTCTGCATCAGCTAACTTGGGCCAAATAGCTTATATGTGGATATAACTCAGCTAAAGTCAGCTCTCTTACTCCATGACCAAATTATTATTTATGGCAGTTAAACCAAAGCAAATCAAAACAAAGTAATCTTCTTCTGACTGCCTTAGCCATATTGCTTCTTTGAAGCAGTGGGAACAAAGTCAAAATTGCAAGTGTATGGTTTCAAAAGCATTTCATAATCAAAATGACTAGGTTTACCAATACCAAAAAAAGAATGTCTGAACTTCACTCAAGTAGAGGCATGTCTCCTATCAATATCATAGATGAGTGCTGTTTCTGTCACATCTTACTCTAAAGGGATTGAGTGGCTTTATGGACTCTTCCACAACAAACTACACTAACAAAATGCAGAAGATCCTACTCAGTCCCTAAGGTACTAAGTTGGACTCAGTAAATCCTGACTTTGGGGGCAACAGACTCGTTTTTGTTATGATTAAGCAAAGATGACGTCAGACTTCCAAAAGCCAGCATTACTCTTCACTTCTCCTAGTCTTTACCATATGATACTTTCAATTAACTACATTTAATTCCTCTGTAAAACAAAACAAAACAAAAACAAAAAAAAAAACAAACAAAACAAAAAAAAACACAAAAAAACAACAACAAAGCCACAACAACAACAAAAAACAAAACAAAACAAAACAAACACCACCATATATATATACACATATATCACCTGCATCAAAATAAGATAGAAGGAAGAATTTGCTGATACATGGTTTTCAAGAGCCATGTGCTCAGAAGGCACAATAGATGCATTAAAATCTTGTCATGCCTCCTGCCTTCTTTGCTCATGGCTAATCATAGTAGTAAAAAAGAACAGGGAACAAGGAAATAATGCAAAGAGAAGCAGACTGAGTCAAGTATCTGTAAGAGAAAGTTCCCTGCTGTAACAAGAGGTTAGGTAGGATCACAATTGAGGCAGATGTCAGCTCCTACCTGTAGTTATCTATTCCATACAGAAATGATTGAAAGGATTATGTCAGGCTATGGCCCATCATCAGACTTACTGCATTGTAAAAAGCAATGCTGGAAGAAAATTAAATTAAGAACTGCTAGGGAAAAAAAAAAAGAAAAGACAACACTTACAAAATGCTGGAGTCTGAGAAAGTAGTCAAGGACATCCTTGTATGCTCCCTTGATCTCCTACTCTTCCTTCAGCCACCACCACAGTGGTGGCTCTCAGATGCCCAGTACCATACTACATGTCTCTTCAGATTGATCCAGTTCTATCACACCTACGATCTTATTGAAGATAAGGTTATTTATTTATTTATTTATTTAATCTTATTGTATTTAATAGTGCTTTGGACCCTGGAGCTGCAATATTAATATAATGAAAACTAAGACTTGCATAAGCTATTTTCTATTCCTCCTTATAGCATTAGAATGGAAGAGACAAAATTTAGATATGATTATTTCTTTAGGCAGAGTGTACCTGTCCAAGCCACTAATCATTTATGTTTCAAAAAAAATACAATAGAATCAAATGATAATCAAATCATAAGTCCCTTGACACCAGCATCTAAAATACTCTCTTACAGCTCTCTCTGAGTTCATATTTTTCTCTATACTTTGTGTCTGGAGTTCCCCTGCTTCAGCATGACTTCTGTCTTTGTATTCCATAGACACAACTTTCCCAGAAAGGTTCCCTATGTTTTTTCTTAGCCAAAAGCAGAAGAATCAAGATTTAATTTTCATCCTTTTATTTTTCAAATACTTCTGACACAAGATTTTTCTCTTGAGCTTTTTCTTTCAGCTTTTGAGATAGTCCTTTCTAATTCTGCTCATAACACTCTGATATGTTTCAAGAAGTTCTTAACTATTGGCTTGAGATAATACTGACTCAAAGAGAACTCTTATGTTTACTGTTTAGCCTGAGTTCTCTAGTATTTATTTTCTATATGTCTTTAAATAATTTTATCATTCTCCTCAGATACAAAACCTAAGACTGATCTCAAGTGGTAACGCTAGTTCCTCATATTCAAGATAGATGTCCATCTTGCAGACTCTTTCAGAAAACCTTTTAAGTGACACAGCCTTTCATATCCAAAGATACACCATGTGAATTCCCCAGATTCTGAACCTGCATCTTATCCTGGTGCAACATCCTTTTCTCCATCCTTTATAAATGCTGTCTCACCTGACTATTCACTTCTCTACAATATAACACTCTTCTCTATAATAAGCAAAGAGATATTAAAATAATTGCATGCACTTTGAACTAGGGAAGGAAAAGTTTGAACAGGCCTTTTTCACACATCTCAGAAGTTCCTTTTACTAAAGTCCATAGATCAATTTGACAGAAGAGCAAGATGCAGCAAAAATGGTCCTGAAACAGCTCTATTTTTATTATTTTTTTTTAGCTTTAGTAATCAGTCCATAAAATCCTAAAATATTGTGGAGGGGAAGGGTCCCTAAGAAAACTCTCAG
Source organism: Apus apus (assembly GCF_020740795.1). Classification (NCBI taxonomy): domain Eukaryota; kingdom Metazoa; phylum Chordata; class Aves; order Apodiformes; family Apodidae; genus Apus; species Apus apus. The sequence continues at coordinate 50,825,706 of NC_067282.1, read as the reverse complement.
AAAAGATGTACAATATAAAATCTACCACTCCCATTATAGGCAATCAGAATGTTTATAGTCTCCCTTTGAGTACAAATTCATTCCTTTACTTAGAGCATAAAGTGAACAGTACAGATTGAAAGCACTGCTGGAACATGATTGACTGGCTTCCTGAAATACGCAATTTAAGTACTTGGGCATCTGATGGATTCATGAAAAGTCAAACTAACTTTTAGAATTTAGTTAACTTTTTCCCCCTTAAATCACCAGAAGCGTTATTCCTTCCTTGCTCTTTTCATGTATAAATTTGAAGAAATCACATACATTTCCAACTAGTTCTGGGATATCTCAATCATCTTCCAGCTTCCTAGGTTATATGGGCATAGCAAAGGACAAGTGTATCCTCCCAAACCTGCAGTTAGACATGATCTTTGACTGCAGTTCCCATAGGCAATAACCAAAATGTCCTTTGCAAATCCAAATTAAATTCACATTTGCTACTTAGGAACAGGTACATGATAGCATTGAAAGGAAAAGCTGCAGTTTCATTTCTAATCCAACTTTTTCAAATAGGATAGATATGCTTTCAAAAAATTTATACAGATATTTAGCTTATGGGCTTCTGTAAGATTCTTCTATTCTCCAGGGAAGCCTCATCTTTCTTCATTCACCTTGCTGAGGTACCATCTCCTTTTCAATGCCATTGGAATTTCATTCTTAGGTATTCTTTGGTCACTTGAATCCTTAGAAGTAAAATAATGTTACTATGGCATCTAGAAAATGATGCTGCATAGTTGGTTGAGAAAGTATTTTTTTACAACTGTATTATCACACTTACTTTATCAAGTGAGCCATGTTAAATTGAAGCATTAGATTGATAAAAAAAAACAGTCTAATTATTGCCACTTGACTCAACTTTTTTTATTAATAAAAAACCTTTTTTTTTTTAAATGACATAGCATTTCTCTATCTGCTATTCAAAAACTTTTAAGCCATGTACCTTTCTTTGATCAATGCACTTTTTTACACTGTGTCTTGTACATGGAATACTAATGAATGAAAATGAGATCTACCTCAGCATGCTTATTAGAAAATAATATTAATAGTAATGAAAACATTAATAATAATAACAACAATAATGATGGTAATAATAATAATCAAAATAATACAACCAAACACATACACACAAAACCCACTGTGGAAGTAATATTGGATCTAGTAGCACTCTTACACCATTTACAGAAAAATTAATTTCAGCAACATAGTTAAGATGTAACTTTTTAAAAACTTTTCATTAAAACATTCCAAGGTACAAATCTATCACGGAGAGAAACAATGAACATCAGTTTAAAGTAGACTTTGGTTCCAAAAACTTTCTCTGATATATTTGAATAGCATAATATAATATTCTTGACTTACTGACAGTTATAATCTGCTTGTTATATAAATTCAGCATCATATATAAAGTCATCAGTCTCCTGACCAACAAAAATTTTAATGGATAGCAACCAGATGGAAAAATTGAGAAAATTCTCTTTCACTCTCCTGCTGAAACTTACTGTATTTAGTGTTATTCAGCATTTCGCTACCTCATCTGTTTTCTTATAGAGATATTCCCTCATGCTCTTACTGCTTAAGTGAAACTATGGCTTTATTGGAGGAACAGTAAAATTAAGTCCTAACAAAAACAGGAGTTAATATAGCAGAAAGAACTGGAGGAGAACAGAAATCTGTGCAAAGTCTTACTGACATTCAAGAAAGGAGATTAGTTACAAAGCTAACACTTTGGCCAAGAAGCAGTTATTTCCCAAAAAGACCCTGTAGGAAATAAAATTCTTTATGTAATGCATCCAGACATAGTGACACCTTTCAGTTTAAATCTTTTTATCAGAAAATAAAGCATTTTTTTCTTTCACTTACTGATCTGTTTTTAGAAACATTTACAACACAAAAAATAGATACCTTGGTAACAAACTTTTTTTTTTTCTTTCCATTTTTATTTTCAACAGATTTGAGGTAGGGTTGACTGCCAGGATTTTTCATCCTGTCATCATAGTTAGTAGATTTGTAAGTGGGCTTTGCAATGTGCCAACAAGTCCTTTATCTCCTAGGCACAATTTCCAGAATATCGAAAGCACAACAAACCATTCTCTCCTTAGAAAATACCTGGATCAACTTCAGGGCTTGCAAAGATAGGGCTGAAGGATGAAGACTTATCTTCTGTGACCATAAAAAACAGCTTTGCATTGGGGAATCCAAAGCATTCCCAAGGAGCTGGTTTTAGACCTCCTTGCTGACAGATGGATAAAGATTTGCTCGCTGCACTTGTATGAGCATGTGTTTAATTAACTTATCTAGTAGGTCTGACTGATTAATTCTCCCAAAAGCATCTACATTTATGAAACTTAACTGTATCATGCAAGGGTTTCAACACACTAACTTGTAGTACAGATGTATCACAGCTGTCAGAACAAATGTGACCTGACAAGAAAATCCCAGAAAATGTATAATTCTGGGAGACTCCAAGAATAACAGAAGAGTAGATGACAGGCAGAAGAGGAATGGAGAATATTTTGTTATGTAGAATGTGAATCTGTTCACACTCATGGAAGATGCAGTGCATTTTTGGTAAGCATGGAGAGTCTGGGAAGTGGAAGGTTTGGGGAGGAAACCTGAAAAGGTTAAGAAGCAAAAGTAAATTTTGTTAAAAGTCAATAAAATTACTTCCATTGAGTTTAACAGTCTTTGAACTAAGCAGTTTTCCAACACGAAGGAGGACTTATTTTTGTGCTTGAAATAAGATTATCTGTTTGCTAGCATGTTTAGCAAACTATCTGATAACATTGTGAATTCATATCCACAAATCCCTAGAAAAAAGGATGAATCTCAACACAACACAAAATACTGCCTTTTCGTATTTTATAAATGAGATGCAATTTAACCATTAGTTAACATATTTGTAAGCAGTCCCCCTATGGATCACTGAATTTTTATGTAAAACTGTTTACCTGTTCTGTAAGATTACAGATATTGAAGTTTTCTAGTAGTGGCAGCAAAAGCAAGCCAATAATTCAACAAATACTGTTATTAACACTTAATAATCACTCATATACAACTACCGCAATATTTCATCAAAAAGCTGTAATTGATTTAAATGTCTGACCTTGTAGATGCTAGCTGTGAATTCCTGGTTTTAGATAGCAATTTCAGAAGCCCAGTATTCACACAGTTCCACCAAGGAATTCCAGCATGATCATTGCTCAAAGTCATATTCATATTAATAAATTATACTTCTTCTATCAGAGCTAAACTGCAGATTATATGAAGGGCAAAGATCTGCTCAAGAACTGAAAGCTACAGACTTTCAGATAGCAATGAAATGCAAAACTCTAATGAAAATGAAAAGCAGCACAGGTTTTGTGGCTTGTTAGTGCAATCTCATTTCTAGATGCAATGCAACAGAATAGTGTGTTCCTTAACTGCAGCAAATCCAAACTGTAAGCACTAGGCTGGCCCTTAAGCTTCTCCCTACAACCTATTCAAAAGCCCAGACATTTACCAATGAGTAACATGGGCTTCGGTTCCCATTCGCTATTTCCAGATGAAGAAAGAGGGTAAGAATTTTTGTTTCTCCAGGTAAGGTTGGCATCAGTAGCAATAATCAGAGGGCACTTTAAAAAAAGAGACTGCATTTATAAAGCTTTAAAAAGTGTCAAATATTTGAAAACACAAGCCCTTTTTAAATTACTGCATCTTTTTGGTGTGTCATCACAGACTATACAATTTATAGGCCCTAATTCTACTCTCCATAGTAAAAGCTTCCCTCAGAATTAGATTCAAAGCCTGTAAATAAATGTCAGCATTTTTGGGAGATTCAGCTCTCACACAAGCAGATCCTGTAAAACTGGACATTGAAACTGGAAACCAAATTCCAAACACAGTCCTGAGATATTAATTAGGACACTTTTTTAATAAGCAGAGTCCAAAATAAATCCTCTTCCTTCCCAGCAGATCTCAGCATTACCTTAGTTAGCATGAAATTGTGCATACATTGTCCTGTAAACCCACTGTTAAAATATTTCTGCAAAAGAGACTGAATGACTGAATCAGGAAAATAAATGAGTATTGTAGATTTCAGCTGTCTGCTTCCAAACCACAGATTGTTTGCATAACCCTCTCTTCAGCCAATTACACTGCTTATAGTTTAATGTATAAAACAGTATAAACCACAGACTGACCACAAAGTACTCAAAACTGCTATGGGCTTTTTTTGGTTGGTTGCTTTTTAAACACTAAATTTTCACCTGCATGCAGCCAAAAGCAATCTACCAACCATTTATTAAACAATTAGCATGTCAGCCTTTCATAAAAGGATTTTGTCCAATTCTCAGAAGACAGAGCTCCTATATTTGTTCCTATTCCCCACACTTGAAATTGTTACTTGATGTAGATTTGGACTCCCTAGCATGACTCTTTTGCTAGGGCCATGTTCAGATTTCCAACAAATCCTTTCCTTTTGTGGTCAGCAAGCTGCTTGATTTTATTTCTGCAGCTATTCAAAAGGACATGTGAGATTTAGTTGAACAAAAGGCATCTGATTACTATTTTATGAATGCAAGACAAAGTCTAAGAAAGCATTCCTGCTGTTCTGGAAAGGCCTTAATATATTGGTGCAGGAAGGTACGGCAATAAAGTTTCAGAGATATTATGCCAACTTCACAAAAAAAGCAAGAAAAGCCCTCATGTCCAAATATCTTCACTGGTATTAACACTCATTTGCTGTTCTCCTACAGCAGATGTAATCTTCAATTAAAATGCTTCTGTTCAGCACTAAGAATCTTCTCCAAAAATTAAAATCTGCTCAAATTAAATGTAAATGTTTACAAGTCCAATTCAGAACTTATAACAAACTTTTGAGTTTGGATAAACATATTTTGCAACAGAAGTAGAATTTTATGAACAGGAAGATTTCTACTTCCAAACTAGTTAATGGTACATTGTATATAAAAGTTTTCTGCATTTTTTTATAATACTCATGAGGACCAGATGACAAAAAACATTGGTCTCATCCCTAGTGGTATGTAAATTTACCATAGTACTAACGTTTTATGTTCCTTTTGCTTGATGTGCCCATAGGCACTATTTTTGACCATGTCATTTTTCATTTATACATTCAGAATTAGGTAACTCAGGTAAAAGATTATAAGTAAACTAATAAAAATATATTTTATTTCGAAAAATCAAAACAGTTTGGCAGTCTAGAAAGTGTCTTCCAAACGCTGCTTAGGAAGAAGAACTAGAAATTAAATTACGTGTGCCCAATTTTTTCCACAAACTGCACAAAGCGTATCTTGTCAAAACTTCCGATATCTCTATGATACCAGGAGCATAGCTATGGAAAATTATTTGGCTTTGCATAAAATTCTCAGTACTAAAGCAACCGTGCTCAGGGAAAAAAGGAAAATCCTGGCCTACAGTATCACAAGAATTTTATTAAGAAGAACATAGTTATTATGGAGTAAGAGAACTCAATTTAAATTGGTCCCCTGATCTAGCGGGCTGTATGATCAACCACTACTGGCATTTCACAAACAAGGAAAGGAAAAAATGGAGATCAGATTCTTGAAAAACCTGTATCTTATTTTGCTCTATGTACTTATAATACATGCAATTTCAGAGCTGTCTCAAACATTATTTCAGCAACTTAGCAATTTTGGAAGTGTTTTAAATGAAGTGGGAGTTTCATGTATCTTTCCCTTTTGATTACCCCCTTTCTCTCATTTTTCCCTTGTTTCAACTAATACAGTGCTTGTATTGAGGCTTGCTGATTTTGATGCACAATCTTCCTTCTCCAGGATACAGAGGAGGACTGTTTCTCAGGGCACAGCACTGCTCTGTCCTCCTTTTGACTCTGTGTGATTTTTCAAGTATGAAAGAAAGACAATTCCCCCCTTTTTGAGATTCTGTATCTCTTTCTGGTGTAGCTCTTTTCTTGCTCTGAAGCCTTATTTCTACGTCTGCATATTTTGAGAGAAGTAGCAAGAAATACGGATTTAAACACACAGCTGGCATAAGAGGGGTATATGATTAGTTCTTTTTCCTCCTTTTTAATCACTTCAGTATTCCAGCCATTCCTTAGAGCATAAAGAAAAACAATTATCTTTAAAGAATTACTGTTCCACACACATTAACCACAAGTCACAGAAAGGCTACAACTTAGTTTACATTAGGAAGGAGAATGAAAAAGTAACCCTCAGTGAAAGATCATTAATTTATTTCAAGGGTCTTTTTGGTCAATTCCAGACTTCAGGCAAACAGAAGAGTCTATCTACAGAGCCTAATAACTGCTTGTTCCTGCTCAAACCAAGGGACACTAATTAATTTAGATAATAATTTCCTGAAAAAACATTTTAAATTGGAGGGTCTAGACTAACAATTGCATCTTCCTTCCCCTTCACATCCAACTCCACTTACAGTCTGGTGAACCTACAGCCTCCCAGGGAGGTACAGAAAAAAAAAATAAAAATAGTTAATTTACTGTATAAATTAAAATGATGACTTCCTTTTGTCAGGCTTACTGAAAAGTAAAATCCTCACTGTAAGGCTTACAAGCAAAACCACTACTAGCTCTATGACACTCAAAAAATTACCCATATCACCCACAAGGTCTACCTGAAGTGCACTCAACAAAGTAGGCAGCAGGGTAAGTACAACACTACAGTATAGCTTTGTGCCATGAGGGACAAAGCTGGCGGGGGGGAGGTTACCTTGTGGGAAATTACAGGGTTGAAGTGCAACAAGGAAGGAAGCTGCCAACAGCAGTGCACAATGGCCTGTCTCCTTCTTCAGTGTGTCCTCTTGCCTCTTCCTGTCTCTAACTGCCCGTGAAAGCTTTACAAAAATGGAGGGCAGGTGGTCAAAGCCAGCTTGACCTGTTGTGCAATTGAAATGTCACTGCAGCACAAAGAATGTATCTTTATTATACTCCTGACTGCTCCCAATTTGATGTATGTCCCCAAAAAGTCTTCATGTTTTGTTTTTCTCCTGTTAATACATTTGGACAGTTTTGAGTGTCCTCTTTTCCTTCCCAGAATACAAAGCAATAGAATGATCCTTGTATTGAATTTTTTCACGTGACCGTTTACCTTACATAAAACCTCTAAGCAACATGTACCTTAATTTGCCCTCTTTTTTCCATGCTATTATCCGTATGCATCATATGCAGCCACATGCATGTATACAACTATAAATGCCTGTAGAATACCAGCACATCTGGCCTTTATAAGACATCTGTCATTCCATTACATTTGATATATGTGAGTTGTTGCTAGAAGAGCAATGTCTTGTGTATTGCACGGGAGTGACAACTGCTAAGCAACAGGTTAGGCTACACAATACAGCCCTTAACATTTGTATCTGCTCCACATTTTCAAACACTTGAAATCATGATGAAATTAACTGTAAGCACCCAGGCTCCAACTTACCACCAGCATGCTGATACCTGGCTACTGTTATTTAGAGACTTTCTGTACGCTAAACTAACGGACTGATTAGCTTGTTAAATAAAATAATCAACATATGTTTTGAAAGAATTCAACATAATGTTAACACACTAAATGCACCCCCCCAAAAAAAAAGATCTTTGCAAGGAAAGAGTATTGACAACATTTGTCAGTCTAAACGCTTTCTGGCAATAGCTCAGCTTGTTAGCAAGCAATGAAAGACTGCTCTATTAAGCTCAGGGTGATGCTAAAATGGTTTCATACAAGACGACAGCAATTTTCCTTACCACCAAGTGAGGCTGCCTGTTGAGAAAGGCTGTGGCACACTGCAGGTCTTTGCTATTCATAAGTATTGATTGTAATGAGGAAGACATTTTATTGCTATCCAGCGTTATACTGAGTTGCACAAACAGCTCTCTTTTTATTAAGAGCTAGGAGTCATATAAAAATGACTTAGACTACTGTTTAGTTTAATAGCATTTCCTTTTAATTTTAACTGAAGCAATGTTCCATACAAGTAATAAAATACATTACATAATCCTTTGTTTTTAATTTAAAACCAGCCTTTTAAAAGGAGAGGGTTTAATAAACACTACTATCTCTTCCATCAATAAAGTCTTTTTCCTGATCAGAATGAGATTAATTTTTGGTGCTAAGTGAAATTCTGAATTCTTGGCAGTCACCCAAGCGTGTGGGAACCTGGCCTCAGCAAATATTGAAGGAAAACCTTAATGAGGCCTAAAAGAATAACAACAAAACAGAGTGTCCACCAACAGAGAGGGAAATGTAAACCTGGTTAGTGTGCAGAGGAAAAGGGAAAATTACAGCCCTGGCTCTTTGAAATCATTCTGCATTCTGTGGACTCCAGGCTTCATGCTGCACAGTAGTATTTTTTTATTTGGATATCCATGTCACCACACTAAAATAAATCTCTGTTGGAAAGATGTATTAAACTCCCCAGTTTATCCTGCTAGCTAAAACTGGTAAAAGCAGGACATGGAAACAAGTTTTATTGCATTTCATCCAGCATTTGCGTTTTGGTGCCTAGATAATCCCCCCTGCTAGAGATGGAATATCTCCGATGAAAGCAAACCTCTGAAAGAAGTTCCTGGTGGAACTCATTAGTAAACAGTGTTTGAAAGACATCAAATGCTAGCTGTCCTAGCTGATGGTGTGGCTGCAGCACTGCTCTCTCCCATATCTAGATCTGAATGAGATTGCTGCTTTAACATCACATTGTCCCCATAATTTCCTACTTCCAGATATTGCAAAGTAGGCATGCAATGAATTCTGGTCCAGGTTACTTCTTCTTGACATACCCAGCTCTAAGGACTTGTCAAAAGTGCTTTCATCATTTACATCCAACATCTTCCTACTGTCCCAGTGCAGATTTCTGGCTCACGGGAAGGCCTCCACCAAGTCCACAATGAAAGGAAGCCCTTTCCAGATAAAGTTACATCTGCAGGTACAGAGAATTATGCTAAAAGGACCAGCCATTCTTGGTCCCTAAATAATGATGCCTGTACTTTGCATGCATAATACAAAGTGATCTGCTTAATTAAGTATCTTTGTATGATTTTGCAGGACTGTATTCGATCCTACCTGACCTACTGCAGTTTCACTTCAGTCAAAATCCATTCAATTTAACAGAATCAGAGCAGTGTAAGGAAAATGTTAATGGGGGACCAGTAATCTATATGCTCTAACAAGTTTCAGTGTCAATATCAGCCTTTCTATGGCTGGATTTACATGCTGGATTTTCCATTCATGTGGGAGCAAGGTGACACTTTGCACTAAGGACTACTTGCATAGTTTTCAGTTTCATCACTCTGTACAGAGATATGTTGTCTTGAGATCAGTAAATAAGATTTCACTTATATATTCTTGTATTCTGACTTCCTCATTCCTTGATTTTTATGCCTTGCCATACAGGCAAACTTAGGTAAAAGAGGTGAAGTATGTCAGAGAAGATGAAGTTTGAATACAGTGCCACAGAGTCAGGTGCCCCAACTGTGGCTACAGTGTCCAATATTAATGAAATCTGAGATATTGAAGTTTGAAGCTTAATGACCTGAAGTTCCCCCTAGAGCCAACGAAGAAGCAGAACATACTTTCCTTAGAGCAATTCAAGGTCTTAACACTTTCTTCTAATGGTAGAGGGCTTGTAGCCAACTACCCCCCTAGCTCCAGTGCCTCAAGTAGCTGCCTAAAGTGAAATTGCAAATGGCCTGTGTTGCCAAAAACTAAGAGCTCATGTTTCTTTATGCACGTAGGTTTGGCATAAAAATTCCTTTTTAAATATTAATTCAGATACAAAAAGGCAAAACAATATTTTCCCACTGTTAAAGAACAAGAACAGAAGCCATAATTCCTGAATGATAGATAATTACTGTTCGTTATGGGTCGTCTTCTTTTTTCCTTGCTGATAAAATAACTTAGTTCCAGTCTTAATCAGGGAGGCTCTATGTAAATTTAACCATGTGACTTTTTAGACAGGATCATGTGTTTTCATTTCCAACCACAAGTGTCTATCACTCCAGGAGAGCAGCAGCTGCTCCCACCCAGCCCCTGCTCCATTGCTGCCTGGAGCAGAGCTGGAACAAAGGACAGTTCCTTTAGAAGACTCTTTTTCTTAGTGCAAAGGCTCCTTCGGTGAAAAATCTTTTCAAATATTCCTAGTGGTACAAAAGATGTTCCTCCAAGTTAGTACATACCATAACCCATAGTACTAAACCCTGCAGTGGCACCTACACCTACAGCATTAGCCCAAGAGAACTGACTATACACAGCAGCTTTTTTTCCTGTAGTGTTATTGCCATTGTATAACACAAGCTTGCACAATTGCTTTTAACTTGAATCTATGGAAATAGTGCTTCATCGCAGAGGGTAGATCAACCTCTGTTTTTTAAAAAAATAATCACACTGACAATTAAAATTCCTGATGACAGTCAAATTACTGTTAAAATCTGTGATTGATTTCTAGCAGAACGATCTGGAGCAGCAGGGAGTAGAAAAGCTAGCAGAAAACCTTAATAAAAATCCAGGTAATAAACCTTTTGCAAATATCAATTTTAATTATTTTTTAAATTACCTTTTCCTCTTCCACTTCTTTCGGATGGCCCAATCATGTGAAAAGTTAATCATATTTTATAATAAAAAACATTTACTGTTCTTTTTCTTCATCATCTTTAGTGGAGTTTTTCAACAATATGAGCCATTACACTAAAATGGGAAATTCTTCAGCCATCAGAGCACACAGCTGTTTTATAGTTAAACTGCTTCACATCAGTAGTCTTTTTTATGCAAGTACTGCAGCTTCTGGAGCAAGATTCTTCTAACAAGGTTTTTATTTCTAAAATTCTATATTTAATTTTTAATAATACCTGTACAATGACTGGTCAGTCTCTTTGCTCTGACAGGCTGCTTTACTCAGAATTTTTTTAACTACCTGCAAACAATAAAAGCAGTAAATCAGCTTCAAAGTCCTTACAGTTAAAGCATGGAAGTTTCTAAAACAGACATAAAGAAGTTGTGGAAATGAAATACACAGCAAGAAGACAGAGAAAAACTAAGTCTTCCTTCAAATTCTTAGAAGACCAATGAAACAGAACATCTATTTTCATCTCCTACTCCTCCTCTCCCACAGGCTGAAAGTTATCTTGTCAAGAAAAAGCCCTCAAGGTACTTTTGAATGAGCTATATGATACAGAGCACTGCATCTTCATTTTTAGAGGTGAAAGATGTAAGAAATTTTTACAAGTGATCTGTTTAATGAAAGAAAAAGTGCCACAAGGGCTACTAAAAAACAGCCCACAGCAGCGAAACATAAAAACCTCTGGGCTTCATTCATCCCTCTTTGTTTCCAAAAGTGCTTTTTACTTTCACTGTAATGATCTTTAAATGGGTGGTAATGAAGACTAATGAACTTTGTGGTGACTGGAATTGGTCAGCTTTAACTTCTGACTCATCATGAACAATAGAGTGTGCCTTAAACAGTGTATCACAGTCAGGCATTTAATTCCAGCTCCTCTTATATATGTATTTGCCCAGAGTATGTCCTGATCTTCTTCAGGTTTTAGTGCCATCAGGATGACCATTGTAGTTTAACTACAGAAGAGATTGACCGGTTTCGAGGCAGATAAAGGAGTAACTCCAAACAATCGCTTTACGACTACTCTGTCCTTTGCAGGGACTTAAAAGAGAAATCATCCAGCAGTCTGGTATTTTATACTGTTTCTCTTCCACAACAGAGTTTTTTTTCTAGATGGGATGTGAAACCAATTGACTAAGGGTATCTCTTTAATACGTATTAAATACATGTGTATATGTGACCACACAGATGTAGACCATTTTCTAATGAAGAAAGACCACTTAATTTATCATAATGCTCAAATACTGACTTAGCATTCCCCAACTAATGCATTGTAAATTCTTACTCAGCTGGTTTGCTGCTCAGAGACACATATCTTCTTAGCAGAAGCTGAGGATTATGGGTTATAGCCCCTTTCCTGACACATGACCAAGGCTGTAGCATATGTGCAGTACTGGAGCTGTTAGGACTGATGCCTAAACTGGATGTGTGCTACCCTCAGTATAAGGGCTGCTGAGGGGCCCAGAAGCAAGAGGGAATTCAGGTTGGTGCCAAAGGCAGCAAGGCACAGCTAGACCACTACCTCTTCCCTCCCCATTTCAGGGAGCTCCCAGGAATTGGACATAACTTGTTTGATGGACTAAATGATGTATCTTCGCAGACCTCAAAAAGTGACAAAGGTGGACTCACAATCTTGTGCAACACACTCAAAGACTGCAGAGAAAAACAACTTGCTATTTACAGAATGAGTTTATCAGAACTGATGTTTTTTCTAGTAAAAGTTGTTGTACATATGAGCTCAGTTTGATGCTGCATTGTTTAGCAGCAGACAGAGATAATACAAAACATAATGCAATTTACCGGTTCATTTCTTCATAAAGTCCACCCAGGAATATCTGATGTTACATGTTACAGTAGAGAAGGAGTTTAGCAAAATAAGTAGTGTCTGCAAAATTATAAATAATGCTGTCTGCTTTCCTAAATAATATTTCACATTCTAGTGAAATAACATAAGACATTTTCTTTTAAATTCCATATCTGACCTGAATTATTTGTCTAAAATTTCTAAACTTAATTTGGTCACCCTGGACTAGAGTTGTAATTTATTGATTTGTCTTTTGACAAAACAGACAGCTTAGCTTGCTGTGCTTGTGGACTTTGATAACTGAGAAAACTTGAGCAAGTGTAATTTTCAGCTTCTGATTTTTTTTTTTTTAATTACAACTTTGCAAGAGCTGAATTTCATTCAAGTTTCTTCTCAGTTGTCAATCACAAAGGATATGATTAAAACTAAGAGATTTTAAAACAAAACAACAATGATGCTTTATAGTTTTAGTCTGCTTACTACATTTTTTTCACTTACAAATGCAAGATTCTGTTACTTCAGCCCCAAAATGTAGAATACCATACATATGCTTGCTCACACACAAACTGTTGATCTTCCAGACACTGGAGAGAGAAAATTCTGACTTCCGGTCAACACAGTTGATAACCTCTTCTGTTTGCTTCTCTATCACCCTCCAGCAATTAGCTTAAACACTCGCTAGATATGAATTTGGGGATTGAATCTTTTTAGCTCTTCCCCTCACCCTCTTCCAACATCAGTTCTGAAAAACTAATTTCTCCTTCAATACTTCTGTTAGACAGAGTTGCTATTTATTTCAGTTAATATGCATTTTGGGACACCAACCAGCATCTCTACTCTAGAGTACTGCACTGTGACACACAGCAGAGGCAAGTCAGACTAAGGTTAGCAAACTTTGTTCTGTATTCTGCTGCACAGTGTAGGTCTACCTTACAAAAACTGATTTAATTCAGAAAACAGAACACATTTCTAAATTCACGAGGGATTGTAAAAGATGGAAGAAGATGAATGATAACCTTGGCATCAAAGGAGTCACATCACAGGGACACCTTAAATTCACTGAAAATTTTCCAAAACAGAAATTGAAAACATATTTTTAGGAAGACCTAGATTTGGGAAGTCCAAAAGATGATAGTTACAAAAAGATGTAAGAATTAGATTATAAAATCTTCAACCATTATCACTTGCAGCTACTACCACCATTGTTCCTTTTGTTTCAGATTATTTGAATCTACTCCTCATAGACATGCGCTCAGTATAAGTTTGTCCTGAAACAAAAGCACATTTTTAACGATTCAAAAATCTTTACTGAAGTTATGTAGCTTAGGTTCAAGATAAACTTAAAAAAAAAGCAATGTTCAAAAGCCAGTAGTTGGTAATTTTTTCCAAATGTAGGCAGTTCAGCTGTAAATACTTCATAGGTACTCACTGACTTAAATAGGTCTACAGTACTTGATTCAGCAACTTCAATGAAGTTGAAGAGCTCCACAAATCACAGAAGATGCTGTATGTGGTTTTCATTTTGTGCAATAAGGACGTGGAACCATCCCCACACCTAAATCATATGCTCATACAGAACATACTTCTGTAGCTCTGCAGTTACCTTACAACCAAGTCATCTTCAGTGTATGATGCTCCCAACTTCAAAATTCATGTAGGAATGTTTCAAAATAATGGTCAATTAACACCAAAATCCTTTAAATACTTCATCCACATTTATCACAAATGCATACCTCGTGAACAGTGTTATTAAAGTGAATTCCAAAGGAACTGGTAAGGATTTTTAATGCATGTGTGGGTTTTGCGTGTTTTCTATGCTGTATCTTTGAAACCTCATCCCAGATAGACCTGAAAGTCACATTACTTTGTACACAATGCGATGTAGCAAAACAAACTGCAATACAAAGTATGCAATAAAAGATATCAAATTACTGTTGACTCAAGAGCTGCTGTATTAAGAACAGAATCTTATCTAGGTGAACTGTTTTAAGTATTTTCTTGTGACAGTGACCTAGCCTGACTCAAATGAGGTGTGATACCTAGATGTCTAAAATTAGGTGAGGCAAATCCAGGCCCCAGAGTCTATGCTGAACGTCACTAATCTGTCAAAATTCTTCTTGACTTCAGAGGTGAGCTCCCTGCTTCCCTTCCCATGCCTCTGCGTATCCTAGTGCACACTTTAAAAACGTTAAACTCTCTGTACATATATATATATATATATATATGTGTGTTTTGGAAAATGAAACTAAGAGGGCAAGTGTGTCTTGACTGGCTTGCATCCACCCACCACCGCCTGAGCTTTGAATCTGAAGCACTTAGGGCCAAACGCTTTGTCTGAAATAAAGCATTTGGAATTTCATTGCCTTTGCTCTCCTCTTCATGAACAAAATGGTATTTAACTAACAAATATGAACTGGAGATAATGCCTCTTTTCTAGATTTATCATTCAGTCCTTTGTATTTTGAGCAGAGATTGAAAATTCCCAAGTTTGAAAGTTTTCTTAGTTTACTCATCTCAGAGTAACGTTAGCTCAGTTTCAATAAAATTTAAGACCAACAATAAACTGCATAATTTCACTTGATGCACCTATTTCAGTCTAGAGAAACATAATATGTATTTTTACTTTCCCTGTTGTATTTTATATGAGACATCTCTAGGAAGTACACTTTGTTATCTATGGCAAAGACGGCTACAGGATGAAAATTAGCAAAAGTAAATGCAAAAATTTATCTGTGTAGAAATGGGAAAATTGAGGCAATGTTAATAAAAATGTAAATACTGGTCTACAATAACCACACATATTAAATATAATTTTAACAACATTAATACTGATTCCTTTTCAATGGCTTTGTAAAACATACAGAAGATCATTACAATGTTTTACTAATGGTGAAAATTCATGCCCTAGAACTCAGGTTTGCATCCACTAGAGAGAGTTTCTAGAGCACCTATAAGGATTGGGTCGGAATACTGGGCCCTTAACATTTTTTCAGGGATATATTCTAAAAAAGCCTTGTATGAAAACATTCTATAAGCTGCATGATTTATTAGTTGATTAGTCACCAAAAATATTATTATGACACTGCAGTTTAAATTAATGACCATGGACTAAACCAATTGTTCCAGAGGAACATGTGATAAACTGTAATTATTATCCAGAAATGAAGAAGTTATGAAGGTAGAATGAAAATGTTCTGGGTTCTAAGTTTTGGAAAGAGGGAAAATATGCTTTCTTGTAATTCAAAAGTGCAAGCTCTGCCTTTCTTACTTGTAACAACTTTGCAAAGAAACAAAAGTTAAGGACATTGGAAGATCTACATGAAATTTGCACATATTTATCTTCATAATGAACTATGTACTGTAAAACCTCAATTACACAATTTGAAACTTTTCTTTAAAAGATGAGAACAAGAGTTGTTACTATTACAATAAAGGAAATAACATCAATGATCATAAAGGACAAACCCAGGTCAGCTAAGGTTCAATTCTAAACATATTTCTCCTCTATTTGTGTCATGGATTTTTTTCATCTAAAATAAGAACTTGCCTTTGTTATCACAGAATTGTGTTGCTTGGTGGGTTTTTTTGACTTTCCAGTTTTCTAATCCTGCTTGCTGATTCAGCTCATCTTCCCCTCCCACCCATTGTGGCGGAAATTTAATTAGACTAGTCTTTAATCCACTGTCCATGACATTAGTAAAGACGTGCAACAGTACAAGATTGAGGACGGATTCCTACAGAACACGTCAGCCTGACAAGGAATGATACACTCTTCACAGTTTCCCTACTAATTACACACTCATACAGTAGTAGGATTTTTTTTTTTTTAATGCTTTTGTATGAAAATGTCATGTCAGATAATACCAGAAGCTTTATTTGTCAAGACAAATGACATCTCCCAGTTCATCCTCCTCTCAAGAACTGTTATTCTGTCATTCTAAGGACATTAGACTGGTATTACATGACTTCTCCTTGATCAATTCATTTTCACTCTTACTCATCTCCTTGGTATTCTGCAGGTGCTTACAGTTCAGTTGATCTGATTATTTGTTCCAATTTGTTTTTTTGGTGGTTTTTTTTGTTTGTTTGGGTTTTTTTATGAAATTTAAATTATACTGATGAGTCTTTAATTTACCAAACTCTTCCTTCCTCTCCTTTATAAAGGCAGGCACTGAGTCAGCTCTTTTTGAGTTTCCTGAAACTTCCTCCATTCTCCACAACAGAGACTGTTAATGGATCTTGAGAATGCTTCATCTAGTCACTTAAATATTATACAATAAACATCATTAAACCTAGCTCATTTTAAAATATCTCATTTCTCCATATGCTCTTTCAGAAGCTCTTTCATCATTCCAATCTGACATCTTAGCGTTGTCCTAGGCTTAGTAGTTGTTTTAACTGAGCATAGTATCACCAGTTAGGGAAAACTGAAAAAGATAATAAACATTTTTTCAGGTTTAATACTATATTCAATTTCCTTCCTTCCTTGTTTGATAGCATATCAACTTTCCCCCCCCCCATTTTTATTATAAATATTGTTATAAAATGACTGTTAATTTCCTTTTTAAGCCATGTATTATTCTGTGTCTTGGCCTCTCCTGTTTTTTCACCCTTTATATTAGTGCTACTTAATTTACACTACTATGGTAACTTGACCTACTTTCTACTCTCTCAGGTATTTGCTTTCCTGGACTTTAGGACACTGAATTCAAGGCTTGCTTAGGGGAGCTACCTCCTAGGATTCACAAGTATTGAGATGGTTTGTCCTTCTCCCTTAAATTAAATTTCTAGGGGAAACTGCCAGTGCTTGTAAATGTTTTTTCTTTAGACCTATATGAAATGTGATCTGACTCATCAGCACCATCAGTTTGTTCTCTTGTAATTTATTGGTTTTATTATCAGCTGCACTTTCTGTCCCTTCATGTAATAAATCATGTTATATTCTCACTAAGCAGGTTAAAGAAAGTAAGAGTAAAACCCTTTTCTATTTTCAACTACATTTTTTCTCGGGGCTTCCTGCTAGCTGCCTTGAAAGAACCACAGAGCAACTAAGGTTGGGAGGGACCTCTGGAGGCCCTTAGTCCAAACTTCTGCTCAAGGCAAGGCTAATTGCAAAGCTGGATCAGTTTCCTCAGGGCTTCAAGTCAGTGGATTTCTGAAAATCTCCAAGAACAGGTCAAAGTTGGTTCCACCACCTCTCTGACCGTAGCCTTTTCTTATAATAAATCAGTTTTGCTCTAAATTATGGCTTTTTCTTGTACTCAGTTGAAATAGTTCGTATTGCTGTGACAGCTGCTTGCTGTCCTATTATATACTTCTGAAACACTGCGCTTTCATTTTCTCTATAATATCCTACACATCCTGGCAAACTGCAACTAGATCACCCTCGGCATTTTTTTATCCAGGCTGAATAAAACATTTCTCACTCCTTGTATATCATTCTCGAGCCTACCAACAGTCTCCAAGGCCCTCCGCTGGACTCTTCCCAGTTAGCTAGTACTTCCTATGCAAGAGTCCAACACCAGACAGTTACCCAGATGTAGTCTGACCGGTGTCAAGCAGAGGGATTGACCAGTCACAGAAGCACAGAATCATCATGGTTATAAAGGACCTGTGAGATCATCAAGTCCAACCACCAACACAAAGAAAAAAAAAGAAACAAAAAGCCATGTTATTCCTGATATAAGCCAGGATGCTATTAGCCTTCTTGGCCACCAGGGCACACTGCTGGCTTACGTTCATCCAGCTGTCAACCGGCACCCCCTGGTCCTTTTCTGCTGGGCAGCTCTCCAGGCACTTCCCCAAGCCTTTAGTGCTGCCTGGGGCTGTTATTACTGAAATGCAGGACCTGGCACTTGGCCTTATTTTACCTCATGCAACTGGCCTTGGCCCTTTGATCCAGCCTGTCCAGGTCCTTCTGAAGAGCCTTCCTAGCCTCAAGCAGATCAACACTCACACTCAATTTGGTGTAATCTACAAGCTTACTGAGGGTGCACTCTATCTCCTCATCCAGATCATTGATAAAGATGCTGAACAAGACTGGCCCCAAAACTGAGCCCTGAGGGACACCACTGGTGACTGGTGCCAACTAGATTTGACCCCATTTACCACAACTCTCTGGGCACAGCCATATAGCCAGTTTTTTACCCAGTGAGGAGTACACTTGTGTGTGCCATGATTCACCAGCTTCTCATGGAGAATGCTGTGGGAGACTGGGTCAAAGGTCTTACCAAATTCTAGGTAGACAACATCGACAGCCTTCTCCTCATCCAATAAGCAGGTCACGTGGTCACAGAAAAAGATCAGGTTGGTCAAGGAAGACCTGCCCTTCATAAACACATGCTGGCTGGCCCTGATCCCCTGGTTGCCCTGTGCTTGCTGTGTGAGCTCACTCAAGATGAGCCTCTTCATGATCTTTCCCGGTACCAAGTGAAGGCTGACAGGCCTGTGCTTTCCCAGATCCTCCCTCTGGCCCTTTCTGTAGATGGGCATCTCATCATTCACCCTCCAATCATCTGAAACCTCCCCTGTTGATCAGGATTGTTGATAAATGATGGAGAGAGGCTTAGTGAGCTGCACTACCAGCTCCCTCAGTACTCTAGGGTGGATCCTATCCAGCCTCATAGATTTGTGCATCTACGTGCAGAAGCAAATAATTAACTACTTCCTCCTGGATTATGGGGGGGTTATTCTGCTCTACATCCTTATCTTCCAGCTCAGTAGGCTGAACATCTTGGGGGGAGCTGGTCTGACTATTAAAGACAGAGGCAAAGAAGGCATTAAGTATCTCAGCCATCACCAGCAGGCTATGATGCTATGTGCTTCCTACTGCTGCCAGTGATGATGCTAAACAGGAACAGGCCCAGCCTCAGCTCTGAGGAACATCCCTCAGACAGTGCATGGGAGGACTTGGTACCGCTAGTCCCAGACCTTGCAGCCTAATGATAACTTTCCCCCTACTCTCTAGTCTACCCCTCCAGTCCACACTGTCCTGACTTGGCTAATGGGATATTGCACAGACATCCTTGCTAACATTGAGGTAAACAACAACCATTGCTCGCTTCTTGTACACAGAGGTAGCCACTTCATCATGCAAGGCAATCAGGCTACTCCAATGTGATTTTCACTTGGCAAATCCATGCCAGCTGCTCCAAATTATCTTCAAAAACACAGCAATCTCAAAATAACATCAACCAGCTGCCCTCCATGGATTTGTACCTGTCCAGCTTACCTGAATAGTCCTTACCTTAACCTATGATGGATAGCACCTTTCTCCAAAAACTTTGCTCCTACAACTGACAGACCTGAGATAAGCCTCACCAATCTAGATCAGGCACAAAGAAGGTAGTGAAGACCCCAGTCTCTTCCCTACTCCACATCACCATGCTGCCTAACTTGTTTTGTTTCAAGCACTTCCGCATCTTGCTGTGCTGATCTCCTAGCAGATGGCTGGAGTTTGCCATTAGCTGAAAATTTACGCTCTGCATAATTCAAACAGTTGTTCACAAAACATCCTTATTCCCACAGGGAGGGATGTCACATTAATCAACTTTTAATCTTCATTGTACACATAATGGTATAAAATTGTAAACCTTGTAATATTTTTGTTACTATTATTTGGCACTCATTGTACAAAACTTTGTTTTAGACTAATTGAGATTGTTTCTATTACAGGAAGATAACTCTTCCTTCATTCTTCTCTTTTCACCCTCTCTGTTTCAAACAGTTCTATGAAGTTCCTAGTTGTCTGTTTGGATTTCTTGCTTAACTCATTTTATATAACCTCATTTGCTTTAGAGATAAACTAGCATATATTCTTGTGCATAATGACAGAATATTGCACATTTCTGAGTCAAGTCTTAAAAGGGAAACTAGGATACTGCAAACCATCTACTGATAACACTGCACTTTAAAAAGCTTTAAAACTTTCCTCCAGGCAACTGCATTACCTGCCAGAGGCTAGTAAGTTAAAGATTCATCATAAAAATGCTCCTGATATGGCAAAGAGAAACTTAATTTTCTAACTTCCATCTGAAAGCTAAATCAATAGTAAAACACCAAAAAGACTACTATAGAACCATCCCTGTTAAAACATAATCTCTAAGGAATAATTTGACATAAAGGATGTATAGCTGAGGTGCCCATACCTAAAATGCTTAATTATCTTTGCTATAAAAAGAAATTTTGTTTTCTTCATAATAGAAACATGTTTTATCTTCTTTATAAAACTGGATATTCTCTTTGGCACTAGAACCAAAATAAAGGATCTGTAAAACCATGATATAGTGGTTACTTGTAGGAGGCACCATGTGAACTTACTTTTTTCCTCACCCATATACATCTTTAAATATTTTCCAAGGATTTTGTCAACCACTGGAAATAAATTAATAAAGAACACATGTCAAAGTAAATGACAGGGTCTGGGGTGCTAGGGGTGGACCCAGCAAATTGAAGACAGCCTGTGAGGCTGCTTAACTCTTCATCAGGACAAGACGCATCCCTGTACTTTTTAACCATGTAGCCAACAGCAAATGCTTGACTGTGCAGTTCAGCATCTCCACAGACAAAATGATTGTTGGCTATCTCTGGGTACAGTGACCTTAATCCATTTTCATCAGTCATAAATCATACTTTTCCACTGCAGCTCAGATAGTTCAAATCAGGACTGGAGCCTGCCAAGGCAGCTAGAATTTTTTTGACCTACAGCTGGTGTCCCTCTTTCTTTCATTAAGGCTTTCCTGCACACTGTAGAGTGGTCCTCAGCATCTGCAAATTTATAACAGTCTAGATATACTGGCCTGTGTCTGTTGTACAGGAGCTTTAAAATGTCTGTAAACATTCATTTTTTAGAAGATACAATAAAAATACTGCAAGCAAAACTTCAGCCATCACTGAAAACCTAACAAGAGCAAACATTTTTTTTTTCCTTTGTATGTTCCTGATTCTTTTTCTTTCTGAGTTTTCACAGAGGTTTAACCCTTGAATGCAAAACAAAATCATTTGGGAAGGTAAAAAATTCTTTATGTGGATGGCAAATCCAAGTGTTTGACAAGAATTTCAGAGGTTCAATAGGAGTTCATTTAAATGTTTAAAAGAATCCATATGCAAGTTCTAAATCTCAGCAGTATCTGCCCAATCTATAGCTAGTTCATTTAATCCCAACCATCATTTAGAAACACTGTCAAGCGAGAAGTAATTGAACAAGAACTTAACCAATGATTTCCATTTAAAAAAAAGAGGAAAAAAAAATGAAGGTGTAGTAAGCAAAGTACTTTTTTAAAACAAACAAACAAACAAACAAACCACTTTGTTTTTTCAAGCTTTATTCTGCTGCATAAGCCCAATGCAATAATAAAGACTAATTTCCTGCGGCAATCATCTTCAAAGGGAACTAAAATTAATGCATGTATTCTGGAGTCATAGTGATAAAAAAGGTTCAAACAATCCCCAGTATTTCAAATAATGTTAAGTAATGACACCCAAGAAGGGCTTTACATTTATTTCTAGCTATCCAGTTCAGATTAACATATAATATCTTACTACCAAGTGTTACTATCCTCATGCAAAGTATTTATATCAATATGATTACTATCTTCAGTGAAAGGTTTAATATCAACATGTTATGTCATTACTGGAAATGTTTCAATTTATACTAAAAAATGAAACTGTAAGATCAGCAACAACTGCCTCAACTAAATCAAATTATTCTTCCCGCAAGCCAAATACAAATGTTCTCATTTACTGAAGTTACACATCTCTTTCATAGCAAAAACTGAGCCACTCAGCTTCATTTCTAAAATTATCCTTATCAGTTTTGCTGACTGTCTTTACACAGGGCTTATACATAGTTTGAAAGGATCTCTTCTGAAAGCACTTGATCCTTTGTAAAGAAAAATTAAAATGAGAAAAACAGACATTTATATAATACCAATGATTCCAATCTTGCATGTATGACATCTATGTACACATTGATATCGTAGTCTAAAAATATTCCAGTTAGGTTACTGTCAGCTATTGGACAGGATTATTCCCCTTTACAGCTGAGGAGATAAAAAGTGTATTTTTAATTGCTAGACCAAATTGCTTTTACTTGGGATTAATGTGACTAACAAAGTAATGCAGTAATGTCTTTGGAAAATCTTTACTCATGAATCTTAATAAAAGACACAAAAAAAGAAACCTGTCCAATTCTGAGGGACGTAAGAAAACATGATCATCTGCTAAATCTCCCAGAAAACCACAAGACTACACCCAGTACAAAGATTCTACAGGGAATTTTTACATTTTTATATATATTTTGACACTGTGACAAATCAGAAGTCTGCTTATGCTAGCAATTTGATTTTGAAATAGGGTCAGAGGGAAAAGGAAGAATTAGGCAATAGTCTACTGTAACGTCTGAAAAGACATTAGGAATAAGAGAGAGTTATCCAGGCACAGTAAGACTTCTGACACAAAGCTTAGAGATGTGACAGGCCTTTTGGGAGCACCTCATCGTTGCCTGACCATGAGACCTAGCAGCCAGAAGCCAGGCAGAAAACACAGGACATATCAAACAGATCTAACGCCTACATGGGACGCGTGAGTTGAGTCCCAGATAGTGCAAAACATGCTGAAAAAAAACACATTAAAAATTGCTGTTGTTTCTTTAACAATCTGTAGGACCTTTCTACAGAAGTTTGGCCTGCACCCAGCTTCATCCAAAGTTTGTAGAGAGATGATACTTTGCTTACACCACTCACAGGGCATGACATCACTCTGGGAGTTTCTAAATAGATGTGCAGACAAACAGAATGTCACATGAATCTGGAGAGTCAAATAAATCTACTGACATAAACTAATTACAAATCTACGAGATATAAAACCTAAGTGGATTAAAAAGGGGGTGTGAGAGGTGTCAAATGCAACACAAAAATTACAAAAGCCTGGAAACACAGCAGTATGTTCAAAAAAGGTTTATAATGCATCCTTAAATATATGTGACTCATCACTAACTGTACATGACACCACTGCTGGAAAAAAAACAGTAACACTTTGGATTTGTTAACAAAAGATTTTATGTGAGATACTGGAAATATTTATTTTCTCCTAGTTTGCACTAGTGGACTTTGGAATTTCCAGAGAACTGGAAAGTTTTTTTGTCAGTGTTTTTGGGGCAAGTTAGTCTAAAAAAAATGGGAGAGCCCAAAAGAAAAAAAAGAAGCTACTAACAGACCAAAATATATAATTTAAATTAAGGAAAGCTGAAAGGAACCCACAAGGTACAGCCAAGAGAAAGTGGCATCAGCAAGGGGAGAAGTGTTTCACTAGAGCAGGCAGAAGTTGGAATAGAAAGCATGGAGATCAACTGGCCATGGTGGGTAAGAAGAGATTATCTTCATTTGCAGTAAAGAAGATTTATGTCTGATCTCAGGAAAAGCTTTCTCACTTTAAGAGCAGAGTATACCCCAGCATCCGTCACATATGGACACACTTGATCCTGTCTTCAGTATAGGTGATTAATTAGATATCTCTTCAAGTCAATTTGAGTTTTACATTTCCATGATTTAATGATCTCAGCTGTCTGAGAAACTTCTGAGTTTGGATATGAATCTTTGCTTACAAAAAATAGCTTCTACTGCAAATTAGCCGCAACACCAAATTCTAGGATCCCAATTAATAGGTACCAATAACGTGACATTCCTGAATCAGGAATGCAAAGCTTCCTGTTCTTTATCTCATAATCCTGTGGACCATTCAGCCTTACGTCTGGCTGGATATGCCAAAGCAGGATTTCTGTTGACAAACATTGTCAGTACTGTCATAATAAACGCTCGACACATAAATTAAAAAAAAGTAACACCACTACAAAGTTCATTATGCAAGGCTGGGTTATGCCATCGTTGGAGCTACACAATTTTTAACGTGCTTAATCCCCTCTGTTCATCATTGTGGTATGTTGTGGTTTTTTCAAAGCAGAATTTCTGAGGAAGTAGCTAAAGTATGAAAACATTATCAATTATAAACCATATATCTTCCTATTCCAAATGCATTCCTCAAAGATAAAGAAGATGGGGATCTCCAGCAATGCAGTTCCTTGAATTTAGTGGGAGCAGCAGCTGAGGTTAGTGGTTTGAGGCTGCCTGATGGAGGAAAGGTTTTTAGGAGTCACTGGCATAAATGCGGGGCACTCTGATTTGACAAACCAGAGTTGAATAGATTGAGAAAAAGGCATAAAACCTTTTGAAGGCCAAGATGTACACAATATAGGCTAACTCAATATAAAGGCAAGTAAATGGGTTTTCAGAAGTGCCACTAACCTAGGGACCTGCATAATACCAGAGGCAGGATGCAGACAAACAGGCAGCTTCTGCTTCCAGTCCTTAAGAGTCCATTTTCTAGTGCCTTTGTTGATAAGTGTCAAATAAATGGACTCTCCTCTCCTTTCTCCTCGGGCTCAAGTATGCTTTAACTACTCTTCTCATGTGTGATCTCAGAAGAGAAATAATTATTGGGAAAAAAAACAACAACAAAACAGCTGCTAAGTTCTCTCTCACACACACAAACACACACGCACATGCCCAGCTCTCCCCAGAGCAGACACTCATTGGTACAGATGACACTCTTCTGCCAGTGGATGAGCACATTTCCTCTGCAATAAGCCAAATTTAATTCTGAAATTCATCCCCATATGGAGAGGAGAGTAGGTAATAGCCATATTACTGCCCACTGAAAGCAGCTAATTGCATAAATATACATGCAAAGCATACATATACACTAGTAAAATCTGTTAAAAGATGCATGGTTTATTGCTATTTCACAAAATATTTTGAGAATTAGAGTAATAACTATAAAACAAATTATAAATGTTCATCTTATCAGGCAAAATTAAGGTTTGCCTTCTAACATTGGCTATCTTCTTGCAGGAAAGCCTATTCATATCAGTAAAATGGACTGAGAATTAAGGCAGCATTCATCCAAAGCAGATGAAGTACTCAGCTGTTAATAAAATCAACAGTCTTTCATCAATGAGATGAGATGCCCCTTTCCTTCCTTAAACCAATTATTGTTAGCCCATATATGAACAAGATCAACGCTAGAAAACTTCACACAAACCAAGTGAGAACATGTATGGCTACATACACATGATTATTTGGAAGCTGACTCAAAACACAGTAACTATCAAAAATGATCAATCTTTTCTTGGTGCTGGGGGAAGGGTCAAGAATGATCCCTAAGGTACATTTTTCATTCACTTGCCCAGACTGCATACAGTATTATTTATATACCCTTCATTAATGGCATAATCAAGAAAGAAAATTTAAGCTAAACTTATATTTAATATTCTGTGAATTTCTCCTTCATCAGACAGCATCAACCTTTTAATTTCAGTTCCCTTGCGGTTTTGTGGCTAAATATTTTTATTTGTATTAAGGATTTAGGGAACTTCCTGCTTAGCAGCCATAATTGTTCCACAATTATTTCTAAATGAACACTGCTGATAAAAACAGGTATTTTTCATAAACAAAAATAAATGTTCAATTTGCAACTTAATCAACACAGTAAGTGCACAGTTCTTATAATTTCCACTTCCAGGTGGAATATCTTTGTCTTATTCATAGTTTAGTAACCACAAAAAAAAAAAAAAAAGTTTTTAATATTTTGGTTATTATACTGTAATCTATTTTACAGAAATATTTGGATGGTATAATGATACCCTGTACTCTCAAATGTGACAATCTATTCTTATGCAATATATAAGAACACAGAAAAATAAACAAAATACGCAATAGAGGGTCTGAGTAACCTCTGAAAACCACCTTCATATGGTATTATTTTGCATTTTATGCAAATATTCCCCAAAGCAATGTACACAGCATAATATAGTTATCACAGCCAACAGAATGTCACATTAATCATATGAAATTACACTATATAGAGACCATTATTTACCTGATAAGACTTTCTCTTGCTGTTTCATAATCCTACACTTTTATTATAAACAAGCTTAATAATCAGTTTTCTCTTGTACAGCTTTCTGATTGTGGCTACTGTGTTCTTGAATATTTCAGTTTGTATGTCATAGAGGAATAGTTAGCCACACTTTGTGTTTATATTTACTTTATATATATTGTAAGGGATTTCATATCTATTAGATTTTCTCTGGTCTTTCACTTGAGCAGAAAACTTATCAGAGATGCATTATTACCATTTCCTGGGTTAACTGAATCCTAGATACAGGTTTGTGTAAAATCTAGTGTCATGTCACCTTGAACAAACCACATAAACTTTCTACACTTCCACTATTGTATTTAAAATTACACAATAACATTTCTATCCATCAACTACTGCTGTTTAAAGTAAGTTAAAACACATACATTGTAACATTTTGATACTTATTGTTTTGTTACAACTTAAGTAATTGCCATTTTACAGTACATAATTGTTAATGAAAGTAATCATGGCTTAGAAAATCATACATCCATCAGCAGTAAAGGCAACATGCAAAGTAAAATAAATAAATAGCTAAATAGATAGAGAAATAAATAAATGCTTGAGGATACCAAAAAGGAGATGAAGGAAAACGCAATGGTCAGGGTAAGCCAAGCACCACAGCAGTTACACAGGGCGTAGAGGCAGAAGTAGCATGTTGCAACTGCAACAACCTGCCTGGTGAGACCAGCAATGAAGAACTAGCACTTATCAGCTAAGGCACATAACTGACCCAGCAGAGGCTTTAGATTTAAAGCAGTATGGCCACGTGCTGCTACACAATCTGATAGGATGCTACCAACTCACGTTGGGTCAGTTTGGGTACCACAGGCTTCAGAGGGCCATGCTTCCACATTGTGATGTGGAAAACCACCGTTCTGTGACTTTGTGAAAAGATCCTTGATGCTGCCCTAGAAAACAGTCTTGATCTTTCCAACAAGTGGTAAGACAGTATCAGTCCATAGCAGTTTTTTTTAATAAGGATCAGGACTGCAAAAAGTTCTTGTCTGAAACAAGACAGAACCAATATCCTATCTAGTAATTCTACTTTTCAGTTACAGTCTCTTCTGCATAATTGCACTTGCTAAAATTAACAGCATGTTTTACAGCCAGTGTCTGCTTCTAGGAGTGATAACACTCCATGTTTATAGTTAACTGCTAGAGAATGACACAGGTCTACCAAGATCAAGTGGATCAATCTGGGATTCTACTAACAATGCTGGGCTGGATGGTCTTTTGAGATCCCTTCTAACCTGGGCTGTTGTATCATTCTGTGATTCTAAAAAGACAAAATCAAACATGAACCATCAAGCTGAGGTTTGAATTAGATTCCTATGCCCCTTTGCAACTTAGAACCTAGTCAGCTACCAACCAGAAAGCCAAGGAAGGTGTAAAGGAAGTAGAGAAGGAAAACTCCACGTCCATCTATTATTCTCTTTCCAAAAACAGATGCATGCCACAGTCAGACAAGAAAACCAATGCCTCTGCCAGCACTACAACCATTTTGCTTCACTTGGAAACAGCTCCCAAAAGGTGAGTCACTCAGTATGATTTGGATAGCAAAGCAGGCCTTGCCATAGAAATAACGCTGCCACTTTCTTTCTCCATCACACAGAAAACCCTCTTGCCAGTGAACAAGCCTTAATTTAAAATACATAGCTAGGTCTGATGTGTCAAGGTGCAGCATACCAAATCCAAGATGCTGAGCTACAGGGAAATCTTTCTGATAATCTTCATAGCCTTTGTTTCATACCCTGTTTATCCTGGACAGCTAGAAAGGCCTAGGAGCAGCTAAGCATTTTTTTTTCTTGCAGTAGGGGTTCTGATTATTCTTGACAGACTAGAAATACTCTATAATAAATAGCATTTGAAATTTTCAAATTGCAAATTGTTGGACATATCTATTAAACTAAACTTACTCTGGAAACATGACCTTTTTGGTATCTATTATCTACACATGAATAGCATTACCAATTGGATTAATAGCTTCCCTAAAACATGTTTCAGTTCATAGTTTCTGTTTGAAGAATATTATTACTACCTTCTGTAAGCATCAGTATATTGGAATTTAATCTGTTGTACTCAATTCAAACATTCTAATTTAAAATTCTTCCATACCAAAACCATTTCTTTCTCTCAAAAAAAGTTTTGAATAGGATAAGTGATTTCAAAGTCACAATATGCTGACATATCTTTTCAAATTCAAAGTTAAATATGACATTTTCTTGGCATATACTTAAAACATGGCCTTCAGTTTTCACAAGATGCGAATCATAAACTTTGCTGATTTATTTACACTCATACTGCATTTAACTCAATACATAAACGTTGGAACTTGAGAAGCTTGTAATGTTTTACATATCCTGAAATACAGCCTGGATCTTGGTTTAATTCCCTACATATAAACAGACACATAGTAACGAATTCTCCTGTATCACTAAAACATTTCCATTTAATTTAATAATATCTTCCTTCAGGATTCCAATCATATACAAAATTTTACCAAGTAGGCTTACACTGGAATTAAAATATTACTACTTTATGTTGTTTTGTCATGAAATGCAGAATCTGCTGAGCTCAATCAATCCTCCCATAAACAAGTTGAAAACCAATTTTCTGAAGCACTACTTTGTCACAACTTTAGCCAAAGCAAGGTGAGTTTCTGGCAAAGGCAGTGTACTTCTGAAGAGTGCTGTATAAACACTAACACAGTGGGCGTATTTTGAAAGGACAGAATTAAAAATCTAACCCACTTTTCAAGCTACAAAAAGAAAAAAACCCAGACTTTAGTTTACTGTTAGTGTCCAATGGGTTTTTATCCCCACTAAAAAGTTTTATATTATCTAAGGATTTAGGACCTTTCGTTGCAAGCTTTACAATGTGGAACATAAGAGGGTAACAAGGGTATTCACTGAATAAGAGTGAATGTACCTAGCTTTTTCAGGGGCAAAAGGGAAAAAAAATAAAAATACGTACAACCAAGAAGAGCATTGTTAATTCCCAGAAATCAAATACAACAAAACAGTTGCTCTTTGTCGACATCAAAAAAACTTCTTTACTGTGAGTGAGAGAGCACTGGAACAGGCTGCCCAGACAGGTTGTGGAGTCTCCTTCTCTGGAGACATTCAAAACCCGCCTGGACGCCTTCCTGTGTGATGTGCTCCAGGTGATCCTGCTCTGGCAGAGGGGTTGCACTAGTTGGGTCTTTCGAGGTCCCTTCCAGCCGCTAAGATTCTGTGATTCTGTGTGATTCTGAGGCACAGGAATTGCCGTCAATGGGACATAATTCAGATAATGCAGATTAAGCAATAGTTTCATTGGTATGTTTTGTAAACAGGGGAAGGAGCAAATTATATTCTTTGTGTCTTGTGACCCTCCCAGTACTGTGCCTCTGGGAAGTCCAGGGATTCTCTGCAGTTCTTTTTTTTAACAACCATAAAAAAGAAAAGGCAAAAAAAACAAGTCATAATAATAATTAATTTCACAATACTGTCTTTGGAGAGCTTCCTGTGAAACATATCCTGTACATTGGAGGAAGTGCAGTGAATAAAAGGGATGAAAAGGTAGTTAACAAGTACACTTCTTTCTCATTGGTGCTTATAAAACATAATTAAACTGATCTTATCTCACAAAACATCATCATTGATAATGCTTTCAATTTCACTACTGGCAGAAGTTGTCTTGAGTATAGGCTCTTAGTATACGACAATGACCACATCACTAGATTTTATTACCGTACTTAAAACCCCTGTAACAAAAGATGAAGACAATCCTTACAAGACAATTCCACATTAGCGTTAAGAGCAAAACTATGTTCAAGAAGTGAGGAAGGATTATAAACAGATAACCTTGTAAAGCTACTGATGGGAAAATCCTGCTTGTGTGAAAAGTAAATGACTGAAGCTCCCTGTATTATCTTTGAGAGTATGGAGAAAAATGCCAGCTATCACTTGAGACTATAGGCAATATCCTCAACTGGTATAAATGACTAATGCACTGATGCTGAAACACTCTTGTGAAAGATGTAATCAAAAATACATACTTTAAGGCACAGCCAGCAAAAATGCAACAGCTGTACTCATGTGTTGGTTTTATTTCTCTAGATTTAATTTTTTTATCCCTTTTCTCACATGTACATAAACATACTGTTGTTCTCAACAAGATAACTTCTTCTAGTAAAGAAAATAATTAAACATGGAAACAATTCTTGTACTCAATGTTGCATACATGTTCAAGTATCTGAAATTTCAAATTTTAAACAGCTGATTAAAAAAATCAGGATTTGTCTTACGATTTTTAATTTTTTTCTCATAAATTCTTTCCACATAAATACAAAATACTTCTACAGCCAAATGGAATACATATAAGAATATTTTTTAAGAAAAACACCCAAATGACACACCATGAATACAGAAAATCTATTTGTTTTGAAAAAAACACCTATTTCTACTTCATTATACTTCATTTTTCCTCAACTTGGGTGTTTTTCTAGGTATTCAGGCCAGTACAATGTCAGAAGTCATCACAGTAGTTCCTGGTTAAGAACAAGTGTTTGCTAATTAAAAAATTCAGTACAGAAAATATTTGTAGGTAATACAAAATTGTTGAAGACATAAAATATTGAAGAAACAGGTCAACTATAAAGAAAACACAGGTTTCTTAGTCATGTGAAGTATCCAGACCAATGTGAATTTCAGAGTTTTAAATTCAAGGCTACACCTCAAAACAGATAATGCAGATTATACTCACATGATAGAATACTTTCAGTGGAATTTAGTGACGTTGAGAAGGCCTTAAAATTAAGCATAAATTACTAGCTGCAGTGGCTTGAGAGAACTAGAATAAAAAAATTCTTATAGTCATAGTGACCTGAGATCTTGTAGGACCTCCCCAGCTGCTGCTGGGCTGTGGCTGTCTCAGGTATAGTGGAGGGGAGAGAGTGGGTCAGGGGACTAACATAGACCAATCACCGGGCTCCTGCCCATGGTACTCAGCATGAAATGGCTCCTCAGAGAGCCCTCTGCTGGTCTCTCTGGCTAGTGGGCTGCCTGTTTTGGAGTTTGTTTAGTTTTACCATTTCTCACACTGCTCCTGCATCCTGCTTTCTTGCCAGAGAATATTGTTCACTGGGACTGGTCACCTTTTCCTGCTCCCCTGGTTAGGACCAGTTCAGCTGCTCTGAAGCTTTTGTGGACTGTGGCTGGGACCCTGGACCCAAGCATCCCCATCTGCTGCCAAGTCCAGTTTGGGATTTTTCTGGCTGGGAGTGAATTACCAACTGAGGAGGGTTGGTTCCATGTTCACTTATTTGTAGATATTTGTAACTCACCATCATCATTACTACTTCATTGAACCTATGCTTGTGCCCCCCCCCCTCCCCATCTTAAAGTCTCTCTCCCATACTCCCCTTGGGAGGGTAGTGGGGAGATAACAGAGAGCTCCCCCCTTGATGCTGTTAGGCAGACCTCAAGAGCATTTGCAATAGGGATATTCCTTATTATGTTCTTGAAAATCTGATAAGGTTATTATAGCTTTACTTAACAATTTTATTTTTAAAACACTGTATTTCTAAGACCCATCAATGAATAAAGATCTGAAATACCCTTTGCACTTTGGGAATTCTGGCAGAGGAGAACTACAAATACCAAGAAAGAGAAGAAAGACTTGTTTCATCTACTTACAAACTTCTTTACAACTATTGTTTTTCTGTAATTCCTTCTTTATTTCAGCATCTGCTTCAGTATTTCATGTGAGGAACCTCTGTTGCTCTGCAGTAAAGACCTCCAAATTTCCCTGTCCCTTATTGCTAGTGAATATACTCCTTTAAATACGGTTTCCACTCTGTCTCTGAATCTTCTACTCATCAAACAGCCCATGCAAGCCTTTCCCTTGTACCAGAACATTTTAATCTTTTTTCTAAAATGGCTTTATTTAGATGTTGTTACTGCTTTTATCTGTATCGTAGAATCATAGAGTGGTTTGTGTTGGAAAGGATCTTAAAAGTCACCTGGTTCCAACCCCCTCTGCATGGGCAGGGACACCTCCCACTAGACCACGTTGCTCAGAGCCCCATCCAACCTGGCCTTGAACACTTCCAGGGAGGGGCAGCCACAACTTCCTTGGCAGCCTGTTCCAGTGTCTCACTACCCTCATAGAGAAGAATTTCCCCCTCATGTCTAATCTAAATCTCCACTTTTCAAGTTTTAATCCATTACCCCTTGTCCTCTCACTATGTGCCCTTGTAAAAAGTCTCTCTTCAGCTTCCCTGTAGCTCCTTCCAGTACTGGAAAGCTGCTATAAGGTCTCCCTGGAGCCTTCTCTTCTTCAGGCTGAACAACCCCAACTCTCTCAGCCTGTCTATGAACAAGTTCCCACTGATATCATCAGAGAGCTATGTATGGAATTTATTACTTCAATATAAGCATGTAAGGTCACTTGAGAAGTTGTAAGGGACCCATAACATGCATGGAGATGATACAACACAGATAAAACATAGGCTGTATGGAAGACCTGTAAGCTTCATTAGTATTTATTCGTTTCCCATCAGTCGGATGGACTAGATCACCTCAAATGGCACTCAGGAAACAAATTCTGCCTCCGATGTTCTTGAAGACACAGAGGAGAATCTGTCTCCACTGCTCCAATCTCCATCTCAGACTGGGTCACATTCCCTAGCCCTCTGTAAATACCTCTCAAGTGAATACTTCTCAAGTAGCATTAGACACCTAAGTTGAGGTAACTGAGTACAATTCCATCCTTACTCACAAAGTTCACTTGTGGACACCTATATTTAGGTGACAACAACTGCAAGCCTCAGGCTTCCACTGTGGTCTTAATACATCATTAATGGCACTGACAACCTCCTTCAACCAACCCTCTGCTCTTGAGTACATTTGTACTTAATACTATGAATGGAAGATGAAGCACCAAGAAGGCATATGCTGCAAGCTCAAATACTTGGCATACAACACAAGTAATTCCATTGCTCCTTAGATGTACTACTGTACAGTTGTTACTATTCCCAGCACCTATTGCCTGATCCAAGAGGGCAGTGTTAGAATATTTTGTAGCATAGCTGCAAGTGTTTTTTATAATTTGAAGTCAGCATTACTTCATTGCTTTCTGGTGTTCTAAAATGTACTACTATATTGCATGAGAATTTAAATTGAACAACCACCCAAAGTGGCCTTGGCAACCCTAACTCTGGTGTAGACTTTTGGACAGCCAATGTACAATCACATATCTGTAAAAGTGCAACTTTGCGAAAACGTAAAGGCATGCAAAGAATGGGACAAACTCTCTTGCTGCTTTTACAATTTCTTTTCCCTGTCACTGCCTGTGCATACTACTAAATAACATCTCGGGTGACAACTGCACAGCTCACCAACTCAAACTCAGAATTTGCTCATACAAGGAGAAATGGGACCTCAAAAAGTGTTAATTACCATATTGTCTTAAGTCTCTCACAGGGTGATTTTCCAAATCAACCAGCCTTCTGGAATCACCTGCACATTTATATGAACTCCGGTCATTCTCTTGCTGGTCATCTGTGGGTTTGATTTTTAGTCATCAGTTGTTTGATCAACAGTTAGAGCTGTCTGTGGCGAAACAATTTACACCTTGATAATTAAGAAGAGAGCTAAGTAGTACACAAAAAGGTAACTATTCAACAAGCAAAGAGGAAAAAAGAGGTTTCAGAATTGAGACAAGAGACTGAAGGGAAGAAATGGATTGAATATGGAAGAAAGAAAAGGCACGGCAAGAAGGGAGACCAGTGGAGAAGAAAAAGAACTATGAGGGAATTGTAGGGTGGTAGAAATCACAAAGTCAGTCAGAATGACTGTTTCACCAGCAGAAAAGAATAGATCCAGCTACCCTACCAGCAAAACTCATAGCATCTAGATTACAGAAAAACTGGCAGTGCTGAGAATGGCAGCTAAAAACTGGCTGAGAACCAGTAAACCCAACACATCTGAGATTCCGGAAGACTGATGACAACAGCATGTGAAAACGTTATTGGAAGTACTGATGAATGAATAACAAATCAACACAGGAAAACTTGACAGTAAGTTTGCAAATGGAAATAAATTTGTTGATCATATCATTATCTATGAATTACATTTACAACTCCTCCTGTAACAAACATTCAGAGAGATGTAAACTACAGTACCAAAGGGAGCAGGGCTGAGAGATGGAAAGAAGAATCCTTCCTACAGGAAGATGTAGGTCCTTTTTATTATAGGCATATGTATTTATTATTTCTCTCCTCAACATTTTTCAAGGTGTATCGCACTGCTACGAATTTACTGACTTTAGCTGGCACAGGCAGCTTGTAATAGAAATAATGACACAAACACATACTTGGAGAATTAGTGGCACTTTGTAAGGCAACTACTTCATGTTACTACTGTCAAAGATATATTATTCAGGGGTCAGTATATTTAAGGTCAGTGTTACTCTTGATGTTTAATTAAATAGCTAAGAATTCTATAAATCTCACTAATATCCTCAGTTTTATTTTCAAAACTGTAACAGGTTATTAGAAATGTAAGATATATTTAGTTATGTTATATCCGTTCATAGATTTAATTTCTTTTAAAATATTTATTTTAAAATATTTCTACAAGTGATATGTATTTTGTCTCAAAATGTAAAATTTAAAAAAAATAAACCTAGGGAAAAGGAGATTATCTAAATAGAACTTACTGAAATGCATTTCTTAATTAATAAAGTTGTTTCTTTAGTCAAAGTTCTATAACCTTAATAGTATTAGGTGGTTTTTTTTGTAAATAAAGTGGAAGGCCTGAAGACCACCATGTCAAAAAGGACATTGCACCAAAACATTCTGAATGTCAAAAAGAACCCAGGAAGTCAGAACTCAAAATCCAGGATGTTAAGTCCTACAATGTCTGCCTAATTTTAACCCCTTGCTTCAGATCCACCTGCTCCAAAGACACACTTATGTATTGTTGCAAAGAACTGGATCAAAGCACACAGATAAAAATTAATATGTTAATCATAGATTATGCAGCCATAAAGATCTCTCTGATCCTATAATCTGACCTGCTGCATAATAAAGGACAGAGGATTACCCAGACTTCATTTTAATTTGAGCTATGTGCTTCCAAAAGCTTTTTCATGGCTTGGAAATCCTTCTCATCCTCAAGTAGAAATTGTTGAGAAGATATTTAAGAAGATGGGCTGTGTTACCGCCTACATAGACAGCAGCCACCTCTAAAAACCAACAAAAAAAAAAAAAACACCCCAAAACAAACAAAAAAACCCCAAACGTAAATAAAACCTTAAAAAAGTTAAAATAGTATCTTTACTATCAGTCAGAACAAAACAAATCAGTACTGGGCCCAGTCCTATTCAATATCTTTATTGATGACCTGGATGTGGGGATTGAGTCCACCCTCCGTAAGTTCGCAGATGACATCAAGCTGGAGGGGGAGTGTTGATCTGCCAGAGGATAGAAAGAAGCTGCAGGAGGACCTGGACAGGCTGGGTCGATGGGCTGAGGTCAATGACATGAAATTCAACAAGACCAAGTGCAGGGTCCTGCACTCTGGCCACAATAACCCCAGGCAGCGCTACAGACTGGGGGAAGAATGGCTGGAGAGCAGCCCAGCAGAGAGGGACCTGGGAATACTGGTTGACAACTGGTTGAACATGAGCCAGCAGTGTCTCCAGGTGGCCCAGAAGGCCAATGAATCCTGGCTTGTATCAGGAACAGTGTGGCCAGCAGAAGTTGGGATGTAATTCTCCCCCTGTACACAGCACTGGTGAGGCCTCACCTCGAGTAATGAGTCCAGTTCTCAGCCCCTCACTTCAAGAAGGATATTGAGGTGCTGGAGCAGGTCCAGAGGAGAGCAACAAGGCTGGTGAAGGGACTAGAGGGAAAGTCTTATAGGGATAGGCTGAGGGAGCTGGGGTTGTTTAGCCTGGAGAAGAGGAGACTCAGGGGGGACCTTATCACTCTCTTCAACTACCTGAAAGGAGGTTGTAGTCAGGTGGGGCTGGGCTCTTTTTCCAGGCAACTAGCAACAAGACAAGAGGGCATGGTCTCAAGCTGCTTCAGGCGAGGTTTAGGTTGGATATTAGGAAGTACTTCCTCATGGAGAGGGTGATTAGACATTGGAATGGACTTCCCAGGGAAGTGGTGGAAGCACCACCCATGGATGTGTTCAAGGAAAGGCTGGATGTGGCACTTAGTGCCATGGTCTCGCTGATGTGGTGGTGTTAGGTAATAGGCTGGACTTGATGATCTTAAAGGTCTTTTCCAGCCTTGGTAATTCTGTGATTCTGTGAAATTATGACTTATTGTATCTCACTTTGATATCTGTATTGTCATACCCATGTGTATGAGATTATATATATTTAGATTATCAACAGCATGTACAGCTTTTCCAAACATTTCATTTTTCAGCTAGAGCAGAATATTACTAATGAACTTAACTATTGTAGTATACATATAATATATAACATTTAAATTTATGACAGAATTTCCTACTCGAACAAATCCCAGCTTTCCAGGTTCAAAGGATATACTGAGTTTTCCTGGTTAGCAACTCCTTCTTTGTCAAGACAGTCAAACTATGCTGATATACAATGCAAAGGTACTAGGATACTGTCAGTTAACCTGAGCCCAATGCACTGTATTGTGGATTGCCATTGTGAATGAAATAGCAAGTCTCCAAAGAACTGCTAATCTTAATCTGGGTACTGCGGGGAATGCAGCCCAGCATAGGCATGATAAGGAGCTACAGACCTCTCACTCTACCAGCAGTAATTTTTGCTTTGATAATATACAAAGACTGAATTATACCAAACACACTGGATGCATTCCTGTGTGATGTACTCTAGGTGATCCTGCTCTGGCAGGGGGGTTGGAATAGATGATCTTTCGAGGTCCCTTCCAACCCCTAAGATTCTGTGATTCTGTGGTTCAGCACATGTATAATTTATTCTCTGTAGAAAGCAATAAGGGTGTAGAAATCAATTACGAGAAATTGCTTTGCCTGTAGTTAATAAAATGTATGCATACCATATTGATATTCTGCTAATCATAATGGGTTAGAAATGTGTTAACCTGGGCTGAGAGTTACTCAGCTAATCAAAGGTGATTAATTTAGCTGCCTGCACAGGAGCCTTGTGCCACCTGAGGTTTTACAGCACATCCAAACAACTCCAAGGTGGCTGGCAGATAGAACACCCGAAACTTCATTGTTTGTATGGAGAGCCTGGACCCCAAGATCGCACTTAGATGTTTATATGTTCATTCTGAATGTGGAGCAAATCTTCACTGAATTTTCAATAGTGTGCTAGGAGGCTGAGCAGAAAACTGAACTGCTCCTGGTGAATGAAAATGCACATATGCACAACTATGTGCAGAATCTGGTTGTTAGGGAGCAACGTTTGTAAAACAATACGACAGAGGCTTGGTGCATACATTAAAGTATTGGGAATTTGTAGATTATAGTAATCCTTAAAACAGTTATGAAGCTCTCTGCTTATACTCACTACATTTATATTCCAGATGCTTGCAGATGCGCTCCGGGCTCACTGTCAGCAAAGAATAGATGGTATAAGAAAACTCAGTGTCTTCAAACACTTTGTGAGCCCTCCAGTGGGATATCTTCTGTATGTGGAAGCCATCCTATTTTATCAGACCATCAGACTAGCCACTGAGACATGATATTGTCCCTGCATTTTGGTTCACCATTTCGCTAAGCATAACAGCTTGAAATCACAGAATTACCAAGGCTGGAAAAGACCTTTAAGATCATCAAGTCCAGCCTATTAACTAACACCACCACATTGGCTAGACCATGGCACTAAGTGCCACATCCAGCCTTTTCTTGAACACATCCAGGGATGGTGCCTCCACCACTCCCCTGGGAAGTCCATTGCAATGCCTAATCACCTACTCTATGAGGAAGTACTTCCTAATATCCAACTTAAACCTCCCCTGGCACAGCTTGAGGCTATGCCCTCTTGTCTTGTTGCTAGTTGCCTGGGAAAAGAGCCCAGCTCCCCCCCGAGTACAACCTCCCAGCACATGCAGTCCAATATACATTTTAACAACTGTGATTTTTGCAGTTGGGAAAAAGGAAAAGGTGCAACAACTGTAAGCAATTCAAGAAAATGTAGTGTTTATTTTCATATAACCTATCCAAACAAGGGGTTTTTTTTAGAGGTTAAATTCCTTCAGTAGAGTTCACTGCAACTGAATTATGAAAAGCCAGTGTTTAATTTCCCTCCACTTGCTCAGAATAACAGTTGTGTTCTCAAACTTGCATTGGACTAACAGAGATGTTGGCAGATCACTGTCAACTGCCTAAGAGCATTAACCATATCCAATAACAACTGTTATTGCAGTACAAAATGAAATTTATTAAACTTGCAGTTATAGGTTTTTTTGTTGTTCTTCTAAGGTTTGGGGGTTTTATTTTTCTGAAGGTTTTTTGGGTTTGTTGGGGGTTTTTTGGAAGCAAAGATACAAATCATGAAGCAGTGAAACCTAACGGGTGAAAAAAAAAAGGAAGAAAATACCACAAGTGTGTTTCTTGGTACCACTCCAGATAATAGAATCCTTTCCCTCCCCCAGTGTCATTTCCTCTTAATCATGTTATAAAATCTGTTTTCTGTTGTTCAGTTCAAATTGAGTCTGAGGTAAAGTAAGTAGAAGGGTCAGCAAGGGATGGACTAGTGCAATGGGTTGATACTTTCACAGAAACTGCTTCATAAAGAACACAGTCTAAATTCCTAGAAAATCAGTACAATCTCGAAGAAAAACTTGCTTACATATAATTGAATAGGAAATATCACAAAAAAAAAAAAAAAGGACATGAGTCTTGTCACTAGATTTACTGAATTTTTCTATTTCACTTTTTGCAGATAACATTATTTAAAGCAATAAAACATATACCACACTTGAAATATTTTGGAAAATATTTTTTCAGAGTGATAATTTATCCTTTAAAAATTAATATTTGTAGGTATTTACCAATGAGGACTGGGAATCATTACAGCTTTTTGCTTATATTGCACACATTAAAAATACTGTTTAATTACATGTTTAAAGTACCTAGTCAGTTTGAGTAAATGCAGTAATCAAATGTAAAAGAAAAAATAATAATTTTACAATAATATAGCAATACATTTTCTGTATGTAGTCTTATTTATGCAAAGAAACAAAAAAATTTAGTGTGGAATATAATTAGTTTACATTTTTAGCAAGTGTGCTGTGCCTATATAAAAATATTCACTGTAATTTTTTGTAACTAAATTGATGATGCTATGACACAAAATAACCAATTTAAAATTTTGAATCCTATCTTGGCTTCTTGCCTTTATAATATCAAAAATGCATATATTTATTACGGTAAAAGTACACATATGGAATGAAGGAGTCTTTAAGAAAACACCAGCCTTTGAAATCAACAAATCTTTAACCCTTTCTTTAACAGATGAAAATGTCTGTTTTCTTCCACTGTGTCCTACGTATCATGTTATTTCTATCTAAGGATAAAAATTAATAGAGAAAGCATTCCAATGTCTCAGGGGTAAAAGACACAAGCAACATTTGAAGTCAGTCAGAAAACCTACTCTGGAGCAAATGATCTAACAGAGGATGTTCAGCCTTTCCCTTTTTCATTGTTCAGGTGACTGAACATCTTTACATTATCTGAATTCTTCTGAATGTCCAAATTTAAAAGATCTTGATTAAGAGGAGTGTCTTAGCTGCAAACCTTAAGCTTCCACTTGTATCCATGATTTTTATTATGTTACACAAATACGGAAAATTTGCAGTGTAAAATGTAAAATATGCTTCAAACAAATAATGAAATATCATCAGTGGTTTAAGCTTATTTAGTGTCATCAGAAGTCTTTCATTATTTACTGTTTTCCTTAGATATCCATTGTCCTGGTTTGAGCCAGGATGAAGCCAGTTTTCCTTTTGCTGATTTTTTTTTCCCTCCAGCAAGCTTTCTTTTAAATAGCACCCGTGTGTTCTAACTAAGGCTGGTAAGAGAGGAATGTTTTTGTAACTGCTGGGGCTTCAAGGTCGCACCTTCACTCTGCCAGCTCAAACACTACGGGGAGATCTATGACCCCCTGTAGGAGGCTGAATTAGACAGACAGCAAAATTGGCCAGAGATATTCCATTCCATGTATCTACGTAAGCTCAGAGGAAGGTCGGAGATCACACAAGACTTCCTGCTTCTTCTTTCCCTCTCTTCCATCCATGGCCGGCATCCGGGGAGGACTCCGTCCATCCAGCACCATTGACCCTTAGGCTCGAGCTCTCCTGACCCTCATCACTCTCCACTTTCTCTGGCAGCAGCTCCAGAATTCTTTGGGACTGTTCGCAGCTAAGGAGAGTGCTGTGGGAGTTGCTGGGGGTGGGGAGGGCAAGAGGCTTTTGCACACACCTGAACGTATTTGTATATAATTGTATATATTTTCTTACACCATCAATGTTTAATTAAAGCTGTGTAGTTTAGTTTTCAATAAAAACAAACAAACAAAAAAAACCCCAAACCAAAACCCACATATATATTCAAAACCTAACCTTTATCTGAAAAAAAAGAGTCACTTTTAGTATAAGGAAAAAAACCCAAAAAATGTTAAGATCCATGTATAAAAAAGGCTCACTACAAACAATGAAGTTGTTTTTAGTGTAATTTCATAATTAGGGCATCCTGATTTATAACTTTTGACTACATTGTTAGATCTCAAAACCTATGATGTAAGAAAATAAAAAATTTAAAGAAGAATAAATCAGAAGAAGGAAGCCACAAAAGGATTAATGTTTCAATGAAGGATTTTATGAATCCTGTAATAGATTAGAAGAAAATAATTTAAAGAGCAAAGGATGGTGCACAGTGTAAAGGTAAAGAAAAATTCTTTTTCCAGAGCGATACTGTTCTGAAGAAACAAAAACATGAAGAAAGAATAATACTTTTGCCTGAAGATAAATACAGCTCACAATACAGATGAAAACTGGAAATATAAGAACATTTTTATTCTTCAGCTGGCCAACATTAATCCCAGCTCAGGTATCATAAACACCTAACACAGAGTTAAACAAAAGATTGAGAAACACTGGATTTAGAGTCTCACATCTGCCAGGATTTGCTTCAACAAACAGAAGCTTCTCTGCTGTGGACTGGAGAAAGGATCTCAGTAACCTCCCCATGCCATGCCTGTGCAGGTATAAGAAGGGCAGAAGACTTCTGCAGCCTCCTTCATCAGTCTCTTCTTCAGCTGCACTGGAAACCATTGCCTTTCTGCAAATGAGACTAAAAAAAGTTCCTATATTTGAGCTTGCTAAAATCTGAAGCCATGGCTGGGCAATACACTGCAATATGAGGACAGAAGAGTACACTCCTTGGACTTCTATCTCCACTGACCCGAGTGCATTTTACATTTCAAATCATGATAATTATATCACCAGAAGTAACTGCAAAAATCAAACCAAAAGTTATTTCCAAATATTTGTTTTCATGAGTTGTTTTCACAAGTAAGCTATTTGTATTCTCCTCCTGCATTCCTCTCTGTTGTTGTTGACACAAAGCTCAGCATGGTGACAGCACTGTATGTGTACTGGGCTATCTCTACCCAGAATAATGAAAGATATCCCTGCAATTTTACGTTGCTTAATTTACTTCACTTTTTTACTTTGCTCTAGAAGAACTCCTAGTGAAGTCCATGGGCCTGCCTGGAAATAATAAGAGACACACTGTGAGACTTCTATTTGTTCATTACTAAAACTGCAAAACTTGTCTAATATTAACCCATCATAGGATCTGTCTGAAGTGACCCT
Source organism: Apus apus (assembly GCF_020740795.1). Taxonomy (NCBI): domain Eukaryota; kingdom Metazoa; phylum Chordata; class Aves; order Apodiformes; family Apodidae; genus Apus; species Apus apus. The sequence goes on along the minus strand of NC_067282.1, from coordinate 50,783,467 downwards.
GAAGGGTCACAGCAAAGATAAGCAAAGGTGTGGATCAGCTTCTATTTGAGAGGAGATAAATAAAGAGAAAACTGTAAAGGAAAAATGTAAAATCAACAGCACTACAGAGATGGTGAATAGGAAACACCTACCTGAAGAGCTACGCACCACAGTACAGGGATAGCAAATGATATTATGAAGTCATTAACCCACAAGAAAAGACTTCTCACAGCATTTGGGCAATGTAGAAATTAATTGCAACAGGTGATTATAGATGCCAAAAGTGTAAGTTCAAAACCAATTAGATGCATACCCAATAGAAGCATTTTTTAAATGCATAGGAGTGGCAGCATAACTGTACTTCGATGCAAACCATAAACACTTTTCTAAGCATTAATTACTATGCTTTGTTTAACACAAGACACTGGGGCAGGCAGACACTGGCTTTGATCAGGAGTTAAGTCAAGGGTTATCACACACTTTAAAAGCATGGGATACGAGATACTACCGGCCAGAACAAAGATTCTTCAAAATATCTTCTGTCTGAAACAGTATAATGAACATAATGTCCTTGCAAATCCACTAAATGCGGAACAATCCCCTAGTAAGACTTCCACAACATTTGCTCCCAGGTCCTAGAAATGTGTGATTTCAGGACTTTTAGACTTTGCATCTTAGGGTTTCACACTCCTTGTGGGAAACTTCTTCCATGAACACAATCACTATTTGATCCTCTATGTATTTTTGGACTCCAGAACTTCCTATGGAAAGGAAATCCATTAATTCCTTATGCACTGTATGAAAAATATTTCCTTTTCCTCATTTTATACCTGCAACCTGATAATTTGATTTAATGATCAATGATACTTATGAGAAAAAGTGAATAATCGTTTATCTTCTCAATCTCAGCATGATTTAATACACTTCTACCTTATTCTTACTGAAGCCTGGTTAGACCTCCTTGCGCAGACACCACTCTATACCTATGATCAAGCCTGTCATGCATCTCCAATGTTTTACAGAACTATCAAGCTTGAAAATGCATTGTCATAGTTTTAGCAGCCAGCTTAGAGACAATCCCTATCCATGAATATCTAAGACTTATCTTCCCCAGCACGCCTGTCTTCAAATTTATCAGTGTTACTGAACTTCACCTGCTGTTCTATCACCTACTTAATCGGTATCTTAAAAACCTGAGTTCACTTCTGAGTATACTACCCTGAATAGTTCAGTATCACTAGGAAACTTTATCACTTTCCTATATTGGGATAAATGGCTGTGAAATTCCTCTATCCTACTATTGCAAATATTAACCATTTGTATTCTTTAATTTCATCAGTATTCTTTCCTTCCTATCCTTAAACATAGAACTACTAAAAAGATCTTTCCTCTTATTCCAAGGAAGCTTAGCTTATTATTAAAGACTTGGTAAGGAATCTTGCTGAAAGATTTTTGTCGGTCCAGGCAGACTATGTTAACTAAGTCTCACTTGGTCCACATGCTCCTTTACTTTCAGAAGACTTTTAGCAAACAGTGATGTAACTTCCTTCCACAAAAGTCATGCTGAATGTTCTCCACTATTTTATATTTCTCCATGTGTCCCTCAGTTCTATATCACACTCACCAGTAATTTCCCTGCTCATCCACTGGTAGCAAACAAGTATCGCGTCCATTTACACCAATGTCAGCATTCAGAGCTTTCTTTTATAGTTTTTTTTCCTATATTTTTCACTATCAGTACAGTATTCATCTTTCTTAGTTTTTAAACTGCCTCAAACCAGTCTTCTAGGAGTACTCTCTGTCACCTAGGCAGATGGTCTAGATGAACTAAAACACACAGGCTTTGGCCTTTTAAGCAAACAAATTTGTGGTTCTTTATGCATGGGTATATTTATATTTTTCTCTCTAAAAAAAAAAGAAGTCCAAACAGAACTTTAATCTTCTTGCTAAAAGGATATGTAATATATCTTTATGGAGGTTCCAGCTTCACTCAAGTGCTCGAGTGGATTAAGAAAAACAAAAAAAAACCAAAACAAAACACAAAACAGAGCTCTTTTACGGTTTGTCACATAAGTGATTAGTTGAATAGCAGGTTATTCCAAGTATGAGTGTGCTCACCTTTCTGTGAAACAGGAATACTGAATAATGAATGTCAAGGACATGGTCTAATATCAAAATAATAACCATATCACTAGTACATAAAACATACTGGTTCTTTTTCCAAGCATAAAAGAAATTTCAAAAGAAATTTAAAAAAAAACCCAACCAACAATAACAAAACAAACCCAGGTACAGGGAAGCTTTTCAATTGCACATGCAAAACTTTCATAAAGATAAGTAACTTCTGATGCAGAAACTGGAGAAGGGTTTATTATCATATCCTATGAATACCAACTACCCATGTACTAATATGATTCTCCCCACCACAGTACTATAAAAGAGAAGCTGCTGACCCAAGGCTGGGAACAAAGCATTTGTACACAGTGTACACAGCTGTACTTACAATCGAGACAGGAGAACTCACATTAATCCAGGTGATCCTGCAGCAATAGTAAAGAAGCAGTAACCATGCCAGGTACTGGCAGGGAAGCCCAGCAGGCAGAGATCCCACCAGCCTCACACTGCACACACTGAAACTCATACCACCGCATTTTACCTATGCTAGTAAGACTAAGGTCTGCAAGATTCTTTTCACTCTGAGTGAACAGCAAAAGACAACACAAAAAAAAAAAAAGCTTGGCAGTAGAAAGGTGGCACCTCCAAACTGCTGGGAAGTCAGAAGAAATTAATTTACTCAGGTGTCAGTCTTAAAATTGACACCATCAAGCAAGTACTTGGCTCATCACAAAATTGACCATGTTTTATGGCCATCAGGGCATCTCCAGCACTTCAGCCTTCTTCTGTCCCAGTTTCTATGGATATTGCTCACCTAATGGATTTGGCAGATGGACCACTCAGTGGATAAGAAATTGGCTGGATGGCCGCACCCAGAGAGTTGTGGTCAATGGCTCAATGTCCAAAGGGTGGCAGATGACGAGTGTGTCCCCCAGGACATGTCTCCTTTGTTGGAGACATGGACAGTGGGATTGAGTATATCCTGAGCAAGTTTATTTATGATACCAAGCTTTGTGGTGTGGTTGACACCCTAGAGGGAAGGGAGGCCATCCAGAGGGGCCTTAACAGGCTGGAGAGGTGGGTCAATGTCAAACTCATGAAGTTCAACAAGGCCAAGTGCAAGGTTTACACCTGGGACAGAGCAACCCGAGGCACAAATACAGGCTGCGGGAAGAATGGCTGGAGAGCAGCCCTGAGGAGAAGGACTTGGGGGTGGTAGCAGATGAGAAGCTCAACATGAGCCACCAGTGTGTGCTGGAGCCCAGCGAGCAACTGCATCCTGGGCTGCATCAAAAGAAGTGTGGCCAGCAGGGCCAGGGAGGGGATTCTGCCCCTCTACTCTGCTCTAGTGAGACCATACTTGGAATACTGTGTATAGTTCTGGTGCCCTCAGCACAAGAAAGACATGGAACTATTGGAGAGGGTCCAGAGAAAGGCCACCAAGATGATCAAAGGGCTGGAGCACCTTTGCTATGAAGACAGGCTGAGGGAGTTGGGGCTGTTCAGCCTAGAGAAAAGAATGCTCCAAGGAGACCTTATAGTAGCCTTCCAGTACTCGAAGGGGGCCTACAGGAAAGCTGGGGAGGGGCTTTTCATCAGAGAAGAGAGTGATAGAAAAAGTGGGTAATGGTTTTAAACTGAGAGAGGGGAGGTTTAGTTAAGACATCAGGAAGAAATTCTTCACTATAAAAGTGGTGAGGAACTAAAATGGGTTGCCTAGGAGGCTGTTAATGCTCCATCTGTGGAGACTGTTAAGGCCAAGTTGGACGAGGTTTTGTGCAACCTGGTCTAGTGGTAGGGCCCCCTGCTCATGGCAGGGGGGTTGGAACTTGATGATCTTTAAGGTCCCTTCTGACCTTAATGATTCCAGGATACTATGATTCTATGAGTGCTTCTTGACAGAAGTCACTAGGGCCATGTAATAACTATTGTGCACCAAGTTAGAAAGGTTGACTGCTCCTGCCTTAGGCCCCTGTATTTCACTTATGGCTATGGAGTCACCATAAGTTCCCATAGCTTGTTTGACAGGCAGTAGTCATCTATCTTTGGTGTCTTGATCTGCCATTACCTGAGCATAAAAATTCAAGAAACGTAACTATGGCTTCTTTAAACGGTGTGCTTGTCCTCAATATTTGAAAAGTACTTGTGGAAATCTACAACAGTATAGATAAGAGACTGTTTACATCTGCGAATGACAGCATTTCCCAGATCAAAGAGAAATACCAGCACATAATTATCTCTTGCTACTACAAGATAAATAGGACCTTTTTGGTTACTATAAGATGACCCTTGTAAGTGGTAACACTGATAACAAATATATGACAAGAAAACCAGCTAAAAATTACAGTTCTACCAATTTCTAAGTTACCTTACCACAAGCTTCTCTAAGGCTGATATTTAAGATGGACTTATTTTTGTGTGTGCAACTTTTAGATAACCTGTACATCACATGGCCCAAAATAATGATATTGTATAATCAAATCTTATAGTACTTATAGTTTTTACCTGTAAGAATACATCCCACAGTGTGAAAGTAGGCAATGACTTCAATTTTGTGCTCTGTAATTCCTGTTGGCGTCTATAATATTCAAGTTTTAGTACCATCACTAGGTACAAAAAAAAGGCGGTTTATGTATAAAAAATGCAAAGTCATTTCATGCTACAACTTGTTATCAATGTAGCATCAGCATTTAACTATCACATGCTCATTTTATTTCAGAAGTAAGTTGATCATCTGGTAATGTTTAAGCTGACAGGCTCATAAAGACAAGAATGAGCTCTCCAAATGTAACAAAACAAAACAACGACCAAAAAAAACCCAATCAAAAATTGTCAGTAACTTATTCAATAATTATTAATCTTAAAACATTATTTTAAACACTCTAACAATTACTTAAGTTTAAAATACTATAATTGAGGTTGGTAATACTACATAAGGTCTTAGAGAAAATTCAGATTTTCCTTAAGCGATGTTTCTGCAATATGAGCTATCACTAAGAGTGAAAAATCTGAAAAATGTGAAAACCATGGGAGAGTTCTAGATGTAGATTCTTCTTAATAAGTTTGGTGATTCAGCATGTGCATACCAACAATGTTCCCAACTATGCTTTCCACATTACTAATATAATTTCTTTCTGATATTTTTTCACAGCTCTCACAGTAAGAAGTCTGCTATCTCAATCAGTTTTGCTGAGATACCAGTATTTGATCTTCCCATGTAGCTCTTTTCAGGCTGTCATTCTTTGTTAAATCCACCACATTATCCCAAGACTAATTTTGGAGGGAAACAATATGGACAGAATAAATCATTTTATTAGAGCAGTAGCATGCTACTTCAGGATCTGTCAGTAACTCTGATTTCAGTGTACTGACACTTAATTCCAGCATACCTGGTCTCACACGGCCATGTGAAAAAGGAAGAGAGGTGCAAGAATAAAAGCAATGATCCTCTGGCTCCTGCATAGCTTTTTCCTTGACAGTATGCTTTACATGAGCTTAACTATTGCTTTCTTGCATAAGGGAACTCTCTTTGTTACCTAGAGAAGTAAGAAAAAGTCTTTGTGCATAAGTGATCACAGACTAGCATTCAACTTAACCCAGTTCAGACAGCTAGAAGATCTCATCTAAGCTAGTCATGAAGGATTTATCTGCAGTTAGTGGAGAGTATCTTTAGCTCATGATTCAAAATGAACTAAAATTGATATCTTAGGTGGGAGGAATCATACACACTAGATGCCTGTCTTTTATCTCCAACAACTATTTTAGATTGGATGCTCAGCTTTTACATGACTCAGATTAGACGTTATGAAATCCATCCCAGAAGATCAAGAGCTGCCAACAAGATAATGAAGGGGAAAAAAAAAAAAAAAAGAAAAAAAAAAAAGGAATTGTAGAAATCCAGAGGAGAAAGAGAAAAGTGCTACTTGATAATGCACCCTGTCTGGAACACTGTTGTCTGATATCCATGTGAGATGAAGTGAAAATGGAACCGAGTGCATGGGTAGATGGGATAAGCAAGAAGGATAAAAACCGTAAGTGAGCAAAAAGCACTCTTTATTTTTAAAATGAAATTGAGTATACTTTAAAAAATGGACTGCAAGATGCTATGACTGTGGTAGATACCAGACATGATTATTCAGGAGATGTATTTTAATATTACAGTGGTTTTAGCAAATTATTAAAACCCTTTTTGCTCCCCATAGGCATTCCCTGTACTCCTATACAACAAATAATTACAACTCTGTGAAGGACTGTATTTTTGTTTAAAAGTGGTTTTGCATGAAAACATGCTTTCTTTCCATTAAAGAATTACTAGTTTATTATACTTTTTCCTATGAAGTATCACTTTGGTGGAGATATCTCTATGTAAAAATTAACCGTATTTTGCAGGACTAGTTTTTCAATGAGGCTGCTATAATTTATGCTGGGGTTTTGGACTTCCCTTGAAAAACACAGAAGTCTGAAGACAAACTGGTAAAGATTTATGGTAGCTGAAAACATACTGGTTTCTAAATAACTCAGGGGATTATGAATAACTAAATTAAAATTCTGCAAGGAAACATCTGAGGAAAGGATATAAAAAGCATTTCTATGTGTATTAAACAGCATCTACTCTGTATTATGCTGAATACATTAAAAAAATAAATCCCAGATCTGTGCTGGAGAGTATGTGAATATCAAACACAAACTGTGCAATGATAAAGCCACCTGTCTGACCACCCGTCTGTCTGTTTCTGTCATTCCTTCTCTCTCCAGCAATTCTTAGAAAACAGGAAAGATTCTTCTGGTACCAATTTATATGCATATCCACATGTTACAAGCAAGTTCAAAGGAGCTGGAAGGTGGGCTATTGTAAAAGTCTTGTTATGCCTCGTACATAGTGTTACTAAGAGGGATTTGGCATGCAGTGGTTTTACAAATGTCTTTAAAATGTAAGATAGAAAAGATGTTTTTCTTGCTTAGCTACTCCGACACTATTGTAAGTGTATAAACAGAGTATCAAATAAAAGCAGTCTGCATAAAGGAAGAACAATTTATTCACCTCTCCCTGTAAAACCTTGGTAAAGCTATAAAAAAAATCTGTCACAGAAAGCAACTAACTACCATGGTAAACCTTTGTAAAATTCAAAACCTCTAAACCTACAATAATCCTAATCTGAACACAGTGTGAAGCTATTGTAATGTGTATCCAATTATAATCAGCATTATGATAATGGCACTGTCATTAATCTTCTATTTCTCGTTATTTCTAGAGACAGTGCTAAAAGAAAAACCTTGAAGCCACTTACAGGAGATGGGAAGTTTCAGCACTTGTATTGCTCCAAATTTTCAGTTACATCTCCTACATTCAGGAATTTCCAATTTTACCAGTAATTTTTCAACAAAAAATTATTCTACCGGTTATCAATTTGAGGTTTGTTGGGTATTTTTAAGTATGCAACAATTAATCAGATATTCTATTCCGGAATTAAATTAGGGACAGAGAAAGGCAGGAAAATATTTGCTTTGCCAAGGCTTTATGAATTCCTTCTCCATTTTCCTTTCCAGTTTCATCAGATAACTTGTCACTTCACATTCTGGAGCAGCAAACTGAAATGTGTAAACAAAGCTGCCTTTTTGTGGTTCCTAGAAAAAAAGAACTGACTCTGAACAAAACACAAACTCTTCTGGAAGGCTTCTCTCCTGACACAGTGAATTTGGCAGCTAGATGCTGTGAGAAATCCCCCAGTGCCTGAATGTGTCCTGGTTCAAGGCTACCGTGGTTAGACAGTGCACCTGGCAGATGTGAGCAATGCCCAACATTATGAAAAAAACTCCTCTATCTGTCACTGGGCCAGGCTTTCAGGTATGGAATTAGGAATAACAGGGTGCAAAGTCCACAGAGAAGCTGACACAAAGCTGGTAAACTGGAGAAAGGTATAGGAGGGAGGAAAGGTGTGTGGGGTCAACACAGATAATCAATTGATAAACACATCTAAGAAAAAGGTGGGGGGAAAAAAGTGGGAAGACGGAGTAGGAGAAACAGATGAAGAGGAGCACTAAACATATTGGGCAGGGATGGAGAGCCTTACATCATCAAGCTAAGGGGAAGAAAGCAGGTAGCTGATGCATGGGAACTTCCTGAAAAGATCTGCTCCTTCAGCACATCCATCTGCTTCCATGCCCAGCACATCCATCTTTATCCATACCCATCCTGGACCTCTTCTCAGGAACAGAGGGAAGGTGGCTCAAGAGTCTTAATTTTCCCTTGCATCTTCCAGGCATGGAAAGCCAAGGGTAGGGATGACAATGAACTTAAAATATTCATGTGTTTTCAAAAAGAAAAAAAGAAAAGAGGGAAAAGAAAGCCACCATCTGAACTGCAGAGCTTTTCTGGTCTTGCTGCTTTCTGTCACGGTTGGTACTGGCTGCATGCTTTTTTCCTCTTCTCTGTATCCAGATCTCCATGGCAGGTCAGGCTGGTAACTTTGACTCAGAGAAGAAAGTACTCGAGGAGGCTGAAATAAGTAGAATGATCCTGTAATAATGGCATACATGCTCCCTGAGGACAGAAATCTTCCAGTGCCTTATGACTTGTGGTCCCATGAAAATCAGTAAGAGGTAAGTGTAACGGGAACACTGACAGTCTGGTTCTACACTGGTAGACAGTCTTTCAGGAGACATCTTTGAATACTTATTTCCAGTCAATGTGGCATTGACTTAATGGAATTTTTTTAAAATGTGAAAAATGAGTTTCAGGATGGGAACATAATGCAATTGTTTTAAATTGCAGTGCTGACACAGTTAACATTCTGCATTACAGTATATAATCTGAATAGGTGAGAGAAACAGTTGTTGTCCTTCATTTATGGACATGAATTAAGTAAGATGTTTTTTAAATTGATGGCCACACTACAACTGACATTTGAGAGGAAAACAACATAGGTTAAAAATATCTACTTGAACACCTTTTTTGAAAAGAATTATAAAGAAGAGTTACTGAGAAAGGAAAATGTCAGGTCCACCTTATGAAAAAACATTGGATAAGGAGATTGTGACCTCCCTAGAATACAGACAGAAACAGTAAGAGAAAGAGAATAAAGAACAAAATACCATTATTAAAAACGTGTGAAATAATTTTAAACATAGACAAATAAAGGTAGATGTGACATTAACAGTGTATGACTGGGCGAAATCTCAAGCCTGGAGGTTTTGGGTTGTTGTTGTTTTTTTTTTTAATCATTCTTATAATTATTAGGACTGGAAGTTCAGTAATTCGTTAGCTAAATAAAATTAGTTTCTGGTCATGTTTTTCATGGGATTTAGAAGACGTGAATGAAACCATCATTACGTTCAGATTAGTAGACTGGACTTCTTGTATAGCCATTATGTTGCATGACTAAAATAGAATTAAAAAAAATAATAATTATAACTTTGACTTCAAAAAAATATTTTCTGGTTTTAGCCTACACAATAAAGCTGAATTGCAACATCATAGAATCATAGAATAGTTTGGGCTGGAAGGAACCCTAAGGATCATCTAGTTCCAACCCCCTGCACAGGCAGGGACACCTCCCACTAGACCAAGTTGTTCAAGCTCCGTCCAACCTGGCCTTGAACACTTCCAGGGACAGGGCAACCTGTGCCAGTGACTCACAACCCTCACAGTGAAGAATTTTTTTACTAATGTCTAATCTAAATCTACCCTTTTCCCATTTAAAACTTCTTTAGCTGTGATTAATTTCACAGACTTTTCCATCCCATAGATTCAGTGGTGTGAAGCAAGGTATTACAGGAAGAACTGCTTTAATATAGTAGCACACATCTGTGGTTCCACTGCAAACTACTGCAGTCTAAAGTGCATGTATGAAAGTATCAGCAGCTGGTATGCAAGCCCATTAGGAGCTGCAAACCAAAGGAATATAGTCCTGTGAAAGATGAGTGATATACCTGAAAAGTCACATACATATGGATTTGCTATGTAAACACACTTATCTCTTAGTGGATACAAAAAAGTAAGTTCCTATGATTTTACAGTAAGCTTTGAAAAATAATTTATAACAGCATAAGAACACCGATAAATAACTGAATAAAAGCATGCATATGAGATTGCTGAACAGAGATAGTTTCCACAGCTCTGTACTCTGGGTACTGGAAGCCTCCTGCTCTCAGTTGTGCTTCTAGGAGTATATTCTACCTCTTCAACTGCATCTGAAATTAGCCTGCAACTCTCATCAGCATTGCTCTCCTGATCCACATCTCCACAGGTCTTCATACAATGGACCCCTGACCATCCACAGTGCGATCTGTGGGCAGCAACAAACTCCATAAACACATGTTTCAGTGTACAAACCTTCCTCTGGTGACAATGGCAAATAATTTCTGGCTGCCAGCCAACATGGCATTGCAGCCTCAAGTTACTGCACTGCAACTCCTTAATCAACCATACACTTCCTTTATGTTGTCAGAATGATTAACAATTTCAAAACATTACTATGATCTTGCTATTTCTGTAGCCTTTAGAAACTAGGTACTTCTTTCAGATATTTTGTTTTTTTCCGTATACTGCACAGTATGTGTCTATATTATAAGACATGAAAAAAGCTTTCATATCACACAGCTCATTAGAGGCTTAAATGAACCAGTTTTAGATGCATGATTTTGACCTCATTACTGTCCTCAATCAATGAAATAAAAATGGTGGTTGTCATAACATCATCTTTTGGATACATTACTCTGGAAATCGGCAATCAGAGTCTGCTACTCAGCAGTAAAACTGCTCTGGAATATATTTCCTAGTACTAAGCCTAATTAAATAATGCTAGAAGAAAACAGGATTTTTAGAACTCAAGAAGCCAATCAAAAGATCTCTGAGCAATCGGGAGGGAAAGATATATCCTACCTGCATCTTGTCATAACCTCAGTCCATCTGCAAAATGCTGTAGAAAAAAAGAATCCATACCTAGCCCAGCTCCTATGCCACTGCCTAAACACATCTTAAACTGCTTCTACATCACATGCTGCAAATGTCACAATAAAAATTAGCAAGATCCGAAGTGCTGGTCTGAAGGTGAAAGCCATGCTTTGATTAAGATTAAGGATTTATTTTTTTTTAACCTCTCCTTATCTCCTTCCTTCATTTTTATCCCCTTTTATGCCACTCACACACTTAGCATGGGATGAACTGTACTCAGAAAATGCCCCCTTCTTTCCATTGACTGCAGAGGGAGCTGAGGTAAATAACCTTGGGCTTTATGGTTAACCCTTAAACAACTTATTGCATCCTACATATGTTGTACAAATGAGATGGATCATTTATGGCTGAACTCAATTTAAGAGAGTTTTCAATTACATGGACTATGCAATTTCTAGAACTTTACTCTTCTGAACATATTACTACATAAGCAATCATTATTTAGATTTCTAATAATATATAGATGTCTTCTATTGACTAAGCCTTTTGTATGCACATATTCGTGAAGGTAGTAAGTTGGTAGATGTATACCTTGCCTATCACTTGTACTGGACATACATGTTATTTTTTAGAGATTTAATTAACCAGTACTTACCCCAAAGTCTCTATAATTCATGAGTAGATCAACGTTGGACATATTTTCCCTTGTCATATGTGTTCAGCATATAGAACAAATTAGCAAACACTTAATCACGTTTCTGACAAGTCTGCCAAGCCAAAATTCTTCAAATTTTGCACTGTCCAAGTGAAGTCGCTCTTATTTATTTATTCAGTTGTACTTGTTGAATAGACTCTGACTGCTTTTAAATCTAGTTTCATTTTTATCATTGAAATAGTGGTGTGCGGTTTTTTTCGTGATAATATTTTCTGAGACATATGAAGTCATGTTATTAAACAATTCAATAGTGTTTTGTATATACTGTACACTTCAGGTGAAATTATTCCTAAAAATTTCTGTTTTCTGAATCACGTATCTCTACAGGATGTTAGGTTTGGATAGGTCTTCTACAATTTGGCCAAATATTCTTTGTTTCCCTTTGTCATATTTCAGTTAAAATTCTAAAAGCAAGGCTTCCTCTTGCTGCAATATACAAATGGAAGGTTGTACCTCCAATTTCTTTCATAATGTACTTTCAATTAGTTTCATAATGTTCCTGCACACAGGTAGAGAAATAAAGCTTTGAACAGAAAGGCAGAGAACAGGCAGAAGAGACTTACCTAGATCCTCAACAGCAGGTAGGGAAGAAACAATGTTCTACCGTTTCTTTAGTCCTCTTCTCCCTGCCTTCATCTACTTTTTCTCCTTACATGTGCAAGGAACAAGATGTCAATGCCCATCCAGAGAACACAGTAGAGGAAGGTTTGGGCAGAGAATGACTCATTTCTACATTTGCTCAGGTGAAAAGCTTCTTTCTAAAAGAAGGTGAGAGCACTTGGCATTGCCACGTGTGCTTCAGAAAACTGTCTTCCTTAAAAGTAGCTGCTTCAGAGTATCTTTGACTGTGTTACAGATCTACAGTGTACAAATTGGGATGAGATTTTTTTCTTTTTTCCAGAAGATAAATCTGACTTTCATCAGGCTGTTTTTAGCCTGGTTTCCTATGGAAACAAGGCTCCACAATAGTATAATACAGTCTGTGTGTCCTCTCCTTGTAATTTTTTATCTAAGTAGCCTGCTTTCAACCAAATGGGACTGAGAGGATAGAAATCTCAAAGATACTTATGCTCTTATAAATTTTGAAAGCAGCAGCTGCTGGGTAGAAGAGAGACCAGGATCCTGGCATTAACATGCAGGGTGCTAACAATCTTATCAGCCCATTTCTGCTGTCAAGTGTGGCAGCCTGCATACCATTACCAGAATATATGCATATTCAGAGATAAAAGAAGACCTCTATAATTCAATTATTAACCAAGAGACATAAATCCAAAATAAACTAGTCCTCTTCAGTTTCTGTTCTTTTAGTACTTCTCTCCTTCAACTAAATAGCCAAGATACCAGGCTGATGAGGGTAAAATAAAACAAAAAAGGAGGAACAGTTCAATCAAAACCCAAAATCATTCAAAATCTAGATTGTAGCAAAAGAGGAGAGTAAGTAAGTACAATGAGGAGTTTATCAGCTACTATGGTACAAGGATGGACAGCTTTTAACATTTTGCACTAAAGTACATTTTAAACCAAATTTTACCAGGTTCAGAAGTCCTAGACACACATGCACACGAGTAAGTGTACAGGAGATTGTAAGCTTCACTTTTTACCTGAGACTAAGAACTAAACATGTTGAATGATCCAACTTTCCATGCAGATACGTGAGGTAAAACTCAAAGTAATCGTATTTTCATTTTCTATATTTCTCAGCCAAGCAGCAACATAATGGTAAAGAACAGGGAATCCACCACCAAACCTATTTTTACAGCTTTTTGGTGACTAGTTTGAGATGGTTTCCCACAATTATCTGTGTCATGATTTCTCCTTCCCTGTTTCAAAAATACTTCAAAAAAATACCACCAGATACTGATTCACTGTTGAAATGTGTGCCTTGACTAGGGGAAGTGGCATGACAAGTTATTTGTTTCTTAAAGAAGTAGCATAATTCTTCATTATATGTCCAATATTCTGCCAGTATTTACTATAAATAAGGCTGTTCTGTTCCAAGATTTCTCAAGACAGAAGATACAAATTCCAAGCTCTCTGCCAAAAAAATTTAAAAATCTAAAAAGTATTTTTCAGCTAGTAGTTCTTGAAATATAACCAATTTGATCTCTACCTGTCAATTCTCAAAAAAAGAAAAGAATCTAAAAGTATGACATTTGCAGGTTTGTTTTCACTCATTTTTGTGGCAATGTCCCCCTTTTCTTTTTTTCTTTTATTTTTTTTTTTCTCATAGTGTCAGGTATCTTTTTCCTTTGCATCCCCTCTCCTCATGCTGGGAATCAGGTGCATGCTGCCAGTAGGACTTGTTAATTTGAGGAGCTACTGCTGTCCAATTAAATTTGGTGCCAGATCACAGTCAGACAGACACTAAGGTAGCTGTTCTTCCTAGTTCAACAGTAAATGCAGCACCATTAGTAGCAGAGCCTGGGTATTAACTCAAGTTACTTGTAGGCACACTGTAAGGTTAATACATTTTGGTCCAGATGGAAACAACTAAAAGAAGCAAAGAAGAAAATCAAGCGCTGAAACTAGGTTCAGGGAAAACAGAGATGCTCTTATTAAAAAATGCAATCCTGAAGACCTGAACTCTCATGAAAATTTATTCAAGGAATCTACTTTTTGAAAAGTTCCTAAGTGCCTACAATTTTACTTTAGCATACACCCAGATTTTCTCCAGGTTTGTGAATGCTGAGAAGTCAGCATTTAACTAAATCCAAACATAAATATCTGGTTGATAATCTCCTTCCTACTTGAAATCATCAGATATTCTTGTGACACATCAGACCAAGATCAAGCACCCCTGAAATACAGTCTTAACCAGCACTTTTAAAGTCTAACACAAAGTGCTAGCTTTCCCTGAGTTTCTATAGGTGAATGTACCTTAACCTATTCTCAGTTTGATGCCTGCAGGCATTAGAAAAGAACAGACTATCGCAGTGTAACCCATAAAAAAAAATCCTAAAAGCAGCACATGTATAATCAGTAGACTTAAGTTTGCTACAGATTCACATCACAGCCAGAATAGTCTTTAATAAATAAATCAATCTATATTTCAAACTCTTTACTCAGTGGGTCAAAGACATATTCACGATGTTTTCAAGAGATGACAGTTAAGCCCTTTTCTTTGCCTACTGCAATTCATGCCCCTGCCTTCCATTACCCTGCAGGTTATGCAAAGGATCAGTTTGTGTGACTCGGGTATCAGCAGTAAGGCTGCTTACACTGTACAGTATTACCACAGAAGTGAGATACTCAATCCAGGCTGATGGAGGATCCAATTGACCTCAGGGAATAGGGCTGAAATCAGCCTGGAAGTACCCAGAATTAATGAAGTTGACCCATATATACCATAATACCCTAAGTGCTATTCCTCTCTATGATCTCTGCAGAGATACGCAGTGATAAGAATGTGCTCTTCTCCTTCGAGCAGCACCAGTAAAAAACCATCTGATGTTTCCAGCTCCCCTATATTCACTTGTCTAATGGATTCAGGGTTTGTTTGAGGTGGGAAAGCTGAAGCTTTATCTCCGACATTCAGCTTCCTTGGAATGTGTCTTCACAAGTGGGTTGTACATTATTCTGGCTGGGAAAAAGCTTGCTCCAGCTGTTTCCTCAGTCAAGAGGAGAAAGAAAAAGCAAAGAGCATGATTCTGTAGCTTCAAGGGAAGTGCAGCCAGGTGAGAGAACAGTGTGTTCCAGTTCCTTCTGTGGCAACTGTTTATGAAATTTATTCAGAAATTGGTTAACATAAGGAACAAGACCACTCAGGAGGCAGGTTTGAAACTCTCAACTCCCTGTTTGCCCTGGAGCAGCTACGCTGTCTTGCACCTGGTGCTCACCCTTGCAACCTTATACTAATTTCATGTGCAAGATAAAGAGTTGAGATGCCTAATGCAATTTCCAGTCTTGGCATTTAAAGATTAGTCATTGGCTTACACTCAGCATTCAGTAGCTAAATCTTATTTTTATTAGTAGAGTTTGTTTTTAAATTCTTCTCCTCACTGTGCAAGAAGCTTTATTTCCAACCACCTTAAAAAGGCCATCCAAAGAAACAGATGACAAAACAACATTATAAAAGAGACAAAAATAGCAATTATGGAAAGTACAGAAGGCTTGGAATGACATATATACTTGCAGGGCTGGTAAGAATATAAAAGTGGTGGTATTGAAAATGGCTTCTGAAAGAGGAACCTGCAGACAGGATTTTTACAGGCTCTGATGTCTGTAAGATCCCATCCTTGACTCACTGCATGCTCAATTTACCCTAACTTAGAAAGGAAGGATAGATGAGAGATGGATGCTGCTGGGATGTCCACTGCCAGTACATTTTCCTTGTGATTAAGCGACAGGTTTACCAAGCTCTGAGGAACCTCCTCTGCATTTTGGGGACCTCTTTTGAGTACTGGAGCTCACGTGTCTAATGAGGACTTAAACTGTCCTCAGACCCAGAAAAAATGAGTAGCATGAGTAAACTAGCAGAAACAGCAGGAACATTATTAACTATAAAGCTCTTATTTTTATAACATATTTAAATACTTATTAGTATAATACTTGAAACCCAATGTATAATACAGGAGATAAAATACTTCAGTAGTATGAGAAGGAATTAAAAGATAAGCAGGAAGCATAGTCTAGGAATGAAATGAATGAGCTGGCTGTCACCAAAATGATGACAACTCTACGAAATCAATGCTGCAACAGCTACTGATTGCTCCTCTCATTGTGCAATACATTTATTATCTGTATCTTGATAAAAACTGGTGTTGCTGATCAGGGCTTCATCAGTCTGGAGAAAAAGCAACGCCTTCATGTAGCTTTCATGATGTGTATAGAAAATGAGAGACAACAGTTGGATCCAGCAGTCAGGAAAACAGAATTTAAGCACTGACTCAGTTACTGCACTCTCATAACTATGTCTCTCTTGATAGTATTTTAATCAATTGTTCTTGAACCTGGGCAATACATCTGCTCTATTTCCCAAGCTATTACACACAACGCATTTCAAGCTGCTGTAATTTATAAATGGACCTCACATTGTCTTCCCAGTTATTATTAAATCGAACCACAAGTGACCATTCCTCTATGTACTCCACTGTCTCTGTAGCAATGACCACATTCGGAGTTTGAAAAAGGATACAGAAAAGTTTAAAACAGGGGGGAAAAAAAAAAAAAGAAAAAAGAAAAAAGAAAAAGAAAAAAAAAAAAGAAGAAAAAAAAAGAGGCATCTCATAAATACAGCCCAGGGCTGCACAGAAGATGAGGCTGAGGAAGCAGGAAAGACAGTTCACAATATTTTGAGTAGGCACAGTGAGCTTTGTGTGATGACACTAATAATAAATCCCAATTTAGAAAAGGCCACAATTTCAACTTTTGCCCAGGGCTTTTTGGAATGCCTGCATGCCCCTGAATGTCTAATTTAGCAGTGTTCTTATCCTATATCAGGATCTATCTAGTACCATTTAATTAAAGGACTTACAGTGAAAATACATTACCATGAAGGAATAACACTTTTTTTTTTTTGTTAGACAGAAGCAGACAACTGAACTAAATAAAGGAAAATAGAGTTGATTGATTCCACATGAATTCAATTGTGAATTTTTAATTTTATGTCATTCCTTGGATGTTCTGGTTAACTCCCATTTCTGCACTGCCTGCAGAACACAGAAACGCCCCCAGGACAGAGTAAGGGCATATCCAGAGTGGTCCTTTTTCTTTGGGAAAGGAAAGCCCAATTCTCATTCTCACGTAGCACCTGGAGAGCTCAGATGCTTTGGGTAGATTTTCAGAACAGCACAGAATTATCTTTGGCTGTTCCCATGAGTTTTATGGAGGACCTCAATAAGAGCTTTTGAAAAATCCATCCTGAAAGTACAGCTATTAGGTCACCAGTGATGGTACAAGAACCATTTCCCTCTAAACCTCTTAGCAGCTGAAAACCCTTTCAAGAAACCACTTTATACAGAGCCATTACTTTCTTTGGAAACTGCACACATATGAGGAGGGACAGAGTTTGTTCCTATTTAGGAGAGCGAGGGAAGTGTACTCAGCATGAGCAATACCAGAATATACTGTTGAAATTATATACATTCTGTGGTGGTTTGGAAAAAGATCTAAACATACCTCTAGGGTATGTTTTATTCTCCCTTTTGTTGTAAAAACTACTGTTCAATCATGAATCCCATTTTGTGATAAATTTATGTTCCTAGATGGAAAAGGAAGTTTGGCTGTTTTTTGTTTGTTTTTATTTTAATATTGCTTGTTGGGTGACATTAACATTTAGATGCCCACTGGAATAAGCTGAACTGTACCAGAATCTGCCTAACCTAAATAAATACACAAGGGATGCAAGGTGGATTTCCTAAATGGTTTATTATGACATGAATTAAACTGGTAGGATCAATGATCTCTATTCTGCTCTGGTCAGACCCCACCTGGAATAATTGTGTACAGTTCTGGAGCCCTCAGCACAAGAAAGACATAGACCTCTTGGAGAGGGTCCAGAGAAGGGCCAGCAAAATGATCAAAGGGCTGGAGCAGACAGGGTGAGAGAGTTGGGGCTGTTCAGCCTAGAGGAGAGAAGGCTCCAGGGAGACCTTACAGTGGCCTTCCAGTACTTGAAAGGGCTTACAGGAAAGCTGGGGAGGGGCTCTTCATCAGAGAAGATAGTGATACAAAAAATGGTAATGGTTTTAAACCGAGAGAGGAGGTTTAGGTTAGACATCAGGAAGAAATTCTTCACTATAAAGGTGGTGAGGAATTGGAATGGGTTGCCCAGGGAGGTTGTTGATGCCCCATCCCTGGAGGTTTTTAAGGCCAGGTTGGAAGAAGTTTTGTGCAACCTGGTCTAGTGGTAGGGTTCCCTGCTCATGGCAGGGAGCTGGAACTGGATGATCTTTAAGGTCCCTTCCAACCTTAATGATTCTAGGATTCTAGGATTCTAGGATTCTATAATTCAGTGGCTAAAGGTGAGAGTTCTCAATTGCTAAAATGATTTATTGATATTCAGAAATAAGTTATGGAAAATAACAGTCACAACACCTGCACCTCTGATAGTTCATAAATATTATTGATTTAAATTTATGGTTTTAAACTGAAAGAGGGGAGATTTAGGTTAGACATCAGGAAGAAACTCTTCACTACAAGGGTAGTAAGGTGCTAGAATAGGTTGCCCAGGGAGGTTGTGGAAGCCCCCTCCCTGGAGGTGGTTAAGGCCAGGCTGGATGAGGATTTGTGCAACCTGGTCTAGTGGGAGGTGTCCGTGCTCATAGCAGGGAGGTTGGACTTTAAGATTCCTTCCAACCTGAACCATTCTAACATTCTAACATTCTATGATTCTATTAAAAATTGTTTCTGCATTTCTATACATTGCACAAATCTTTACACATTTTGTGCTTCAGACTTTTTTTACTCTGTTTTATTTTTTCCAGTCTGAAATTTTGTACATTTTAACATCTTTTTGTCTCAGACACAAGAAAAGCTGAGTGTTCTAAAAAAATTAATAAATCACATATTATGCCCAAAGCTTGAAACACCTGTTGAGTCATTTTATTTCTAATACAAAAGAAAAGGCACAAAATTCACTGTTCTGTAAATGAGAAGCATATTATAAGTCTGTTGATCCTAGACAAATCCTCATAAGTCTTGTTAGGAATGGTTCTCATATGATTAAGCATGCACATCTCCATCAGGCACTGCTCTGTTCACCGCTTTGAAGTAAGCAGTTACTGAAGCATTACACTGAGAACCTTGGGGAGGAAGCCAAGTAATCCCTTCACCTCTTTCTCAGTGCCAGAGGTAGTCATCACCAGGAGTGCTCAGCAAAGAGGAAAAAAGAAAGAGCCTTTCTAACAATAAGTAAATAGATAGGAGCACTCCAGCTCAGGGATGGCAGAGGGGAAAAGCACTAGCTTTTTCAAGGAGACTGCTTTGACAGAAAAGTAAGAGAGATTAAACCTTTCAGAGAGGCTGGACCAGCCAATAAAGGTGGTTATTATTAAGCATAGTCTTAACTCTGTTGTTGTATCATTCCGTATTTAGGACCTATCAATGCAAACGTGTATTTTAAAGACACACTCTATAGTTCTTAAATAGGGAACACTGCCAGGATGACCTGACAGACAAGACATTCCTGATGAAAGTACATGGAACATATTTAAACACAAATAGTGAAATACTTGAAAGTACCCAGCCCTACAACAGACTATTTCCAGGGCATCCAGGGAATAACAAATACATTTCTTCAGATGGGATATTTTAAGAATCAGCATAACAAAATACAGGAAAGAAAGAAGCATTTTCCACTGGTTTCCAGGCAATGAGGAAAAACTCTCTCATTGCAGAGAAGCAGAGAGCATACTTCAGACTAAGCTAGCATATAACAGAAGGATTAAAACAAATAGCAAAAAAGAACTAGGAGCATTCTGAAATGTGCGCAGCTTTTTTTTTTTCTTTCCCACACCCAAGAAATTTAAATCCTATCTAGCCTTTTAGCAAGCAACATAATAAAAGATCTAACCTGATTTAACTTCTCTGACCTCAGTCCCACTACTGGACCTCAAATACTTCACTTGACTACACTGCTCTGTAGTCATCAGCTGTATCATCCATGCTGCTCCATTGAGAGCACAAGACATCAGCTAAATTCACTCTGCAAGCACCGTCCCTCTCACATGTAAGCATCACACTGCTCACAGAAACACTCCAGCTTGAAATAATTTTTTTATCAAAGAATTCATACACTTGAAAACTGGTAATTTCATTCCTGAGGAAGACCCAGTCTTTTCAGTTAACTTGCTTTCAGTAATGGTCAGTGCAGCAGTGCCCAGGCATCCCTCGAAGACTGGGAAACAGCCAGGTTTGATCCTATAGCAAACTGTTTGCCAGTTTTGGGAAGCAGTGAGGAACTGTAACTGGCTGCTAAAGGAGCTGCAAGGGACCTGCATCAGAAAAAGAGGCACAGTAGCCCCCTATGTAAGGGAAAAGAGGGTGCAGGAAAGAATGAGGAATTTCTTTGACATTTTCTCTACTTTGAAAAAAGGATGCATAGCCATTTATTTTCTCAGACTGTATTTGATATGTTGCTAGAGGCATCCCAGATCCTTTGATGAAGTATATAACTACCGTATATATAAATTAATAGAGATATAGGTGCATATATATATATCCATATATATAGCTATCTATTCACATGCAAATGCATATATAACTGTGCCTAAGCCTCAGAATCATAGAGTTATGTGGTTCTGCTGGCTAGGATTAGAGCTAGGATATTTTGGTCCAGGACAGGTGTATATACAAGGGCCGTCTTGTGGTCCGAAAACCACCTTCGACCAGTTCCAGTGATTTTAAACTGATTTTAGACTACAAACAAGGCACAGTGAGCTGTCACCAGGAGCTGATGTTAAAGGAAGTCCTAATCTGAGAGAAGGCCTGTTGGAAATGGGCTGGCCGGATGCCCACCAAGGTTATACCTACTGGTAGACAGAAAAGAAACATGAGAAAGAGACTGCAAGGGAAGAGTTAATACTGATACCCACAGAAGAGAACCCCCGAGGCTGATATCCTCCCCAGGAAGGGAGTGCAGAGAGGGAGCATTATCACAGTGTTGAGCAAGGAGGATATTTTTCAGTGCTGACAGCTTGGGAAAGGACATGAGGGCCATTGAATCACCTTGTAGTGATTCAAATCTAACTAAATATTTGGGATTTAGCATTTATGTTGAAAAAACCAAAAAATAGAGGGTTATGTAATCAGCTCAAGCACTGATTCTACAACAGTCTACAGTGCTTAACTAGCATCTTGCTCCAACAATATTTTAAACTGCCTTACCTAACCTTCTTTGTTAGCCTATGATGCATCCCTGATTGTTGTACAAGGACACAGGTAAGGCACAGCTGTTGCTTGTCAATCATCTGTGGTAAGAACAGTATTTTTTCAACTGGTTTGTGCTAAAATACTACTGAGGAAGGCTCATCTAGAGTCCAGATCAGCATGCTAGTTGTCCTAGTAACTACAGTGATAAGTCCTGTTTTTACTATTTTCTTACAACATAATAGGTATTTTAAAAACTGAGGCAGGTGATGACCAGGTGAAAAGATCACATCTGTCATATCCGTCAGAATTACTTTGGGAAACACTCTTTAAAAATACTGGGGTTTATGGCACATAGTCTCCTTGACTCAGATAAAATTGCGGTTAAAAGACTATGAGGTAGAGGATTGAATTTTGCCTCTTTTATGTCCTCATCTTGTGGGACTCATAACTTTTTATTAGTACTTCAAGTGTGGTCACAAAAACACACGGAAAGGAGGCTACCATTAATGTTGGCTAACAAACCCTACAGTTTAACATACTGCATTACAAGGAGTCTAAGGTGATAAAACACCATATATGCAAACCATTTCATAAGAACTTCCAACAACCCAAACACACTGTAATTGGATATTGTAATAAAATGTCTCAGCTGAGCTGTGGGCCTGGGGTTAGGGGAAATGGGAACAAAGAAAGTAGAGCTAAGGATGTTTGAAAGTTTCATGCATTTTCTAGTAATAACATTTCAGCTGCTAGGAAAAAAAAAAACAAAACAGAATATCCTAGGGCAATTTAATGGTCCTCATACATATCTGAGTTTGTTGGTTTTCTTCAACAGCAGGTTAAAGACTAGAAATCTACATCTTTCTGAATTGAAGTCACAGTAAACGGTTTAAATTTCCCTTTCTTGCAAAGAACACGCATCTGTTAAGACTTGCACAGATTTGTCCCTGCAACAAGATGAAAAAATCAAACATGTGATACCCCATCTTGTTCTCAGAAGTTTCAGTCTGTATCAGCAAACTTTCACAACCAAGTAAATTCAATGTTACATTTCTAAATAACAGATTGTTCCAAATAAATGAATAAATGAAAAAGAAAAAAGGATTTATAGTACTGCAGAGCTTAAGAATCCACCATAATGACATAAATCTCTGTATTACTACATAGCATTTCTACAATATTCTGATCTGAGGACTTTTATGGCCGAAGAAAGGAAACCTCCAGGTAAGCATGGTTACACTTTTTTACCTTCCATCACACTAAGGTCCATAAATCAACTACAATGCAATTTTTCATATTTACGAGGTTGGAAAGATCTATGTTGCCTGAAAAGTAAGTTCTTAGTCTAAATACAGAAATCCAAAACAAACCTTATATATTTTATATAATTTCTTTGTATGACCAATATCATAAAAGGTAAATTTATGCCCTGATAACCATGCATTCATTTCCATGGATCTCAAAATAGAAGGCATGACTTCTCTGCCTCAGATTGATAGTGCTGTTATAAAAGCTCTGATGCTTACCTGAAAGGAAGAATGCTATTTGGATTTATTTTGAGAATGAATGCTATGTGAGTTATAACAAGTACTCATCTGAATTAATAATGTGATCCCATATCTTACTGGTAAGTGCTTCTAGCTTCAAAAAAGATGTTTGCCTGAAGGTTGTGGTCATACTTCTCTAGTCAAATATACATCCTTACAGTGCTATCCCTGGAAAACTCTCTCTCTCTGATCTTCATAGGTCTGCAAGAATAATGTTCCAAGGTCTCAACTTTTCTGGTCTGAAAAAAAAAAGACATAACCCTAAGAATGAACTTAGTGTTGTCATTTCTAGGAAAGAGGCTTTTCTTTGAATATGCTGGTAACACTTATACATCCCTCCTACTGGTCTTCTAAAAGCTGTATCTCTGTTTATCATGGCAATTAGTGCACGGTTCTGGGTTTTTATGAACAGTTACATTTGTTATGCCTTTCTAGGACTCCCAATTAGGATAAGCTCAGTTTCCTTTTTGTATTAAGATGGCTCTGAATCAAGAGTTTCACTTTACAGCCTGAGACCTCTGGTAATGCTCAGCCCATGAAACAGTGCTCTCATAATTCTTGAGGCATCTCTGGTTCTTGCTTTCCTATAAATTGCACTGCACTCCAAACTAATCTAGGACACAGGAAAGCACATAACACACCAGTTTTGTCAGTTAAATCAAGCTCTGTGCTAGAGAAAGTCTGAAGTTGCCAACAAAGAGGGATCTTTTATCTCCCTTAGGATTTAAGAAGTAGAAAGAGGAATTCCAGCCTCTGTATCCTATATCCCAACAGGAGTTTTTCTAATAAATCAAATTAATAGAAAATTGCTGAATGCATTATGACGAGAAAAGTAACGTCCCACAAATTATTAGTTCTCTGAAAGAATAAACAGTATGTGTATAAAATGCAACGGATTTACAAATAAAAATTGTTGGATTTCCAAAAGCCTTCTTTCTGATAACTTCCTTCAAAGGGCCTTAGACCCAATTATCATGGGAGGAGTGGGAAGAGTCTCTTCTAGCTTAATAACTGGTTAGCAGGAAGCATGTTAGAAATAAATGGTCAGCATTCACAACAGAGAAGGAAGACCTCCCAACAACCTTTCTCAAGTTCTTGTGCCACTGAACTTCCTTTTTTAGCATTTGAGAGTGATGAGTGAAGAGAAAATATAATGATAAAACATTAACCAGAACAGGAAGATTTAAAGCTGCATTTGAAGAGCTGTACAAGACTCTCACAATACTGAGTCACTTGGCAACAAAATAATGGATGAAATTCAAAAAAGCTATTTGCAAAGTACTGCATATGCAAGGCAAGATGGGGCAGCACTAACTGCAGGTAAACACTTGTGGACTCCTGTAAATTTCATTGGTATTAACAGTAAATGTAAACCTTTTGATTATTATTCTTCATGCCCAGCAGCACGTAAAAAAGTAATTGTAGGAACTATTTTGAAGCAACACCAAAATAGGAAATTACTTACTACATAACTTTACTATGCACATCTGCACAATGATTTCAATAGGATGGTATGCTTAGCAAAGGTATGGAGAAGAGAGAGCAGAATGAATCAACATAAGGAAGAGCACAAGTACTTAATATCTGAGAATATTAAATACATAAAGAAAATTTAATTTGAAAAAAAAAAACCAGATATGTTTAGATTTTATTTTAGGAATACTGACTGCTGTATGAGCATCTTGGAGTGGACCACCTTGTTCTGTCTGATTTCATCCTGCCCTTTTGGGATGATGATGCAGATGCTGTCTATATTCAGTTACATGTGATTGTAGGGATGGATGATGCAAGTTAAATAGGAGTCAAACATATTAGGCTGCGGGGGTTATTTTGTTTTGCTTTGCTTGTTTGTTTGGATTTTTTGCACCTAGTATGTTCTTTGAAATCTACCAGGGCACCAGCTACTGCAACTACCTCAGAAGACAGGAGAGGGAGAAGACAGAAGATGAAATTTTTTCAGCACACAGGGAAGGCACAAATGGAATTAAATGTGGGCAGTGAACACATTTTAGAATTAGAATTTAAAATTAAGCCCTGAAATTAAGCCTTCAACATGAAAGATCTGCTTCTGGGAAATCCATCTGAGCTGTTAGTTGCTGTGGAGACAGGTAAAATTATGGATAAGGAGGAGCATTTGTTGCCAGTGAGTGATATCTCTTACTGACACCATACTGCTGGCTGGTACAAGGTCATGGAGCTGCAGATAGAAGCTGCGTTACATGCTGCAAGATTCAGCATAATGGAAAATATTCCTAAGATCTATGAAAACAAAATCTTTGTGAAGCCAAAATCAGAATAGGAGACAAACATCTCACAGCAGATAGATGAAATGGGAAAAGTGCTAATCTGCTAACACAAGAGAGGCTTGCAGCAAGTGAAATGCATTGAATGAGGAATACCACAATATCGTATGTCTCCTAAACCTTGCCACTTGCTCATCTCATGTAATTCAACCGTAGTTGTAACCTTACTAACCAGTGAGAAGATAAACCAGGCTTCTCTCTCTCATGGACTTTTCAGGGATATTCTGAACTTTGCAGTGCAATATCGCAAGTAACTCTCACAAGGCAACAGAAACAATAATGAACTACTGAAGAGTAGACTGAAGAGTCTAGTCTACTAGAAGTAAATCATTCTTAGAGAACCATTCAAAATAAACGAGTGCCTTAGCTTTCAACTTTGAAGAATTGTTCTCATTTTTGTGGACTCTTCATAATAAGTCTGCGTCCCAGATGAACCTGGCACTTCAATAGACTTAGAGCATTATTTCAGCAGCTGCTGCTTGATGTGAACAAACTGTGTTTTTCCACACACACACCCACCCCCAGAAGAGCTCGGGCACACACCGAACACTTGTTCTTCAACTGTGCCCTCCCCGGCCTTCCTGCTGATAAATTGGCTCCCCTTGCAAAATCTGTTTTCTCATTAGTTGTTTCTTGGTCCCCTAGTGACAAACAGTCTTGGAGTAGAATAGGTTTCACAAAGAGAAGGAACTGTGAGTACAATCCCAAACCCACCCTCTTCTTGCATGCATGGACCTGAACCCCACTCAGATGCTCAAAAGTATAAAATTGTACACCATCTGTTTATTTCCACCTCCCCCTCCCCCCCCAAGTCTCCTTTTAAGGTTCCTCCTAACCTTCCTAAAGCAGGAGTACAATAATGTATCCAGCGGTGCTGTTTTTAAGTTTCACTTGAAGCAAATCTCCCAGTTTCATCAACCTGTCAAAAGTCACAGAATACTTAAGAGTGCAGCTCATCTCACATTTTTCAATGAATGTCTTCGAATTCCTTGTTCACTTTAATACAAGTCTCTCTAAGCTACTACTACATGAATATTGGAGAAACTTATCACAATACAAAGGGTCTATAAACAACTTTTCTTTTAATGAAACAAGATGTGATATGATGTGAACCAAGACCACAGGGAGACAGATGTGGAGTGAATTTTATGCAAAAAGATCACATGGCAGTAAGAAAGCCTGAATTCAGGCACCTTCACTGTAACTTTTATATGCATCTAAGGAATCTTGTTTAAAGATCATTATGAAAGTTGGGAAATAAAACATTCATACAATAAAACCAGTCGTCCTGTCCTGTGTGCATATGCATCACAATGGGGAAGGGTATATGGTGAAACTGGTTTTAGAATGAATGAGACTGAGTATTATTCAGTCTGTAGGACAAGGTGGATTGTTTGGGTTTTTGTGCATCAGCTGGAAAGCATTTAGTGAATGGAGATGAGAGTTGCAGCTAGAGAAACGATAATCTCATGAGTATGATGGCTAAAGCATTTCCATGGAGAATTGCATTGTACCATTCTTCTAGCTATAGTTTCCTGCTTCCAGCCAAACTTTCATAAGTGATTCTCCATTTGCATTAATCATTCTACAGTGTCCAAAACCAAATGCAATGGAGCCTGATATTCAGAAGATCTATTTGGTGGCTGCAGCTGAAACCAGTGTTAGTGATGCTCTTAAAATATGAAGAGCTAAGTACTGTTACAACACAAGCTGAGCATCTGAAACTTGAAAAATATTTTTTCTTTCTCACCCATAAAAGGAAAATAACACCACAGGAAGTAAAGTGAAAATAAAAGGGCATAATTAAGTTTCCAGATACTGTACTGGTAAGACAAGAGGTTATGAGACTATAGTCTTGTGTTCAAAACAAAATTTGAATTAAATCTAGTATGAGACAAAGAAAATAATTAATAGTATAAGCACCATTGATCATCTCTGAGGATTTGGCCATGATCATACTATTAGGACTATCTTTGCTCATACATACAAGGGACCTAAACTGAAGCTCCTGTAACAATCTTAATTCTCTAAATTTTTAATGCTTGTTGTTACAATTCTACATTTCTAATAATATGCTACTAAATTGCCTTTTTATTTTTCTCCTGCATATGAGTTAATGTAATATTTTTAAGTGTTTTAAGTAGAAATATATGCTACAAATGCTTATGAGAATCAGTAAGCTGTAGAAAGCTGCATCACTAAAGCCTTTACCATTCTATAATTTAACTATTATAGCTTTGACGTGAAAAATGCATAGTGGTAAACTATTCTTTGAATGAATGGAGAGGTCTGTGTTTTCTGGGAGGGAGGAACAGTATCTAAACTGACAGTGAAACAAGATTTACCAAACAGCTTTTGAGAGAACAAGCTAGGAAACAGGAGTTAATGCTAGTAACAATTTAGATGTTTTACTTAATAGTGCTAGTACAACATCAAATTATTTGTTTCACTCTACCCAAGTGATTACAAACAGCTGAATGCAAGTGTAGAAAAGGGTGTGTCTCAAAAAAAAAGTAATTTTTTTTTTTCCTGTTTTCTATTGGTTCATATTTTTGGTAATAGTATCATGTCTCACTAAAACAACAAACAATCAAGGACTGGATTAGCACAGATGGGATGCAATGCCCATCTCGTTCTCCCCCAGGAAGAATAACTCACTGAAGGGGACTGAAGGAAAAAGTGATACACAGCTGCTGCCTGCACTGCCTTGCTCTGTTTTATGATAAGAACACTATGAACTGTATTTATATCACCTGCTTTTAGACAACTAATGGGAACGTTTCAGTGTCTCTCATTTAGGCACCATACTGCAGCAGAGTGATTCAAACAGCCTGTGCTGAGGACCTAGACTCACCCAGTAGCTAAAACAGACAAAGTTTTGAAAAAATCTGTGCTCTTACCTACATCAGCAAGCAGTGCAGTGCAGTGCAATAAGAGCAAACCCTTAGGGTAAAATACTGGTGTTGAGAACCTGACATCCACACTATATATGTTGAAGGCTTTGGACCTATTCTGACCTAGGCCTGTGGATCTGAATCATATAATCATAGAATGGTTTGGGTTGGAAGGGACCTTAGAGATCACCTAGTTCCAAGTGAACATCTCCCACTAGACCATGTTGCTCAAAGCCCCATCTAACCTGGTCTCGAACACTTCAAGTGATGGGGCATCCACAGCTTCTCTGCATACCTGGTAATGGTTGGAGCACATCTTCGAGTTATTAAAAAAAAGTCTATCTTGTGTTGTTCAAGACTGCTCGGTGATGTGCACCCAAGCACAGCAAGTAGAGACAATGGGAAGCCTTCCTTTGCATGCACTTGCAATACAGTCTCCACTCCAGCCTTTATTTCCCAGTGGAACAACAACTTTCACTTAGTTTACTTTTCTGTTTGTTAGCATCACTCATCATTTCATATGCTGAGACCCTTTGATCTCACACACATAGTAAAAGAATGTTGTTTCACAAATGCCAGCAAATCAGCAGCTTTGCTTTTATCACTTATAAATTGCTATAAATATACATATATGCATCTCACACCTCATATTTACAACACAGATGTCCATCTTTAAGAAATTAGTTCCAAGAATTTGCAAGTACTTAGAAACTTACCGGGATCTTAACACATTATGAATGTATTTAAAAAAAAAAAATAATAATCCTCTAACCTATCCTTAAACGGAGACAGTCTTGGAACGTGGTTCTTTGTTTTTTTTCAGGTAGTCATGTTGTCTTCACAGCAGGATCACATAATGGGAATCAAAACCTTTCAAACTGTCTTTTCTTTATGGGATCACAAACAATTTATGTTTTACAATTTCAGTCTTTGAAAAATGTACTTGATTGAGTGATTAATTATGAGAATCCAAGCAACCGCATGGAAGATTTGTTGAAGGAACTAATCACAGCTATGAAGTTCAGAGACTAGAATACTGTCAAAAATACTCTAACAAGCACTTCTGCCTGATTTTGAAAGAAAATACAATTCTACAGAATTCATGTGCCAAACCAGCAAAAGGCATCATCCTCTCACAGCCAAGGGAAGCCCCTTCCTTCACCTGCACTTCGCTCCAAGTGCTGCTGTACGTTGTAATCGCTATGTGTTATGTTAAAATATCATTTATTTTTTGTACAATTAAAATAAAACCTGTTTTGTTTTTTCCTAAAATTTGGATTTATTCACTGTTACTAAAAACAGATTTAACACAAAAGATGTCAACAAATAAAAGTTCACAAAGGTTAAAGTTAAAATACGAGGAAGCAGATCAGTTAGCACTGTGGTGCCACACATTACAAGCTTGCACAGTCCTCATTTAGACTGAGATTGCATCTGCCTTTTATGTCCCACACTTTGAGGTAGTAAAGGCTTATTTCATGAATTATTCTGAAGCTGTCTCCTTTGGGTCAAAAACTCCACTTTTTCCTTTTTGTAATACAAAGAGAGAACTTATACTACCCTTTTTATTTATTTCTTTTTTTTTAATGAAGATTTTTCAAAGCTCATGTGTCTGTTCAAAACATAAAAAGCCAAAGCTTTGGTAATGTCATATTAATTTCACATTTAGATTTGATTATGCTGATTATTTTTCAGTGTCACTCAACAGGATGAAAAAGCTATTGACAATGCTAGATGTCTCTGCTCCAAATCTGGTGGAGTCGTTTTAAAATAATAGCATTAAAAATTACTGTGATAATGAAAAAATTAATTTTCCACTACCTAAATGCAGTATCATACTCTTTATGTTAAAAGTCAATATCATGGTAAACAGTAGATGAGCAGTGTTTTGCTTGGAGCTATCTTATTTTCACAGCAATTTTGTCAGGCTTCAGTCTAGCAGACACTCATTTTTCCTTCCTGTAGTCTGATGTGCATTTTGACATTTTTTACTAGAGCAGGATGACAAAGATAGTGCCTTTTCAACACACCGCACCACTTCTGCCAAGCTTTTTTCTTGTTTTGTCCTTTGTATATATTTTTCCCAAAGTGCTGATGATTGAGAAGTAAAAATACATTTACACTGCCATTTGCTATAAATACTTGGCCCTCCTGCAAACATGAGGAAAAAAAATATGCAACAAACCTCTCATTCCCAACATCTCCATTTGATGTCCTGTCCAGATTCAGACCAATTCTAACACCCTCTTCTACTACTCACAGCTTTATTCTTCACACGGTGTCAAACTAATGCATAAGGCAAGAGGTGCTGTTATTCAACCTAAGTAAAGATGTTCTGCACAGGAGTGGTTAAGGGCATTTTTATGATTAGATTCCTGACATTCTGTGAAGTTCAGAAACACACTTATGTATATATGCCAGGTCTGGCATACATGCAGGTCCTGCAGCTCAGGTGGGATGTCCCTACCTAGGCTATTCCACATCATTTACAAGTGAGTTGCATGGCTTTTCAGATGCCTTTTGACAAAGGATGGGAACTTCCTGGTTTGGAGTCTCATGGTCTAAGAATAAAAATACAGGGTCTGAATACAGAGGGGTCATAAAATCAGAGTTTGTAAGCAAGATTCTGGTGCTGTAAAAATTTAAGCAAAACTGCTATGGCAACATACACTAAACTAACAAAAGATTATTTAGTTATTGCTTATTTTGTTTTTGCAGATATTGCTGGACTTGGAATGTGTTCCTCTAATTTCACACAGCTCTGCAGAAGCAAACTGGAGTGCCTCATGCTTTTGCTCCTCTGAAGGGGCTTCTCTTCTCTCCATATTCTGAAGGATAAAAAGCTTCTTATATATATTCATTTAACAACTGAGCAAATAACTAAAATCTCACAAAAAAAGCAGTCCAGAAAATAAAATTACAGGCAAAGAAAGAAGTCCTGGTCCTACTGAAATCCAACAAAGTTTGGCATAGACTTTGGTAAAACTAGCACTTAATTCATCAGTTAGCAAAAGCTACAATGATGGATCATATTCTTATATGAAGAGATGATTCCTGAAATACAGATAAAACCAAACTTTTGCCTGATGAGGTAAAAAAGTACTCCCATCAGAGTCTGACAGTAAATGCATTGAGAGGAGGTTAAATCATGAATGTAAGAAGACCACACTCAATTACACTTATTTTGGAGTACTGGCAGCTATAACTACAGTTTGGAATTGAAGAAGTAGAATATTTTGTTTTGTTTTGTTTTGTTTCTTTAATAGAAAAAAAATTGAGCAATTGAGAAAAAAAGCAGCATGGAATGAAGCTGCTGAGTATTTACTGCCAGGTTATCTTTATAATAAAACCACACAAATGAAATACAATGTCTTGGCAAAGACCAGGGAAAAAATACAAGTGAAGAAACTTGAGTAACCAGAGGACACTGATCTGGCTACTCCTTTGGCTATTGAGCCCAATGGGAAGGGTCAGTTGATGAGACTGTTGTATGTAATAGAAAACCAAAAATAAATCAAGGCAAGAAACTCTCTCCCCAGAATCTTGTGCAAAGAAAACACGGCAACTGTCTAGAGAGGTAAAGGACTCCTTATAGGATCGGTGCTGAGGGAAGACCATTCTGAGACTGTTTTTTGAAATGTGCTTAAGGGAGGGGGCTGTGATTTAGAAACTTACTGGATGTTTAAGGAAGGGAAAGGGAAGAAACTAAGGCAAGGGACTCCTGCATTTTTTAGTCACTCAAGAGCACATAGTCAAAGATAGGCGACAAATGCATCACATTCATTTTTTAGTTTAGTATTAACTAAGCTCCTATCAAATTACTACAAACTTCTTAGCAAGGGAGGTTTGATTTCAGTGTTATTTTTGAGAGTGATGGCAATAAGAACAGAATTCTTATTTAAAGTGAAAGCAAAAAAAACAAACCCAGAATGCCTTTTAAGCCCACCACAGCATTCTGTCAAATAGCCACTTTCTCAGACAAAGTTATATCTATGGAACTGCATGTGAAATACTTCTTTGTTCCCACATCTGCCTACACAACAGTTCTGCAGCAAGCTGAATGTAGACCTACAGCAGTCTTCCTATCTCTCTGCATCCTTCTTTCTCTGAAAATCAAATATGTTAGTTCTATGTGTTTCATTGCTTTTCTCATTTTGTTGTTACAAAGTTCCTCTGAAAACTGCTGTGTAAGTCATGAATGAATGTAATGTCCTCAACGAATGAGAGTGTAATGGTGTTAATCACAAAGGAAAGCTGTTCTCATTTATTTGAACTGTTTCCTGAAATAATTTTGCCAAACTCTTTTTTGCTCCTGATACAGTTTCATTTTAAGTACTTACTTCAGTTCATATTTATTTACTGCTTACACTGATGTTTGTGTTTGTTTTCACACAAAAAGACATTTGAAGATGTAGGAAAACTTGCTAGTGAAGGTCACAAATGTACAATCAATAGATTCATCATGTCAGCTATGCTGCATTCATCAGAACCTAATTTCCTTAAACATTATGGTATTTGGAACACCTTTTGCATTTTGATGAGCAGCCCCTGGATTTCTTGAAAAGCAACTCAATTGAAAAATAATGAACTTATTTTTTTTCTGAAACTGACTCATTATCCTGGTGGTTTCCAACAGCAATTTAGAGCTCAGTTTTCTAACCAATTATTTTGTGCTTTTTGGCCAGACACCTTTGCAACCTTCTAAGGTGCTTCTGAAGTCAAGCGATATCCCTAGAAGAAAATTTTACAGTGGCCATTACTCCCACTGCTGAGTTTGTATCTAGGCTCTGAAAGCAAATAAAACTTCTAGCAAAAGCAGACAGAACCCAACAGGATGCTCAACACCTCTCTCTTCTACCTTAACCTTAGTGGAACATCTTAGAAGGAGAATAGCTTCATATTACACAGAATCACAGAATCATCAAGGTTGGAAAAGACCTTCAAGATCAAGTCCAACTGTCCACCCTACAAGCCCTAATCACTGAGCTATCTCCCGAAACACCACGTCTACCCAGTTTTTTTTAACACCTCTAGGGACAGAGCCTCCACCACCTCCCTAGACAGACTGTTCCAATGCCTCACCCCTCCTTTTGTGAATAATTTTTTTTCCTAACATCCAATCTGAACTTCTCCTGTAGCAACTTGACCCCATTTCCTCTTGTCCTACCACTAGTCACTAGGGAGAAGAGGCCAACAGCCACCTCACCAAAACCTCCTTTCAGGTAGTTGTAGAGAGCAATGATGTGTCCCCTCAGTCTTCTCTTCTCTAGGCTGAGCAGCCCCAGCTCCCTCAGCCTCTCCTTATAGGGCCAGTTCTCAAGACCCCTAATCAGCTTAGTTGCCCTAATATTCATCAAAGAACACTAAGAATTCTGCTGCTGATTCTCCATGGAATATTTTTGTTTGTTTTATAATATTGTTCTTTAAAAAAAATCTATATCTATATCTATATCCACAGGTTGCAAAACATTAAACCCTTTGGCAGGGAGGCATCTATGAGTAACCACTCTGCCCCACTGCTCACTCCCACTAACAGGAAGATAAAAACATCTTCCAACAAGGCTTTCTGTTCTGTGTACATGTCTGAGGAAGAATCAACCATTTTTGGAACTACAATCTACCCAAAACTCACCCTTAATGTTCTTCATGTGCACTTCCAATAGCTACACCTACTGCTTTTTCACAAAAGACTCACTCGTGCAGAAAACAGGAAATATTTCTGCATAGGCATCACTTTTTGAGGATCCTGCCTGGTGGGAGCAGGCAATCAGAACCTTTCGGAGGCCTCGCACTTTCTCGGAGCAAAACTGACATATCAAAATGTCACCTGAAAAACTGTGAGCCAAAGGTCCAGCAGCCACCTATACCAGGAACCGTGTTCATCCAAACTGGTCCCTACAGAACCTCGCATTTCAAGGTGTAGATGTTTGTTTTCACTGTGGTTTGTTCCTTTAGAGTACTCAAAAAAAAAAGAAAAAGCGCCTGCTACCACTACTAAAAAATTGTAACAGGTGACAGAAATATGTAATTCATTGTACTTTGTTTAATTTAGGATATAATGGCCCAAGCAATGAGCTTCCCATGAAATCCCCTGGAAGATTACACCATAAACCAAAGCGTCTGACAAACATCTTTTAGATTAATGCTGACTGCTTGCAATCTAATATTTGATTACTAATCATTTAAATAATATTATCAGCACAGGAAGAAAATTGCAAATGTTTCAATATTCCTCAAGAGGGAAAAAACAAGGGGAAAAAACCCATCTATGCAGACCGATTTTCAGGTTGATTATGTTTTTTATTAAGAAAAGCTTCAAGATCTAATAGCATTGCCAACCTACTTCAAAGCTACCTTATTTTTAAGTAGATTTACTATAGAGAGGGTTCTCCTTGGCAAAGAAAATTAATTTTGCCAATCTGCTCTCAATCTTTTACATTACAATACTTTCCCTTCCATGCAAGAATTATTTCTTGGGCAGAAGCAGAGTGAAGAAACCATCTAGCTGAGTGCATCCTGCCCTCATCTCACAGAGGAGCTGCAGATCCAGAATGCTAGTTTCAACCTGTTTTCCTTGCACAAAAATATTCATGCATTTGTTGGACTGGAGCAGGAGAGAATGTTTCAGCTCTTTCAAAATGGTGTCCTCCAATGTGCTAGCAAACAGGCATAAAACCAAACACCCTCTCTGGCTTAGTGAACATGCTATGATTTATGTATGGTGGAATCACATCAACAGGAAAGTTTACATGCATCCCTTCAAAAAAGGCCTTGAAGATGTTCTCCCAAAAGGTGAGAAGTGAGGACAAGTCACTCATCAGCATCACTCCCAGCACTCTTGTCCTAGGTTACATTCACTAGCTGATTATGCAGTTGTGACTAACTCTCATCATGTGTTGTATCCAGCAGCCATAGCACCTGTATGAGAACTTTCTCCTGCAAGGCAGGAAACTGCCTAAAAATCAGGGGCTGTATAAGTAAACACAGCTATGGCCTAACTCTTTGTGGAAGCAATTACTATTTCAGCAAACTTAAGTAATGTTAAAAAATGAATTCTCTGTTATTTTTTCTTCTTTTGAAATGTGGAGGTAGGTATGTGTCTGAGTAGCATGATCATGAAATATTCTAGACAGAACAGATAAGAATGATTTAGCAAGAAAAGGAAGGAGTCCCCCATAAGCAATGGAGAAAATATTCAGAATATATTCTTGAGCTTGCCTTTGCAAATTAACTCCTCACTGCTGAAAGGCCTACATGCGCGATCACTATAAAACTAGACCAACCAAGAGATTTATTTCAACAAAAAATGGTTTGAATATTGAGTTTGTGCTATATCTAACACAACTTAGTAAGTACCTTTAGGAATCCAAATTGTTAGCACTTGCAAATCACAGCAGGGAGTAAGAAAAATGGGACAAATATTTGTGGAATAAGCATTAGCAATGTTTACAAATTTCCTTTTCATATGAGAATGTTAAAAATACAAAGATCTATTAATCAAAAAATGTGGCTGCTGTTACTGTTATCTCCCCAAGATGCTTATTGTTGAAAATTGTAAATAACTAATATTTGCTGATTTAAAGTAATTAAGATTGCACCTCTGTACCTCTACATGGAATTAACACAAAGGCACAGAAACTCTAAGCACCATTTTGAGAAGTTTTATTCTGCTACATGAGTCCTTTCAGCGTGACTCAGCTGAGCAGTCATTGCATTTAACAGTTTGATCAGCTCCCAACATCAGGGAGCCAAGCCACGGAATGGAACAAAAATACTAGCGCTTACATATCAGCCTTTAAAATGATGATGATTCTAATTTGCCAACTACACTAGTCTTTCTAGAAATTTTTATTGTCTGTGCCATACAATAAATGTAATAATAATGTTGGAAGAACTATAAAAAAGTAACCTAAAAGTACATAAATCAATACCAAAAATACATCTATGATTCTTCGGTCCAGCTGAAGTTTATGGAGCTGCATCAGATTTGCTCAGCATTACAGATTAAAATCTGGATAAATCTGCTTTTAACTATAGAATTTTCTTAATCTTGAATTTTATTTTTGCTAGTGTTTCAGCTAAACAGGACAGTGTAATTCTGTAGAGTTTCCTCTTCTGTCAAAAGCAGATTGGCTTGAGAGGTCCATTAGGAGTGAAGGTAATGGCCATAGAAACTTTTTCCATCACTAGAAAAATGGAAATTACTCTAGAATTCAAAGAAGCAAGAACTAACAATTAAAGGAAAACCACGCAAGTTTTAAAAGGAAAATTGGACACCACTAATAATCCAAAAGTTATTCACAATGTTATAACACACCTTGGAAAAAAGCTGGCTGATATATGATACAATTTCAGCAGACTTTTTGAAGATAAGGGGCTGTTTGGGTGCACAAGTGTATGAGTGCATGTACATATGTCCACACAGTGGGGACATAATATTTCTTTGCATTCTTCTCAGTAGAAGAGGAGGCCTTAGTCTCTTGGGCAAATTGTGAGAGAAGAGCAATTTAAATCCATTCATCAGCTATGGAAAAATTCCACTTGAGCAAGTATCTGTCTTTGTGTGTTTAAGTATTCACCAGCAACCAGATTCTGGTATACAAAGTGCAAAGAGTTTGTGGTTTGGCCAGTTTCTGTACAGAGCATAGATTGTGCTTTAGACAATGATTTACAGTGTCCAGCTGGAGCTGCTTTAAAAAGAAAACTCAGACTCTAAATTGCTAATTAACAAGGTACAAAGATGCTTCCACAAAGGATCCATCAATTATTGCAGTAATCTCATAGGGATGTGAAGCTGTTGCCCTTTAAAAGGACAATTAAAAAATTAAGCAGCATATTTATTTGAACTACATTTGTTATTTACATAATAGAAAAAGCTTTAAACAGTATGGAAATAACCACAATGTTACAATTGTGTCTCATGAAGAAATACTGACATAAATATAAAATGGAAGCTTTTTGCAGACAGAACCATCCCTTCTTTTTATTCCTCAAGTGCTTCAGACAATTAAATGGTAATTTTGAATTTTGGTAATTTACTGCTTTACTTACTTTTTTAAAAAAAACCTGCAATTAATTCTCAATCAAATTCTGCCATCAGCTGCATTCAATGGAGATAGACAGGCAGAAGTCAGGTTTGGGGGTTTTTAACTCAAAAAATTGGTAACAGAAGTGTGCACGTGCCCCACAACCAATCTTATTACAAGCAGTTTATACATGGCATTTAGTATGCTGCCTCAGTAATTAAAGAAGAAAGAGGCTTTGGTGTTCTCATTCAAAGAATGGCACAGGACTTCTGAAGATCAGCTTTAAGAACAAGCTAATCACTATTTCAGCATTCAATTTCAGGAAATCTTTTCCGGGAGTCCTTCCCCTTCATCAGCCATG
This sequence comes from Apus apus, assembly GCF_020740795.1. Classification (NCBI taxonomy): domain Eukaryota; kingdom Metazoa; phylum Chordata; class Aves; order Apodiformes; family Apodidae; genus Apus; species Apus apus. The sequence continues at coordinate 50,745,824 of NC_067282.1, read as the reverse complement.
CTACACTGAAAAGACAGGTGTTTGTATTTAATCAATGTATTTTAGTTATGTTCCAGGTATTCAATTAACAATGCTCATTGCCACCCATGGCCAGCATGACTGACCATCCTGGAACAACAGCAGTCAAGGAATATTGCTCCTGGCTTTTCACCAGTTCAATAAATGACTTACCCCTGTGCTAGTCCTCTAAATAATTTCATTTTTAAATTAGAGTTTGATTTTCTTCTCTGAAAAACCTAAATCTCTGTTGAGCCAACAAAACTTATTTGCATGGTTTGTCCTCCCTAGTTTCTTTGTTTGTTTGTTTGCTTTGGTTTGTTTTTTTGCAGCTGAACCACCAGCAGCATTGGATATTCACAAAATAAATTTAAAAAATTGTATTAAGGAAGTTTTACTGTGGGTCAGCTTTGGTATCTGCTTTTACATTTTTGAAACTGCTTTAAATACATGCATGTTACATAAAGTTTGGATCAGATAAGAATACTGTAAATTGCAATTATTCTAACTGGTTAAAGACGGTCTAAGTCAGAAACTATTCAAAAGGTATTTTCCAAATTTCTCTACAACACAGGTAATGCTGACAGACATAATGATATATAGCTATTTTCATCCAAGAAAACAACATTGCTCATGCACTGTATTATCTTACATGTTAAAGTTGTAAAACCAAAAGCTAGTATCAGAGAAATAAATATTTATATTATGTATTCATGCTGTGAAACAACTTTGTGTAACTAAATAAGATGCAGTCAGTGTTTATTCTTACAGCTCCTTTCTCTGTGAAACATTATGTCCGTTTAAAAGAAAAGACAGAAAACACATCAAGTTTAGCCACTGGACACTGAGTGCTCATCATCCCTTGCCTTTGATTTGTCACTGCCTTGTTTAAATTTCTTAGGAACTAGCACACATTTAAAAATGAGGGTACTCAGAAATTAAAAGACATATTAAACAGCTTCTGAAGTCTACTGACTGACAACTGGATACTTACAACACGCAAAGTGTCCTAACACTGCTTTTAACAATTTATATTTCAGCACTACTATGAGCGCAATTTTATTTTATGTGTCAAAGCTGCATATAGCTGGGAATGGGTGCCCTCAGGTGAAGAAAATATTTAAAACATGAAAACAACAATAAATAGAAGTATATAAACCTGCGGTCTAACAATCCAATCCATTTGCTTCACAAACCCCAAATTTCAATATGCCATAAAATCAGCAGACACCCACTAAACTGACCATATTAACTATCACATATCAACATGGTAACAAGCAGAGTTTCCTTAAGGTAGTGAAGCACTACCTCATCCCAGGCAGATGTTTTCAGCCCCTTCAGTTTTGGAGAACAAATGACTTTGCTAGTATGGCTTGTCGAATTTTCAAGATGCAGTAAGAAAAGTCAAGTGCAAAAGTAGGGATAATAGCCAAGAATGCTCAGCTGCTGGTAGTTTCTCCTCAATTATACCATAAGAATACTATACTACTGCCACATTGCATTTTGCTGCCATGTGAGAAAAGACAGACAGTCTTTCCTCTTGCAGTTTCATGGTAGTTTTAAGACATCTACCATCAAATTGTAAGCCCCACTTTCTAATCATTACTTTAGGCTCATGTTCCCATATACCATCTTCAGGAACTTCAAAATCTTTTCTGGTGGGTGTCCTGTTTTTGCTGGGACAGATCGGTAAAATCATTTTTCTCCTCAGAGAAACTGTAGCTTTGAAAGGATGCAGAGTCCAATTCTGTGAGAAAAAAAGAGATAAGATGCTCTGGTATGTAGGTTTCTGTAGTGACTGAGGTTGGGGAGTTTAGAGCCAGGCCAATGCAGTGGGCTAGGAAGGGGCGAAGTGTGGGGCAGCTGACCCAAGCTCGTCAATCAAAGTATTCCATACCATGAACGTCACCATCACTATATACAAGGAAGGTGGAAGGGATGTTTCTTCTTCTACCATGGCTGCCTTGCTAAGAGGATCCTGTTTGTTTCATTGGCAGTTTCATGCCTGAGGCCCACTCCTCTGCTTGCTGTGACCATTGCGTTCTCGCTGGAGCCGTTGTGGTGGCAGCTTTAGACATTCATCCTGCACTGCTAGAAGTGCACAGCTCACAACTGCTACCTGGAGCTGAGTATAATTTTATACCTTATGTTAGTACTGGGGTTCATTATTATTATATTAAACCTGTTTCAATTTCAACCCATGGCTCTCCTTCCCTTTTCCCAATTCCTCCTCTTGAGTGCGGCCGGGTAATAGAACAACTGTCCAAACCATGACAGCAGGTTAGCTGTCAGGTTAGCTCACTGGTCCAGGTCAGCATGTCAGACCTGATTAAGGGGAGCAGTCAAGAGTCAGGAAAAGGGAACCAGCCAGCTTTCATGAAGTGGGGTGAGGTGTAAATGAAAACATGCTTCACTAGTCTGGACCTATGCCCTTTAGAAATTTTTTTAGGTTGACAGGAGGTGTAAGTCAGAAACTCACAGGCTGCTCTCAGGTTATGGAACACAGTTATGTAAAATTATGAAGCAGGACAGAACCGTGCAAAAGCTGCATTGCTCTCTCAGGAGTGAGACAATTACATATTAGATACTGAGTTTGAATTATTGAGAACTGCCCACTTAGCAGAGCAACAAGCTCTGAAGAAACTATTCAACAATAGAAACACCAATACACCTTAATTAGAACTTTTGCCGTTCTGGCACGTGATGAGTCAGGTCACCACAACCTGTTTGAGATGAGATATTTAACCACTTAGACGGTGAGAAAAAAAGACACAACTGTAGACCAAGACCAAGTCATGCATTTAAAAATAAATAAATAAATAAATAAATAGTCCATCTCTGCTCCCTCCCTCCTTCTCTGAATCCTATTGATCCAAATCCTTGCATGCAAGCATGAAAACACTTTTACAGTCTTTTTCCCTTCTCCTAGGGCTTTGCCTGCATGAAAGGTCTTAATACCTAACACAACGAATGCAAAGTGACTCAAGCAATGAGAGAAAGAAGTGTTCCCATTTATGCTTAATTCATCTTCCAGTAACCTTCTCCAGCAATTCATGCTACCCTATATTCTCTTCCTGCTTCTCCAAGTCAGATTTTTGCCTAGCCTCACTACCTCTATCTAGAGCTGTGTATTTGGAGTCCAAAGCCAGGCACTGCTACCTGCACAAAAGACTATTCCGAAACAAAAACACAATGTGGCTTCTACTGGGCAAGAGAAATGGCTGATCCAGATTCAAATGCTGCAACCACAAATACCAACACTTCGTCCCAAATGTTACCTTTACTACTTGATTCATATCACCACAAAAATTAGACGAGAGCAGGTAAAAGAAGCATTTCATGAAGAAAACTGAATCCTGAACATAAAAGAACCTACAAGAAACTTACATTACCCGACAAGAGCCTCCTTGGCTGTGTCCATCAGTCAGCATCACCAGACATAGGGTAGCTGTGCATAAAGATCCTTTCCCTAATGTTAGGCTTTACTTACTAAAAAAATAATTCAGTTTAAGGAAGCCATTTGATTTTCCTTTATTAATTACTGCTTGTAGGCTCTCAAAGGAGAACTCCAAGGTCATAAGGGACACTGTAACTCAAAAGCCAGCTGCAGACATATGACATGAGAACAGCAGTGAGGCATTCAAAGACTGCATTTTGCCAGATATGGAGTACTTCTAAATACCTCCATAGTTCTGAGAACCACAGCAGTATCCATGTACATCCTCACACTACCATGCTGCAGTCTGATACCCAGATGTGCAAAAGCCTCATACCATGTATTTGTCTTCGCTCCAAGAAAAACTCAGACAAAAGCCAGATGGGTGTCCCCGTAATCTCTAGTATATTAGAAATTCAACACACAAGTCAGAGGGAGTCAGAGGGACATGGCCAAAAATATCAGAGAAATACATGGCTACCATTATGGACATGGCAACAGCTATAGCTACAGAGGCTGTCAAAGATTCTATTTCTGGCAACAGAGAGGTCCAGCTTTTGCTTTAGAGGGCAGGTTATATTACCTACTGCTTAGCAGCCTGATGCTTGAGCTAATTGTATTCACCAAACAGTAGGATTAGTGTGGCTGACTTAGACTTTTATCTTCTAACATACATGAACTAAGCCCCATGTTGTTTTTTATTGTATGTGTTTACATTCATGTGTGTTTGTACACATGTTTTTCAGACGGGGCCCAGAAAACAAAGTTTCAACCTCATTTGCAAATACCTATCATGGTAACGTGCAACTTCTCTAGCTCTTTCAGTGCTTAAACGTGATTTTGAGGCCACTCCAGGCAAAAGCCATTATTCTATCCCCACACACACACGCATGCATGTGCAAGGGTGTGACTACATTATTCTTTAAGTGTACCTAATACAATGTAACAGCCCTCCGAGCCTCTTGTTAAAAAGTAGTTGAGACTTCCACTTACTTCAGGAGATCTGCCCTGCTATTTTAAACCCAACAGGTCAGCGAGCAGGTCCGAAGCTCCATTGTTAGTCTAGCTTCTTTCAGGAAATAAATAAATAAAACAAAACAAAAAAAAACCAAAACAGTTCAGGATGCTCAGGACCCTATACATCTGCTGCTCAGCTGGAGACATGGTTAAAAGCCCATTAGAAGTGCAAGGTGACAGATCTCACAGGCTAGGCCAGTCAGAGAGCAATTTGCTGTTTGCATTAGGAATATCAGCCCTTGCTGCTTCTTTTTGACAGATGGAAAGCAGCTCCTGTCCCGAGCTCTGAAAAGCAAGGCCAGGGCAAGAGGCTGGCAGGTGTCCATCCTGGGGCTGGTGCTGGGCTGAAGAGCCTCCTCTTGAGGACCTGGGTCTCTACAGCAGGCTGGCCAGGCAACAACCCTCCAGAACTAGCAACGACCCTTGACTTTGCTCACCTACTGGAGAGTGGCTGGGCAGGGTGCAGTTGCAGGGCCCAAATTGCTGCTGCCCCTGCAGTCAGTGGGAGGGGGCCCAGGAAGCCTTTTCGCAGCACCTGCCGTCACATGCTGCCCGATTTCTGCATTCTGCAATCACTCAACAGAATGAAGTACCATTGTTCCACTTTGCTGGAAAGAAAAGGTCATGTTAACTGAAAGAAGCTCACTGGAGAGAGCTGCTGCTCTTTGTGACAGCCTCCTATAATGACAGCTAAAAAAAAATCTTATTAGGGAAGCGTATTTTTTGGGTGTGTGCAGGAGCTCTTGCAGCTGTAGGTAGTGAAGAAAGCAAACCCAAGTTTCAGTAGGTATTAGACTGGTTTTACATACAGAGGAATGAAGTGCTAAAAATTATACCCGGCATATGTTTTCCTGACATCTGCAACACATTCTAAACTCCTTTTGCATCTTGTAATGTATTCTTTCTGTTTAGCATAATAACTATTCTGCCTTTAAACACCAACCTTTATATGCTGTTCTAAGGAATTTGTGGAGAAGTGTTAATTCTTTTACACGTATTTAAGCTGCTAAAATAATTATGCCTGGTAGTATGAACAGTCAAAATCACAGATTGAGATTTCCCTTCCCAGGGAGACAGCACCCATTAACCAGGTACGAAGGGGAGCACAGAGTCATAGTTCACTGAAAACGCAATTTAATTTTGCTAGTAATGGGAGTGCTGATACTTTGATACTGTAATGGAGCTTTAAGCACTAAGCTTGTTATTTCAACTAGAAACTTTAATGTAATTACGCATTTTTACTTTACTAAGCAGAAAGGACAATTAGTATGCACTGTTTTCTTACATGTATTGTGGGGAATAAGACAGAGATCTCCAAGTGATACTGCAAGATGCACAAGTCATTCAAAAGAAATGGCAGGTGGTAATTTTAAAGACAAATTACCCAGAAAAGGTTTTATTGTTGATCACTTGTTATAAGATTTGCCATTTGCAAGTAATTGTACATTCAGCTGAAACTGACCTTTTATGAGAGCCAAGTGGTAATATAAATGAAATGAATATATTCTTTATTGCAGTAATATAAAAAGAATGGCCTGAGCTTTTAACATAGTGCTTGACCTCTCTGGTGTCTGAACACCACCTAATCTCAGGAGTATTTCACAATAGCATATGATAAAATAAGTACTAGTACAGCATTAGAACAGTTTAATACATTAGAACTTTGAAGTGTAGAAAATATTATAGCTTCAGGTATGGTATTTGATTATAAATCAGACAAATGACAGAAACAGATAAGATTATTAGACTATAATACACTGAAATTCATCATTACACTGATTATTAAAGCACTAACTTTCTATTTTAAAGTCCCTCTTTCCAAGATACTGTACCATAAAATCACATCGGAAAACTCAAGATGCTGAGAGTTAAAATTCTCAGTAAGAAATGAATTATTTATAAGCATTAAAAACATGCTGTTTCTCCTCAAAGGCCCTGATCTTACAAACAGCACCTTTAAGTTTAGATGTGCGTACATAAGTTGTATTCCCTTTAATGACATCAATCACATAAAACCATTAAATATGGAGAAATGTGACAGCAAAGCCAGGTTTTCGAAAAGCTGTACTTCTAGCTAAATGCACACACCAGTTTATTAGCACGCACCATGCACTCACAATAGGAAATAAGGGAGGCCATAAGGGAGGGTGACCAGAGTGTCTCTTGATGCTGCAGTTACCGAAACTGCAGAGATGAGGAGCAGTCATATACAGTGCAGAGGATACAACTGCAAGAGCGCTAAAACAACAGAAGTGCAATGCTTACATGAAATTTTGCATCCATCTTCACTGTCATTACTGAGATCAGGAGTGAATTAATCTCTAGTGGCCCAATTCAGATTTCACAAATTCACATTGATTATGTTATTGATTTCAGTAAGGCTATTCCTATTTTACACTCATGAGACAACTGCTCAAGGTGCCTGTGAATCCCCACTTGTCTCTCGGTCTACAGACATTTTATTCACACAACTCTCAATGACAGCAATAGAGAAACAGTAAAAGAGGCTTTAATTAACAAGTACTTTGATACAGACTCAGTCAGGAGGATTTTCTGCTGTTCTCCTGTCAATCTATCATTACATTTTAGAGGTACTTAAAGGAAAACATAGCATTTAGAAAGAGTATCTTGGGAACATCTGACATGGACTAATAGCTCAATTGCATGAGTGGCTGCTGAGTTTATTCTTATTATTATTATTATTACCACTTTGGAGCTACAAGCAACTGTGTTATGTTTGCTAGCTTTCTTCAGTCAACACCTCTGTATTATGCCAGTATGAAGCCCATTCATCAAAGCACAATTTCAAGTAACTCCTGACCTTCAAAATGAAGGCTCTGCTTTCATTTCAGTTACTTTCACTATGGTGTCTCTGTGTTGCCAGCATCTCACCTCGTTCATCATCTGCACAGGATAACAAAGCTCACTAACTTTTAATGCACTATTTAAAATTCAACATATTTACACTTGGATGCTTTACCAGAACACTTGTAGTCTTTCTCTAAACACACTATTATTTAGCATTTAGTAAAAAACAAAGCAAAACAAACAAACAAACAAACCCTCCAACCAACCAAAAACAAAAAAACACAACACAAACAAACCCACAACCCACAAAAACCCCACACTCTTCCCCTTTCAAAATCTCTAGATCAGCTGGAAGTGGAAAGGCACAAACAAGACACATCCATTGCTTTTAAACAGTCAAAAAACCACTTTCACTCACAAAACTTTGAGGCAAGGATGTGCTCCACCTTTAACTTTGAAGTTTCATTTTCAAGGCTTACTCATAAGTAATTGAAAGCATGGCTGTAGTTAAACAAGTATTGCTAACAGAAACGTGCTGAGATTTTTCTCCTTTGTATTGACTTTCAAGTGACACATTTTCCTACAGCAGAACATTTCCTGCAAAGTCCTCAGAAGCTCCAATCAGTGCTCATAAATGCTGGGTCATGGCAGTGCGAGTCTGACAGTTCAACTCCTCTCCACATGCAGGACTTTCACAGCAGCTCTATGAGAGGGCAGACTTTACATGGATAGCCCAGCAGACATCACAAGCTACTGCTGCCCACCCAGCACGTGACTGATGTACAGCATCAAGCCCACAGTAGCACTTGTATACTTCAAATTTTCTTCCCCCCCATTCCCAGGCAAGTTCCTTTATTGAGGCCTTCCTTTGAAAACCTATGCTGGAAACCAACTTTATATGCTGTATTCCAACGTCAGTCACAGCACCAGGACTCAGTGATCAGACAAGACATCAGACACAGCAGGATTATTACAAGAACTATACAATTACACCTAACAATTTGGCACTGTTGTAAAAGCACAGCATACAACCATAATCACAGTACTCCCATCTTCAAACCTTTCACATGCAACAAAATACTGTAGCAAAACCTTGCCTTACAGCACAAAATCTGACGGCTTCTTCATTCAAAAGTGAGTGCCAGTAGAAATAACTTTTACAAGTTATCTAACAAGTCTGGCTTTGCAGCCCTGTGTCCACAGCCTCTCTAATTTAAACAGACTCCAGCTCTCTGCATTAGAATCATAGCACATTAGTTCATCATTAGTACATACACACCTCGCAGCAGTACATAAACACAGCCTCTTCAGCTGACACCAAGTTTCAGCAGTCCTAATTAGAAAGTAGCTTTTAAACAAATGAAAAGTGAAAACATATGGCTACGGTTAAATCCAAACATATAAAACATACTGTGTAGTACTATTTTCCATCATATTATCAAGACATTGATGCAAAATCTTTCGAAAACTAAAGTTTGTTCAGAAATATGACTGTAATTAAAGTTCCTTGAACTCTTTAAATCATGAGGCACTTGACGGACTACTGCTTCATAACAGTAACAAATTGCTTCCTTAACTAAGTCAGCATGGTGGAAAAAGACAGAATGAGAATAAAATTATTCTGAAACCTGCAGGTTGAGTGCTTCAATTAAACTTCCAACATCACACCGGATTGCAAATGTGTAACTTTCACATTAACAAGAGCACATGCTGCATGAACAGCTATTACACAACCTCTCAGCACCGTATAAGAAAAGAATACTCCGAAACACACCTTAAAACAATCCTAGTCTTCCAACAGCTGAGTAACTCGAATAGCTACACATAGAACTGCTTAAAAGGTCATGCACAGCTAGTAACAAGACAGATAAACCACAAAGAAAACAAGCAATTTGTAAGAAGCAGCTCAGAAAAAAAACCTCAGACCTGCATAAATAATGTACTTCTTAACCATAGAAGTAGATATTACTTATGAAGCTTAGCAGGAAACTGAAGAGAAATTTGGGATTGAAGTACTAATAAATATTTAACTACCATGAGTAGTACTGATACATGTACTGATACATGTTAACAGAATCTTGCAAAAGCTAGAATTACTTAAAAATTGCATGGCAACTTTACAGTGTACATACAGAAAAGAAATGAGAAAAAATTTCACTGTGAGCTGAAAGCAACAAGTGTTTACTCAAAGTTATTACAAGTCTGAAATTCTCTGGAAATTATTATTACTTTTTAAATGGGACAGGGCACATCCCACCACTCTGTCTCAAAGCAGATGGAGTAACAGGGAAGGATGGGAAAGCATGACTGCATATTCAAAGGATCTGTAGTTCACAGGAGAGATTTCATGGTTTCATATAACTAACAAGCAATCTGAAGTGAAATTTTAAAACAAGAGCACAGAAAGACCAGAGAACTGCTGAGCCTGAGGGATGAAGGTGCTTGTGGAACAGTTACACACCCACAGGCCCCTTACTCTCCTGCCTTATCCTAAAGCACGTCAGTGGGTCAGACCTATGTGTCCGAAAGATTCAACATGGCTATGCAGAGATCTGGTGTGTTCTGCGTTGGCAGCATAGAACCTTTCCTGTATTATTGTGAACTACATCCTTGCTGTCCTGAGATTTTCCACATTTATCATTCCTCATGTAAAACACTAAATACTGCACAGTGAATAACTGTGCTTTTATTTCACCTCAAGGAAGATAAATCTACTGCTTCCAACTCTAAAAAAGGAAGCAAGCAAACTGAGGGGCATCTAATTCACTCTACAAACAGCAGAACCTAACAGCAAAGTGCCAGAAATCTTTCTCGAGAGCTCAAGCAGTCCAATTTAAGCAGCCTTCCCGTATCATTGCTTTCTTTTTGTCGTGCCCTCTGATTGATAAAGGATGAACTGCCTGGGACATCATTTTGTTCTTTCAGTACCAAAGACGCAATAGGGGTAAGGTTGTAGGAAAAAGCAAGTTAATAAAATTACAACAAAGAACAACCCAAACACCTTCGTCGGCAGATTGAGATATAACCTGTTGTAGGCATGTTTCAGCAGAAGGGAGAGCTAAGTAACAGGCTGTCTGGGGCGACTCGGGCTGCGGAGCAGGGTGTATGTGTGTGTGCGGGGCTGCCTCTCCCCAGCAGCCGATACCTCTGCTCGACCCGGACTGCAGCAGAGGCGCCCGGCTGCGCCTCCAAGGGGCGAGCTGCCCGGCCCGGGGATGCGCGCCTGGGCTGGCCCCCTCGGAGGGGCACATCGCAACCCAGGGCTGCGGCGGGGTCCGAGGAGGACGGGGGAGAGGGAGCAGGACTGCCTTCCCCATCCTCCTCCTCCTCCCTCCAGCCCGGTCCCCGCTGGCAGAGGCCAAAGTTATTTCCCCCGCGCACGGCGGCAGCAGGGGCAGCAGCCACTGCAGAACTGCTGGCTGCCTCTCGCAGCCCGGCTGCAACTCTGAAGAAGTTTCTGCCGGCGAACAGAACCGCGGCTGAGGCTCACACCCTCCCTCCCCTTTATTTTCTTTTTTTTCTTTTAAAAACCCTCTTCACCTTAGCTTTTATATTTATTTAATCATTTATTTGGACACCCACACGCCCCGCCAGGAAGACCCCGGGTGCCACCCGGCCCGGCAGAGCCGCTCTACGCCGCCCAGACATCGCGGCGAGTCACGGCCCCGCTTCCGCGAAGAGTGCGCGCAGCCTGGCGGCAGCCGTTCTCCCCTCTCCGCGGTCCCCCGCCCCGCTCCGCCCGGCCTCTTACCTGCGATCTCCTGGTAGGGCACGCTGGCCAGGCTGAAGCCCTTGGCGCTGTACGCCTGCCGCACCTCGCCGCAGCTCCGCGCCTTGCTATCGGTCCCCGCGGCCGCGGGCGGCGGCGGCAGCAGCAACAGCGGTAGCAGCAGCCCCGCCAGGGCGCAGCGCCGCGCAGCCCCTTGCGCCGCCGGCATGGCGCGGCGCGCAACTCCCGCGCGGCGCGCAAGTCCCGCGCCGCCGCCGCACCGCCGCGCCGCCGGCGCCGCGCCCCCCGGCTGCGGGGGTGGCGGCCCGGGAGCCCCCCGGCCGCCGAGGCAAACTTTTGCGAGGCGAGGGGGAGATGGGTGCGCGCACACACACATGCGCGCACGGCGGGGGCGGGAGAGCGGTAGCCTCGTCCCCCCGGCTCCTTCTCCAAATGCAGAGCGCTCTTGCCCCCGGAAAAAAAAAAAAAAAATATATATATATATTTTAGAAAAAAATAAAAATAAAAAGGAAAATTAAAAAAGGGGAGTAAAAATCTGTCTTGTAGGTGATGAAGATTGAAACCGCGGGCGCGTTGCTGGCAGCGGAGTCCCGGGCCAGGGGCTGAGCGATCCGCCGCGGAGCTGTGCCTGCCGCCTCTGAGAGGCTGGAGGTGGTGGGAAAAGCAGCCGGCGTGGGGATGGGATGGACTGGACAGCGGCTCTGTGCGTGCCTGGGTGTCTGTGTGTGTGTGTGTCCGTGTGCATGCGTGTGGTGCACTGGATGCGTGTGCCTGTATTTACGGGATCCGGGGAAACCTCTGCTCCGCGCAGCGCTGGAGCAGCCGCCTGAGCCAGCCAGGGAGAAATCCTGGAGACAGACACAGCGAGGGAGAAACACACGCACACATACACACACATACACACACAGAGGGAAACGTGTTACACATTGCATCGCCGAAATACAGCAGCAGAAAGCAAATCCTGGCGTGGATCGCTGTTTGCTGGCAGAAGGAAGGAAAAGCACCCTCAGCGCTTCCTGCTCAGCTGCTCCTAGACCCCAAATTACAAATTGCCTACTAGCGGGAAGTCTAAAAAGATACTCCTCGGTAGCATTGCTCTACGTAATGCTAAGTTTGGAGTGGGCCCCGTAAATACTGATTTTCCCCCTCAATTATTCTTTGTTGCACACAAAAATGCCTCAGCTGAAGATTTAGAGCAAGCACGAGTCTGTAAGCCTAACGGAGAGAGAAGGAAAGGATGTTTCTGTGCATCATGCAAAGAAGAATGAGGATGAAACAAGAAAGGCAATCCTTGACCCAGGTAATTTGTGCAACCCTAGGAGAGGAGAGCAGGGGACAAAACCATAAATTCTCTCCTGCAGATGAGCATCTGTGAAGAAATGAATGCAGAAAGTGAAGAAAGATATTGCAAGGTGAATTTAGTCTCTGCTTAGGGAGAAAGAAAAATACTCTCTTCTTTCATATTTGATAGCAAAACCCAAAGTTACCGTTTGAAAGGATTTATTGCAGTGCCTTTTATGAGTACTGTCGAGAGGTATGATATTATGTCAGAATTATACAGACAGAGATGTCAGACCCAAGATGAAGTGAAGAAGGCCAAAAGAAGACATAAAAGACCATCAACTTTGAGATCCACTTGTCAGTGAGGAGCCATGGAATGGTACCATGCCACTATGATAATCCCAGATGCATTCAAATTAGGTGGAATTTATTAGATGCCAATACTGCTGCAGTATCACAGTAACTGCAGTATTACCCTTGGGTCTGGGCCAGTGTACACAGCCTAGTCCCACCTGATACTGTCTGTTCGTCCAGCCTCCCTTACCATTTTCTCTCTCCCACATTGTCACTCCTTCTTCCTTCCCTTTTCCCCACCAACCAAGTAATGATGATCCAACACAACTTGTGTTCACACCAGAGAAACTGCCCTTGTGTGTGCAGCCCTTGTCTTCCCTCTTTCTAGCAAAGTTCCTGCATGTGCATGGCCAAGAGCCAGAAAGAAGTGGGCTAATAATTTTATCAGTGTCCTGCAATCTGGTTAGAAAGATGGTGTTAGTACCTGTTCCTACATTCTCACCCTAAGGTGTGATGTCTCTAGTGGAAAAGTGCCAAACCCCAGTGAGATGAGGTTGGAAGAAAAAGGCTGCAGGGGGTGAGGTTGGCAAAAGAGAAATATTTCTTTTCACTTTCCCAGTCCACAAGCCTTTTAAAGCTCCATGGACTTGCTAGCTTGAAAGGCTTAATTCTATACTACAATCTTTGCTAGCACTTGTTTTGGGGAGAGTTGGTGAATATGTATTTAACAGTGTCAAGTGCTATCCCCCAGTCTCATCTCCTGGAGGACAGGATGGAAGTCACTTCTTGAGCAACCCACAAACAGAGACCTCCATGTGCTATGAGGCTGCTATAAATAATAAGTTGTTAGTACTTTTTAGTAACCCCATATTAATTAAAAGTGAGGCAAAGTCTGTACGTTTACTATGTGGAAAAGTTTTGACAGATAGTATGTAAGACCTCACTGTATGTAAGATACATATGGTTCACCCTGAAGTAGAATTTGGAGGGTGTTACAAATGTTACACATACTTCATTTCTTCTGGATTGCTCCAACTTTCCTTTGCATTGTGGTCAAAGAAAAGAATTAGCTTACCACATATCAAGCATGACAGACTCCCCCACAATCCAATCTTCTTCAACATTTCTTCAGTTCACAGGGAAGTTATTTGACACAAGCTCAAAGATGCAAAAGAGAAAATCAGCAAATTCAGTTTGAAGTGAAGAAATAAATAGCAAAAGAGATTCCGTGATTAACTCAAGAGGGCATCTACCTAATTGTTTTTAAGAAAAACATATATTTTCTAGGGAAATTGGGGCTTATTCACCCCTGCATTTTTTTATTTATTTTTTTTTGCAAGTATCAGTTGAATTCATACCATTGGTAAAATGATAGCACTTTCACATAAGGTGATGACAGCATAATGTAACTTTTATATAGCATAGCAAACTTGCTATGGGAAAATCAGACTCATTTCCATCCTTGAACCCTGCTCCTGAAGTAAGTGGTTTAGAGAGCCAGTTGCATCCTTGTTGTGCATGTTGAAGGAACACCCTACTCTCTCCCCAGAACTCACATTTAAACACAAGTATTTCTGCCATTTCAAGGCATCTCCTAATCATCACATGGGAGAACCACTGTGTGTTCTCAGTACACATGTAATTAGTTTTGTACAAAGTGGAAGAGCTCCAAAGAAAGCCCAGGTTGGAATCCACTCTAAGCCAGTGGCTTTAGCAGGCCCTTAGAAACATAACACCTTCTGCCAGGCACATCACAGGCGTGAGCCTTGATTGTGAGTTGCAACATACTGGTAAGTACTCAGACTTCTTTGTTTGGTAAAAGGCTGGCTTTTCCTGCATGGGATCATGGACCTCTAAAGTTCATCTTTTTCACCGCTCCTGCAGTGATCAGGGACATCTTCAACTAGATTAGGTTTCTCAGAACCCCATCCAACCTGACCCTTGAATGTTTCTAGGCATGGGTCATCTACCGCCTCTCTGAGCAACCTGTGGCAGTGTTCCACCATTCTCATTGTAAAAAAATTACTTATATCTTGTCTAAATCTACCCCCTTACAGTTTCCAATCATCACCCCTTGTCCTATAGCTACAAGCCCTGCTAAAATGTTTGTTCCCAAACATGAATTTTGAGAAGAAACACATTCAGTTTAAATGTGTAAGCACCAAAATGAAACATTTCATTTTAGTTAAATGGAATATTTTGATCACCAGGGGATGTTTTTTGCTTGTTTTGCATTTCTGTGGAAAGAAATAATCACAGAATCACAGAATCTTAGGGGTTGGAAAGGACCTGGAAAGATCATCTAGTCCAACACCCCTGCCAAAGCAGGATCACCTACAGCAGATCACACAGGAACACTTCCAGGAGGGTTTTGAATGTCTCCAGTGAAGGAAACTCCACAACCTCTCTGGACAGCCTGTTCCAGTGCTCTGTCACTCTCAAAGGAAAGAAGCTTTTTCTGATGTTCACGTGGAACCTCCTATGTTCCAGTTTGCACCCATTGCCCCTTATTCTATCATTAGACATCACTGAAAAAAGCCTGGCTCCGTCCTCCTGCCACTCGCCCTTAATGTATTTATAAACATTGATGAGGTCACCTCTCAGTCTCCTCCAAGCTAAAGAGACCCAGCTCCCTCAGCCTTTCCTCATAAGGGAGATTTTGCACTCCCTTAATAATTTTTGTGGCTCTGTGCTGGACTCTTTCAAGCAGTGCCCTGTCCTTCTTGAACTGAGGGGCCCAGAACTAGCACTTTAAAAAAAATAAATAAATAATATTTTTGTTTCCTTGGCAGTCAGACTTAAAATCAAACATTTACACTCTTGGAGAGCCCCCTCCACCAAATATATTCAATGTAGTGGCATAGATGATTGGTTAGAATGAAGGTTTTGCAGTGCATCTACTGGCCAAGTTTACCACAAGTTTTTTTTGTGTTTTTTTTTTCCCCATAAGTTATTTTTCGTAAGTTTTCATAAGTTATTCCAAATAGGAGGTGTTCATTCGTATCAAGTTCTACTGATTTATTTTTTTGCAAACTTTTTCCTACAGTTGTGCCAAAAATGTGGAAGACAAATGATTTTTAACCTTTGTTTCCAACTACTTCTATAAAAAATGGATTAAAAGTAATCATTCACACCCTATCATAATAAAAATGTCAGTGCAAAGTGGAGCACCAGCCAATGTTAATTCCTGCAACCACTGGAACACTCTGCCCCACATGGCTGAGGCAGCTTTATGGTGCACAGTAAAGGAGCTTTGGAATCTCTAAACAATAAGGACAAAAATAAATATTGAATTGCTGCATCATTTGCCAAGCAGCCATCATCTCAAGCTCTGAATGATTCAAGGACACGGTGGAAAAACACATTATTATGGATTTTAAACATTACATGTAGTACAGGCATGAGATGGAGATTGCACAAGGAAGTTCTGCTCATTTCTTTTCATGTTTTTGAATTGTTTCATTTTAGAAACAGGATAAATGGTGTTATGTTGAAAGATACACTGATTGATAATAATTTGTTATAAAAAAAACCTCTCATTGATGTAATGGGTATTAAGAAGACTGCTTAGACAAAATCATCTTTTACCTGCCTCAACAATAAGGCTTTGACAAGTGTCAAAATGCTCTGTAACTCCCCTTCACAAAAAAGAAAAGCTGACTTCTAGATTCACCATTAAATCCATGTGCTCTGCAGATTTGCAGCTTTCATGTAATGGATTTCTGGCTAGAAGGTTTCATGGGTTGAGGCAATAATCGGTGAGATTCTCAGATGCCCAATAGACTTATTGTTGCAGTAGTGACTCTGATGTTTCAGTTATTTCTGCAGGTGGAGGACTGCTTCTGTGCAACTAGCCCCTTTTTGCACCATCAGGCCATGAAGCAATGCAGAACCTATAGCTCTGTCTGCAGGGACTGACAGGATCCTGACTTGACCTTAGGGAGACATCTATCCCCACACAGGTTTCCAATGCATTGTTTTTTAGAGCACAGCAATATCCTTGATACTGAGGATCAAGTCACCCACATTCCAGGCTGTCCTAACAGAGAAATCTGAACATGCTGATTTTTCTGTAAAACTGTCTGGGCAAATATGAAGAAATTACATGAAAAAACAGAGTACTTATTGTCTACTCCTGGAGGACGTGATTCTTCAAAAGCCCAGAAATAATTAATAGTATGGTGATGAGGTAACACTCTGTGAATGAAACTGAGTTATGAATTTGTCCCATAAAACTCCCAAAGAACAGTTCAATGAAGGACATACATTGCAGCATCAAAAGGTCCCTTTTAACTGTTTTTTCATGTTGTGCCCAGAGCATTACTAGAAAAACTTCCACACAGCACAAAGTTCTCTTCTTTATCGCTCTGTGCTAGAGGAGGAAAATTTTGTTTTATCCTTTGCACTCTATAGTATTTCCTGCAAAATTAATGCAAAGCCCAGTTCTTTCCAAAAAGTAAGCTCTAGAGGCACAGGTGTGAAGAAATCATCTTGCTCTTGAAGTTGCATGCAAAAAATAGAATTGTCAGCACAGCTGCTAGGTAAGTCCTCTTAGAAAAGGTTTTGAGACTCATGGCCAAGAAAACAGACCTGCTAAATATACAGAATAATGAAATACAACTAGCTTGCTTTCCTCTGAAAATTTTTAGAGACAGAAGGTAAAAAAAATTATCTAAGATTCCATATGCTCAGTTACACACAATATAAAAGGCTTAGGCTCCCATTAAAAAGGTTTATAAGTGGTAATCAGTGATATCATATTAATTATAGGCAGTAGTGACTGCTCTTGAAATCTGCAGGCTATGCTACTTTGGGCAAATAACAGCATTTCATTTTAGCTGTCCATTTTATGAAATCTTTTGTGCACAAATGCTAGAAGTTTATGTATAGCAACTGAACGGGCAAGTCGAAATGCCTGGGCGTTGCAGAAACAGCATGTAAAGGCTGGACAGAACCATTGCTCCTTTTAGATGAAAATGACAGCAAACAGTACAGGGATGGTCACAAAATAATTTTTAAAAATTGTATTTTTCATATCTATTTATTAAAGGTAGTGTCACTTAATCTACCCACTTTTAATAGGAACACTGGACCACAGTGACAGTCTGTCTTAAATAAAATGCTTACAGTTTGTATTTCCTTAGAAAATGGCAGTTGGAAAAAAAAAAAAGGAAAAATGAAATTATTTTTTAAACCATAACTTTTCATTACAATAAACAATGAAACCATCAGACTAAGTGCAGATGTATAGATGAATTCTGCTCTTATGCTCAATTTCACTGAACTCCAAAACATTTTTAAAGTTTGAACAAATTTTGGCAAAGTTCCCTTATTCATCTATTTATGTGTTTGCGTAGATTTTCTACTGACCACGGAACAGCATTGTAAATAGTCTGTACTGCTTCTTTTATGCTGTTATGTTGCTTTCCTTCTAAGTGACTGGTCTCCAGCCCAGGTGGGATTTTGACGTTATATTAGATCTTTTAAGAGCAAACGCCATTTTTCATAAGAACAAATATATACAAAATTAGGTTCATTTTCAAACATATACTTTTATGAATCTGCTCCTCTCTAGTTAATCCAGGGGTAGGATGCAACATCTGTTCTGGTTCTTGACTGTACAAGGAAATTACTTTAAAGATGCTTTAAAATGGCTAAGCATCTTTTTATCATTGTTTTCAAGCACCGCCTTAATACCATTGGAAAGTAACAATTAAAACAAAAAGGACTTAAAATACGAAGTCAAAGAAAAATGTTAATTTTCAAGAGCATTTAGATTGTAGATTAATATTTTTATAATTATTACTTATACTTAAGCATGTACATGCCAGATACCAAATTACAAGTTACATTATAACAATATTACAGAGCTGAAAATATTAAATATGTGATAGAACATCACTAGCTTTATTTAGATCATAGGCTTGAGTAATGCAAAAGCCAACAGGTGTTCACTAGTGACAATTTTTGTTCATATCTTACCAATCTTCAGTATTTCTTTTTTCAGCTGAAAGCTGGGACATTGTTATGTAATAGAACTTGTACATTACTTTTGGTAGAAAAGTATATTCCAATATATGCATTTAAGCTGCAAATGCAAGGTTTATACTTTTTAAATTACAAATTCTGAGAAATGTGTTTAAAAGTATAGTATATGTTCTCTGACAAAGATCAAAGGGTTTAATATATTTTGTAAATTACAGCTATAATGATTCCATTTGCAAGAGATGCAATTTACTGGTCTATTTTCGTAATGAATGGGAGCGTAGCGAGTCTCAAGCTTATACATTCAACAAAAAATACGGGACATCTTAGACTTGACTTGGAATGTTCATTATGATAGTAGTTGAGATTTTATGGGAGAGTAAATTTTCATTTCTTGGCATGCTCACCTTGTCAGCTTTTTATTGTGTGTATTCGTTTTCTAAAACAAAATATCCTTTAGGAGCATCAGCAACCGAAGTGCAGGAGGAGGTGCAATGGAAGAGGGTCTGTGCCCAAAAGATTGCAGGGCTGATTGACAAGACTTTAAACTAGATGTGAAGGGGGAATGGGATAATCATGTCAAGATTGTCTGCAGCAAGCAACAGGAAGACACACCAGGGTTGGAAGGATGGAGTGACAGTAAAGGCCTCAGGAATTGTGCTCTAGATGAGTAGGGTCAATACTCGGTCTCATCTATTTCAACATATTCATCAGTGATCTGGACAAGGGGACATAGTGTATCCTCAGCAGGTTCACCGATGATACCAAACTGGAAGGGGTAGCTGACACTCCAGAGGGCTGTGCTGCTGTCCAGCATGACCTGGACAGGCTGGATAGCTGGGCAGAGAAGAACCTAATGAGGTTCAAAAAGGGCAAGTGTAGTGTCCTGCACCCAGGGAGGAAGAATGCCAGGCACCAGTATAGGCTACAGATGAACCTGCTGAAAAGCAGTTCTGAGGAGAAGGATCTGGGCGTCCTGGTAGACAGTAAATTATTCATGAGCCAGCAATGTGCCGTTGTTACCAAGAAGGCCAATGATATCCTGGGGTCCATAAGGAAGAGGGTGACCAGTAGGTTAAGGGAGGTCATTCTCCCCCTCTACTCTGCCCTGGTGAGGCCACAGCTGGAATACAGCATCCAGTTCTGGGCTCCTCAAATTCAAGAGAGACAGGGAACTATTGGAGAGAGTCCAGCAGAGGGCAACAAAGATGGCTGGAGGATTGGAGCATCTCTCTTATGAGGGAAGACTGAGAGAGCTGGGACTCTTTAGCCTGGAGAAGAGAAGGCTGAGGGGAGACCTTATTAATGCCTACAAGTATCTAAAGGGTGGGTGCAAAGAGAATGGAGCCAGAGTCTTTTCAGTAGTTCCCAGTGACAGGATGAGGGCAGCGGGCACAAGCTGGAACACAGGAAGTTCCATTTAAATATGAGGAAAAACTTCTTTACTATGACAAAACACTGGAACAGGCTGCCCAGAGAGGTTGTGGAGTCCCCTTCTCTGGACATGTTCAAGACCAGCCTGGATGAAGTCCTGAGTAATGTGCGCTAGGCAATCCCGCTTTAGCAAGGGAGTTGGACTAGATGATCTCTAGAGGTCCCTTTCAACTCTGACAATTCCATGATTCTGTGAAGAGTTGTCCCTAAAGAATAGCCACGAGCAGGTCAAAAGCCTATGGATAGGAATTAGGGGTCAGGACAAGAAAGGGAGCCTTGTGGCTGGAGTCTCTACAGGCCGCCCAATCAAGTGGAGCCTTTTTACTCCAGCTCGAGGAAGCATCGCACTCACAGGCTCTCATCCTGCTGGGTGCTTACAACCACACCATCTGTTGGAAAAGTAGCACGGTGAGCTGTAGGCAATCCAGGAGACTCCATGACAACTTTTTAAGACAAGAAATTGACAGCCCTATCCGAGGGGATGCACTACTGGATCTGATAATCACAAATGAAAGTGAACTCATCAGGGATGTCAAAGTTGAAGGCAGCCTGGGCTGCACCGTCCTAAGGGGTATGAGGCAGATGAGAAACGTAATAAGGACCCTAAATTTTAGGAAAGCAAACTTCCAGCTCTTCAAGGAGTTAGTAAGCAGGACCCCGTGGGAAACAGCCCTCAGGGACATTATAGCAGAACAGAGCTGGCAGATCTTTAAGGATGCTTTCCATAGATTGCAAGAGATCTCAATCCCCAGGTGTAAGAAATCAGGCAAGGAAGGCAAGAGACCAGCATGGCTGAGTCGAGACCTGCTGGTCAAACTAAAAGGCAAGGTGGACCTACACAAGCAATGGAAGTAGGGAGATGAGTAGGGAGAGGTATCCTGGGAAAAGTATAGGAATGTTGCCCAGTTGTGTAGGGACAAGGTTAGGAAGGCCAAGGCACAGCTGGAGCTGAACTTGGCAAGGTAAAGCTGCATGTAAAGCTGAACTTTACATAAGGGCTTCTACAGCCAGAAAGGAAAGTTAAAGAAAGCATACCCCTCCCGATGAGCAAGAGTGGTGAACTAGTAACAATAAATTAGAAGAAGGCTGAGATTCTCAACAACTTTATTTCCTCAGTCTTCACTGGCAACCCCTCTTCTCATGACTCTCAAGTTGATGGCCCACAAGATGGAGACCAGGGAGACAAAATCTCTCCCACCATAAGTGAAGACAAGGTTCATGACCATCTGAGGAACCTGAATATACACGAGTCCATGGGCCCTGATGAGACACATCCAAGAGTCCCAAAGGAATTGGCTGATGTAGTTGCCAAGCCACTTACCATGATATTTGAAAAGTCATGGCAGTCAGGTGAAGTCCCTGGTGACTGGAAGAAAGGAAACATTACATCCATGGGTAGAAGACTATGCCCTTAAAAGGGTAGAAAGGGGGACCTTGGGAACTACTGACCTGTCATCCTTCCTTCTAAACCTGTGAAGATCACAGAACAGATCCCCCTAGAAGACATGCTAAGGCACAAGGGAGGTGATTCAGGACAGCCAACCCTTAGTTGCCTGACCAGCCTAGTGGCCTTCTACAATGGAGTGATTGCATCAGTGGACAAGGGAAGACCTTTGGATGTCATCTATCTGGATTTCTGCAAGGTCTTTGACATAGTCCCCCACAATATCCTTCTCTCTAAGTTGGAGACATATGGGTTGGATAGGTACACTGCTGAGTGGATAAGGAATTGGCTGAATGTGCAGTTGTAGCCCAGAAGGCCAACCATATCCTGGGCTGCATCAAAAGAAGTGTGGCCAGCAAATCAAGAAAGATGATTCTGCCCCTCTACTCTGCCCTGGTAAGACCTCACCTGGAGTATTGTGTCCAGCTTTGGAGCCCCCAACACAAAAAGGATGTGGACCTGTTGGAACATGTCCAGAGGAGGGCAGTAAAAATGGTCAGAGGGCTGGAGCACCCCTCTTCTGAAGACAGGCTGAGGGAGTTGGGGTTGTTCATCCTGAAGAAGAGAAGACTCCAGGGAGACTTTAGAGCAACCTTCCAGTACCTGAAAGCGGCCTACAGAAAAGCTGGAGAAGGACTTTCTACAAGGGCATGTAGCGATAAGACAAAGGGTAATGGTTTCAAGCTAGAGAAGGGTAGATGTAGGTTGAATATTAGGAAAAAGTTCTTTCATATGAGAGTGGTGAATCCCTGGAACAGGTTACCTAGAGAGGTGGTGGAGGCCTCATCCCTGGAGATATTCCAGGTCAGGCTTGATGAGGCTCTGAGCAATCTGGTCTAGTTGGAGATGTCCCTGCTTATTGTAGGAAGGTTGGACTAGGTGACCTTTACAGGTCTCTTCCAACTCAGTACATTCTATGATTCTATGATTCTATGGAGCATTTGTTCCTGTGCACACACATGTGTACTGGAAGGTGTTGAGAAAATAAAGGCCAAGTACTTAGCTAAAGGTAGGCAAGAAACCTCTCATGAGGATTAAAGGAAAATACACCTCAGGCATGGTTATAAAATTTTGTTTTTCTTGGCATTTTTAATAGAATCATGTCATTGCCTTCTTGTCATGGGGTAGACAGGCCATGCCTAATAATCAAACAGAATAATGTAAATGTAAAAGAATAATTTGGTCTTTTTTTCCACAGATGTTTAATATAGATATACATGGGCTTCGTGGAGACACTAGACAGGCTAACAGACAAATAAGCTGTGAATCACTAAATACACAGTGTTGGCTTCTGGCTCAAGTATAACTTGAGTAGCCAGTTGCTGCAGATGGTGGATTGTCTCTGTAATTTTGTCCTTTTCTGTACTTTCCATTGGCACATATTTTGGGCCACTGTTGGAGAAGCAACGGCCTGCTAGGTCTACCCTTTGCTCAAAGCCAGTATGGCCGTTTGTATGTTATATTCTTAATTTAGATTTGATTTTATGTACTTAGAACAGAAGATACCCTAAAAATAAGGTAAATGCTTTTCTCATTTGGTCTGGAAAAATATATCAGCTTCTAAAGTGCATTCAATGAATTCAAACCTCCAGGAGGAAGCCATGCAGACCCCTCCATAAATGTGTGTGCCTTGTAAATCCCTCACAAACCTGTGGTTTACCAACCACACCCTGCAAGTATTACAGAGATTGGCAAAAAAATTACTTTTCCTCACTTCCCACAGTCAGGGCAGTTCACAGAAATTGCTGTGTGCTACAGGATCATTGGCTGGACAAACAGAGTATTTTCCTTCTAAAAGTATGTTCAGCTTCACAGGAAAGCACAGTCTTTCCCTGCCTCCCATTCCTCCATTTCAGTAAATCCCCTGACTTTCTACTGAGTGGTATTCCATGGGGGTGAATTTTTTTTCAGTTCCAGCAGTAGTTTCTAGTTTGATTCAAGACAGCGCATGTCCATTTGACCTTTAAATGGCAAAACTGCTAAGATGTTATTAATATCAGTTTAAAAGTCTTAGTTTGTTTTATCCTCAGGACATTAAATTCCACATTTTTAATTGCACAAAAGGATCACTCTTCCATGAGAGAGGTAAGGTCACAGAACCTCTCATCTGTTATTTACCCACCTACTGTTCAAACAAATACTTGTCTGCTAGAACCTTATGTCCGTGTTCAACAAGTTACAAATCCGAGATTAGGGGAACAAAAAAAACCCACACAAACCAAAACCAACCAACCATACAAACCAACAAATTAAAACAAAAATTAAAGGATTTTTCCATGAGAAGTTTACCACACTTACTTCAGGACTCTTTTTGCAGATATTACAAAAGAAAGGTCTGATTTCTTTTAACAATACTCTTGTTCAGGGAGTTCTGTTGATTTGCAATTTTGATACAGAGAAGTCAGATACAGGTATTGATATGTCCTTATTCAAGTCTTTGTTGGTTAATTCAGTGGCAGCTAGCTTTTCTTATACTGCTTCAGTACTGCTTAGTAGTTCCCAGCATTACCTTTGAGTCTCCTGTGAAAGTTAGGTATCAGATTCAACCTCCTTCCAATCTTCAGACAGTAACTGGCTTTAATTATAAAATGTGTGTTTGTTAAGTAACTCAGAGGCTTTATTTTTATTTCCAGGCTCACAGGCTTCAGAAGAATGCCTCTTTCTCTGGAGATTATTTTATTACCCCCATATGAACCCTTCATCAAGATGCTTCGGTCTATCTTCCTTTGATACATTTTACCTCTGTCAGCAGAATTATCATTAGTATAATCAGATCACCATCTTTCTTATTTTTTTTCCAAAGCCCAGAGTCTTAATGTTGCAATTTCAAAAAAGTGCTAGGAGTGGGAAGGGCAGGATTTTATTTACAGAAAGCATGAAAAAATAAGCAGGACAGTTTCTTTTCACACCATAAGTACTTCTTTGCAGTTTCATGTGTAGCAACTAAAAAACTGTGACTCTGAAAAATAAATCTTTTCCAAAGCAGGTAAAACACAGTAAAGAGACTGTGGGAACCTAGAAATGAAATGTGTGCATATATGGATAGGATCCATCAGTCTAACTGATCCTCATGGCTTGTCCCCCAGTGATACTAAAGAAGCGTGTGACCCCAAGGGCACATAGCACATCACAGCAGGTAATGCTGCCTCCAGGCAGCCTTTGAGAGACCATTTGCCTAACCTGGCAAGCTGCAGAGAATTGGCTGAAACATTTACATTATTCAATGAAATCTTAGGATGGTGCCTTCTGAAAACAAGAGGCCTGTCACTTGACTTCCCTAGAAGACAGAAGGTGCTGAGGTGAGAGAGAGATTGGAAAGCAGTGGCTTGGGAGTCACTTTCAGTCTCAAATATTTGAACACAAGTTTCTCTGCAGAGTCAGAATATCAAGTGAGATATCCTTTAGAATAAATAAGAAAAAAAAAAAAAAAAAAAAAGAAAAATACATTTTCCTGAGTTACCTGCAATTCTGGTGGGAATTTTGTATATTAAGATCGCTGAATATGCAGAAGGTCATTTATAAGCCCATTTCTACTGTTCTCTGTGATGACAAGAAAAAAACTTGGACTTCTTATACATTAGTATCACTATTTTCAGTAGTGTTGGGGCTAGATGGCTTTCTGAGATCCCTTCTAACATAAATTATTCTATGACTCCGTGACTTCAAGATGACATGAGAAATAAAGTTATACAATGAAAAAAACCCAAAAAGATCTCTGAGAAGAACTTGACACCAAGCCTCATCTTTCTTTGTGGTTCCATAGGACAGATCTCAGATATAGGAGTCATGAGCATCATTATTGATAGCAATGACTCCTTTCTTGTTGCTGTCAAAATGAAACAACGGAACTGGCTTTAGAGGACTAAAACTGGGACATATTTCTTTGGAGCTCAGCAGAACAGCAGCTCTGTGAGGGCTAAGCCTAAATTGCAATTATTCTGCATCTTTTTCTTCCTGGACATTTGAATTGGCTCCTACTGTCTTTCACTGCGTGTATAGCGACTGGATTAATCTCAGCTCAAGAATAAGCTCACACCCTTTCTGTTTTTCTTTTATTAGCATGTTCTTCTGTCCAGCTAAAATGGCTTATTTTTGCTTGGTTTTAAGATAGAATAAGGATAAACCCTTTAACAATAAATATTTACAAAATATGTATCTGACAAAACTCACAATTCCTAGAATGCTTGTGGAGACCTCCTTAGAAACCACAGGTATCTTAACGTCAGCTTATGTGTGCTTTGGTATCATGGCACATACTCCATGCAGATGTTTTTGTAAATCTGATACCCCCTTTTTTTTTCTTTTTTTTTTTTTTCTTTTTTTTCTTTTTTCCCAGGAAAGAGCTACACAAAACATCTCTCGATGGTTTTTCTACATCATGTACTTATTTTTAAAGAGCCAAACAAACAAAAAAAAACACCCCACAACATTAAATTACTCTGTTCAGAGTAGAACTATTTCAAATAATTTACTGTGTTCACTTTTGGGCCTCTCACAACAGGAAAGGTTCTTTGTTGTCCGAAGAACAGAAACAAAGCTGGTGAAGGGTCTAGAACACAAATCTTATAAGGAGCTGCTGAGGGAACCGGGGTTGTTCAATCTGTAGAAAAAGAAGTTGAGGTGAGACTATTGCTCTCTACATCTACCTGAGAAGAGGCTGAAGAGAGATGGGTGTTGGTCTCTTTTCCCAAGCAACAAGCCATAGAATCACAGAATCATAGAATATGTGGGGCTGGAAGAGACTTTTAAAGGTCATCTAGTTCAGTTCCCCCTACAGAATGGAGGGACCTTTTTACTAGATCGGGTTGCTCAGAGCCTCATCAAGCTTCCTAATGTCTAATCTAAATCTAACCTGTTCTAGTTTATGGCCATTGCCTCTAATCCTATCACTACATGCCCTTGTAAACAGTCCCTCCCCAGCTTTTCTGTAGGCCCCCTTCATGTACTGGAAGGCAGTGATAAGGTCTCCCCAAAGTCTTCTCCTCTTCAGACTGAATGATCCGACCTTTCTCAGCCTGTTGTCGCAGGAGAGGCGTTCCAGCCCTCTGATTATTTTTTTGGTCCTTTTCTGGACTTGTTCCAACAGGTCCATGTCCCTCTTGTGTTAAGGACTGGACACAGTACTCCAGGTGGGGTCTTACGAGACCCGAGTAGAGGGGCAGAATCACCTCCCTGCCCCAGCTGGCCACACTTCTTTGGATGCAACCCAGGATGTGATTAGCCCTCTGGATTGTGAGTGCACATCATTTGGTCATGTCCAACTTTTCATCTACGAGTACTCCCAAGTCCCTTTCTGCAGGGCTGCTTTCTATCACATCATCCCCTGTCCTATATTGATAGCAAGGAAGTGACAGAACAAGAAGAAATGGCTTCAGGTTGTGCCAGGGGAGGTTTAGATTGGATATTAGGAAAAATTTCTTCAATAGGTTTGTCAAGCATTGGAACACACTGCTCAGGGAAGTGGTGAAGTGACCATGCCTGGAGATATTTAAAACACATGTAGATGTGGTGCTTAGGGACGTGGTTTAGTGATGGACTTGGCAGTTGCTGGGTTAATGGTTGGACTTAATGATCTTAAAGGCCTTTTCCAACCAATACGATTCTATGATTCTATGATTCTTCACACATACTCTCTCTGCTTGTACTTTCCTCGATTTATGCAGATTGTGTATGTATAAAGGGGTATGTTAAATGTTGTATAGTTGATCTAGCAATGTACAGTAGACTGCATTTAGACATGCATAGTCTACCCATGCACAGAGGCCTTTTGTCTGAATTTCAGATTTACTGATGTCTCATTACTTTAGCTGTCAAAAAATTCTAGATGAATAAGTAGAAAAATCAACTGAGGTTACTGATAACATGCAAAAAACATATTGCCAAGCAACCTGAAAAATTGACACATACAGAAAGAACTAATGCAATTTAGATATCTAACCAGTCAGTAGAATAAAATATGTGAAGAAAAAAAGCAAAGGAAATCCTCAGAAGATACCTTGCTGTTGCTAGAATTTGCCCATTCCTCCTTCCAGTAAAACTGTGCACTCTTTCAGATTATTTGAGTTTTGTGTTGCAAATAAGTCCCTAAGGCAGCCCTTATTTCTAGTAGGGAAGAAGATCCATGTCCTGAGTACCCAGTGGTACAGCCCAAGAGCTTTCAGGAGCCCCTGAAGTTCTGTCCATCACTGTCCTGGTGATTCCTCTCTGTGCATCTGCCCAAGGACTTAATCTGAATGCAAGCTAAAAACTTCATACAGTCTTCTCAGAGAAGCCTGAGACAGAGCTTTGATGCATCGTATCAGTAATCCACAAGTCTGAACACCACTTGAATACTAAGCCACGTATATGCGAGGATTAACCAGGAGACTCAATAATTTAAGTCTCAACACAGGGGACATGTAAGGCACATGCAAATATTTAGCTGAAGAGCACATTTCCATACCCCATATGCAATGCATGCATCACATGATCCTCTCGTTTTTTGTTAGTTTGCAACAAAGTTACTCTGGTATTTTGCAATACATTGTGATTACTGGAGTGAAAGAGAGCAGGATGAATACCATGCAATGTGCATTTTCTGCTGTGGTGGGTAAGAAAGATTTCACTCACTAACTCCATTGTCATCTTGAATTCAGTCCTGAAATACCTTTGCAAAGCTTCTAGAAATGTATTTATGTGCTCTCATAAAAGTTGCAGATAATCTGAATTTGAAAGCCACAATTTCGTATTTTTCAAAGTATATGTAGAAGTGGGCACTGATACTGTGAGAAAGAAATCTGCTTTTCACTTGACAGAGATAGTGTAAGGCTTTTGAACATTAAAATACTGTATTGTTTTAAAGATAATTAATGCCAGATATTGAATACTGCAAATAAGTGCGTAAGTGTCTTTAGAAAAGCTATTCTTGTCCCCTAAATATTTATGCTCAAGTTGCTAGCTTAAATTTATCAATGATAAATAGTTTTTGGAAAAAAATGACAGTTTATCATGAATTTATGGGACAGTAGACATATTTATCTTACTTTTATCCCATTTGATTAAAAAAAAATAAAGAAAAAATCTGGTCTGTTCCCTGACTGTCAAGAGCAATGGTGCCATTCCTTGCTTTGAAAGGAGATTTGGATGACAAACTTACTACTTCAGAATAATGCTTTAGGTTTGGATTTGTCAAACATATATTCTATATATGATACACATATACTTTGTAAAATGACCTGATTTTAGGCGTTTGTTATAGAGAGAGATTTGTTACTAAATTTATGGATCATAAAGAAGTCAAACTTAAGAAAAAATATCCTTTTTCTTTCCCTGAAAATCCTTGACAGTTGCATGCAGCTTCTACAAAAAGAAACAAAGGAGTTGTAACTCAAAATTTCATTTGTCACATTTAATACCTGTTGTTGTTGTTTGGATTTTAGGGATTTTTTCCCTCCAAGTTTTACAAAAAATAAGGGGGGAAAGAGAAAACTTGGGTTTAATAACTTTACCTAACCTAAGGGAATTGGATTGTGGTTTTATTAAAAGGTTACATACTGTAAGATTCAGAATAACAGTAATTATCTTTTAATTGGAAAACAAAATGAAGATATGATCTTTTAAAAATGAAAATATTTGACCACTTTCTAGAAATGCTTTAAGTTATGTGGTTACCTGAAAGGTTAAGTTGCAATAAAATTGTAATAAGGAATGATGCAAACTTCAAATTAGTGTGCATAAATTATTTGTCTACCAAATAATTACATTGTAAGGGACCTAAGAAAAAAAAAGTCAAGTAAATAAAAGTAAGGTTTAAGAAACATACCTGAGAAGAACTGGATACTCAGTCTGCTGGGTTGTGTTACAGGTAAAGAAGATAACAGCCAAAAGTCTTGATGGGAAATAATCACCAGATTTTATCAACAGACTTTTAGTCCCCATCTATATTTCTTAGTTGCATCTGCAATTTTATTGGTTACATTTATCTGCTTATTGCAGAGTCTGTGTTTAAAGATACAGCTAGCAAAGGTGAATAGTGTTAATCAGACCCTGCTTCTCCTGACAATGATCCCTGCAAAAATATTCTCGGTGTAAAATAACCATCAGACCTGTACCAGGGACATATTTATGGAGGCGTTAGTTTAGCAGTAAGCGAGATGTTCAGCACCTGGCAAATCTTGGACAAACTATTAGCGCTTGGGAATTTTACAAGAGAGTTACTTTCCAAAGGAAATAGAATATTTAAGCTCAGCAGGGCAGGATGCTTTACAAAGTCTCTAAATAGAAGGATGATGACCTCAGCTTAAACGACTGTTAACAAAACATTAGTGACCTATTCAATGACCTCACATATTTCTGCTTTACCTTATCTGTTTAGCCTCTAAATACATCTTAATCTCCAAAAGGGCAAATCCAGAATGTTCATGATTGTAGTTGATGAGTGAAGGCAGACATTTTCAGCCAAGAGACCCCACCAAATACAAAATTAAAAACTGTTTCAAACTGTGAAACCCCCAGTATCAGTTACTGCTCCTGCTATGCTGGGAAGGAAGTCTGCACTTAATATATGTGGAACTAATATTCCTCCTGGGGGCCAACACTCATCATATTAGTGTTTTCTTTTTTCTGTTATTCTTATATACAGTATTCTGTGAATGTCACGAACCATAAGGTACAGTGCACACCTATACAAATTTCATCCACATCACCTTAAAGAAAACAGAGCGAGCTGCTCTTTTTCAGAACAAAAAGAACCTTATAAAACTAACTGGTTTGGATTGTCCCAAGACACTGTTTCTCACTAAGGATTATGCTGGTGGAATGAAATGTTGACAGGCTAACAAAATATTAATTTCAATAGTACAATTGAAAATATATGGAATTAATATTTACAGCAATCTATCAAAACCTTGGATAACAGGAGGAAAATGGGAAAAATATTTATTCCATAACAATAATACTATACACAATGAATAAATCCTTTCCTTTGCCAGTACTGTACAGAAAACAAGGAAGGAAATAATCTTTGAAAAATCAATGCTTAAAGTAGGTGTATTTTTGATTCAAATTTTAGCACCCTTGCAATGGAAACATTCTTCTAACAAATCCATTCCTAGAATATGTTTTTATCATCTAAGTGTCTCTGTGAACTCTGAGCAAAAACACACTGTGGGTGGTAGAGTAATGCCATTTGAGTCACAGCATAATTCTCCAGATTCTGGAAAAGGACAGAGTTTTACTGACAAATATTTACCTATTTAAAGAAGCCAAAAAAAGTACATAATATTTAATCATCTCCATTTTATCACCTATATGAGACGGTTTAATGTATTGAATCCCAGCTTATAAAGCACTTAGAATTCCAACACAGGAACAAGTCTCAAAGATTACATCCCATGTCTGTGACACAGGAGATACAGTATGTAAAGAAAAACAGGTAACAAAGATTCTAAAAGCATAAATTAATGTTTCTATTTCCAGGAAAATACCCAAAACCACAACTGGTGTGCTATGCTTGCTTTCTTGTACCTACTTACTTCTATAGGAATGTAAAAACCCCAAACCCTAAGGCATTATGTGTAAAGGAAATGGAAATATACTCAAAGTATGTTAGCAGAAGTTTTAAGGCCTCTTTTCATAAAATGAACAGGCTTTAATAGAACTTGCAAGTAGAACTGCAGTTTTTGAACATCAGTAATAACTTCTGTGTTTTCTAACCATGCAGGGTAATTTATTACAATGCTTAATCCAGTGATTTATAAACATACCTTATACAATGGAGCTCTGGTAAGAATTACCATCAGCTGTTATTTGGAATAAATTACTCTGGAACACCTTCTGCAATTCTGGTATTCCTCCGTCAGGATGCCTATAGAATCATCAAAGGACATGAAGAAAAATGTCTCAGAATAAGAGATTTAAGAACCTCTTCTTCGATTTACGTGAGGGAAAGTTAAGAGACAGTTGGATTACAGTCTACCTATACCCATATAGGAAAAAATTTCAGATCGATTGCTCAAAGAGACAAAGGCATTACAAGGTACAATGCTAGGGAACTGAAGTTGGGAAAATACAAAGCATAGGATGTAGATTTTTCTTTTACAATGAGGTTATTTAATCCTCAGAAGCTTACACTGGGAGATGATAAATTCCTTATCACTTGAAAATCTTCAAATCAGCTGTGTGTGTTTAAAAATGTTAATGGAAGTTTTAGACTAGATACAGAGATTATTAGGTGGGATCTGATGCAGTTATGAGGTTAAACTGTGGTCAGGGTGTTGATATTTAAATGTGTAGCCTATTTTCAAGCATTCCTTTGCATGTAACTGAGCTGGGACAGAAACTGCCAGTGAACCTAGTAGTCCTCTTTACATGCAGAAAAAATAATTTCCCATATACATGTAATTTATTAGGTTGAATGTAAACCCATTCTCTTTCCCAGATGCACCCACCACCTGGCGTTGAACTCTTCTCATGTACTCACAGTGAGCAGGTGGGAACATTGGTGACTGTAAACATGCTGCCAGTGGCAGAGGCTCTCGACACTGCATCATGCTGGATTGAACACCTTCAAGAAAACCCAAACCAAAGTGATTTTTATGCAAAAAAACAGTTCAAATGTCTTTTCTCATACTTTTGCCTGGGAGACAAAGTGTGGTTTATTCTGTGACATATCCCACACTTCAGTGTGTTTTAGAAGAGGCAGTTACAATTTTTGTCACATTGTGTAGACTTTGAGAACTCGGACAGAGTCTACAAGGTATGGCTTTTTAGATACTGAAATATTTCTGAAGTGTCTATTTTTCATCCTTCCTGAAGATGTAAATATATAGCTCACTCTGCCTGAAACTGAAGGTTAACAGAGGCAGTTTTCATTACTTCCACCCCATTTGTTCATGTTTTTTCCACTCTGTGGGTCACCAGCATAACTTGCTCTCCCTCCTGATG
Source organism: Apus apus (assembly GCF_020740795.1). Taxonomy (NCBI): domain Eukaryota; kingdom Metazoa; phylum Chordata; class Aves; order Apodiformes; family Apodidae; genus Apus; species Apus apus. The sequence goes on along the minus strand of NC_067282.1, from coordinate 50,713,475 downwards.
TCCTTCTCCAGCTCCATGTTAACACAGATGAAATATAAAATTACCGAAATTTTGACCTTGTTTTTGGAAAAGAAGTGGTGGCAACCCAACAATGTAGGAGCAAAGAAAAGGACTGTTATGACAGCAGAGAGTAGCTCTGCATCTCATTTTTCTAACCAGGAAAACTTGGATAAAAATAATATAGGGGCATGCACACACCTCACTGCAGTGGATGCATTGTCCTTTGTGTAGGCTGGATCTCCACACATAGCCAGCAAGCAGCTCCAGGTCCTCTTTTATCACCAAATGCCAAGCAGAATGACAGCATGATAGACAGTAGCCATTTTAGTAGGAGAGGAGATAAATTCTTGTCCCACCCGAAGCTCTCTAGCACATTACCCTCTCCTGCCCTGGGTGGTCTGGCGAAGGGAGTGTGCGCCTGCTACGGATGCCCTACTTCCCTAACCTGTTCCCCACAGTGCAGCATCTGTCCCTGCTGTAACTTCAGCAGCTGCAGCTTGCACTATCAGATTGTATTAATATGTCACGTATTAATGTAATAACCTCTACAGAGTTAGAGATAATAGGTTAAAAGAGCAAGTACTTATCCTTTACAAAATAGATTTTATCAGATGAATTGGTTCACGGAATACAGCTTTGCAGAGCTCCAGCAACTGAACAGAAGTGTGATAATAAGAGTTTTAAAAATTTGTAGGAAAGATTTTTTTAGAGTGGTAAATAATCCCAAATCAGAAAGCTTGATATACATCTTTCTACACCTACTCCTCATTATCCTAAACAGTACTGCTTTCCTTTTGTTTGCAGAGAAGAAACTGATTCAAACCACCTGGTCAGCCTCATCTGCTTTTTCTAGACCTGATATTTTCAGACTTGATTCTATAGCCTTAGAGACTGGGATTTCTTCATCCTGTTTCTTACCAATTTGTGTTCAAATATGTGGCCAGTACAACAAAAACAACAAAGAGGCTATTCACTCATCTGATCCAGTCTGATAAAATTTTAACTCAGCCCCTGCTATGTTTCAGTCAGAAATAAAAAGACAATCAAAACGAAAACAACTCACTGGGCAGCATGTAATGTAAAAATACATCAGAAGCATAAGAGAAGGTGCAGAAGCAAACCCTTGAGAGAAACAGCAGTAACTCATTCTTGCCATAGCAGAACAATATTTCAAATCAATTTACTTTATATCCATGCAACTTGTTATCCTTGGCTGTATTGTGAGGCTGTATAGACTGTCAGTTGTTGACATAAAATACATTGTGGATTCAGCTAAACAGACTAGGGGGATTTAAAAGATATAACCAGAATACTTTGAAACACTTCCTTTTACTAAGAGTCCTGAGTTGATTTAGTAAATGGAGAGACAGAGTATTAATCTAGCAACACTGAAAAATATGAGCTGACTTTAATAAAAAATAAGCAGGTGAAGTTATACTTTAGTTTAATTAACAGAAATTTAATATCAGCTGATTCAGATAATTTACCATACTGACCGTTCAAGCTTATTTCACTAATGGAGAAGGAGCATTAAAAAAAAGGATGCAGTGCAGCACGATAGTTTAGTTAAATTTAATAATTTTCTCCAAATCCCTTTAGCATAGAATCATAGAATCATTAAGTTTGGAAGGGACCTTAAAGATCAGTAAGTTCCAACCCCTCTGCCATAAGCAGGGAACCCTACCACTAGATCAGGTTGCACAAAACTTCATCCAACCTGGCCTTAAAAATCTCCAGGAAAGGGGTATCAACAGCCTCCCTGGGCAACCCATTCCAGTTCCTCACCACCCTTATAGTGAAGAATTTCTTCCTAATATCTAACCTAAATCTCCCCTCTTTCAGTTTAAAAACATTACCCCTTGTCCTATCACTATCTTCTCTGATGAAAAGCCCCTCCCCAGCTTTCCTGTAGGCACCTTTCAAGTACTGTAAGGTCTCCCTGGACCCTTCTTTTGTCTAGGCTGAACAGCCCCAACTCCCTCAGCCTGTCTTCATAGCAAAGGTGCTCCAGCCCTTTGATAATCTTGGTGGCCTTTCTCTGGACCCTCTCCAACAGATCTATATCTTTCTTATGCTGAGGACACCAGAACTGTACACAGTATTCCAGGTGGGCTCTCATCAGAGCAGAGTAGAGAGGCAGAATCACCTCCCTGGCCCTGCTGGCCACGCTTCTCTTGATGCAGCCCAAGATGCAGTTGCTCTCTGAGCTCCAGCACACACTGGCGGCTCATGTTGAGCTTCTCATCTACTACCATCCCCAAGTCCTTCTCTTCAGGACTGCTCTCCAGCCATTATTCCCCAGCCTGTATTTGTGCCTGGGGTTGTACTGACCCAGGTGCAGGACCCTGCCCTTGGCCTTGTTGAACTTCATGAGGTTGACACTGGCCCACCTCTTGAGCATGTCAAGGTCCCTCTGGATGGCATCCCTTCCTTCTAGGGTGTCAACCACACCACACAGCTTGGTATCATCGGCTAATTTTTTCAGGATATGCTCAATCCCACTGTTTATGTCTCCAACAAAGATGTTAAACAGCACTGGTCCCAATACTGACCCCTGAGGGACACCACTCATCATCTGCCTCCATTTGTACATTGAGCCGTTGACCACAATTCTCTGGGTGTGGCCATCCAGCCAATCTCTTATCCACCCAGTGGCCCATCTGTCTAATCTATGCTTTGTCAGTTTGGAGACCAGGATGACGTTTGGGACAGTGTCAAACACCTTACACAAATCCAGGTAGATGACATCAGTTGCTCTGCCACCACCCACCATCTCTGTACCCTTGTTGTACAAGGCCACCAGATTGGTCAGGCATGACTTGCCCTTAGTGAAGCCATGTTGGCTGTCACCAATCACCTCTTTATTTTCCATGTGCCTGAGCAGACTTTCCAGGAGGATCTGCTCCATGACCTTGCCAGGCACAGAGGTGAGACTGACTGGCCTGTAGTCCTCTGGGTTTTCCTTTTCAGTCTTTTTAAAAATAGGGGTTATGTTCCCTTTTTTCCAATCAGCGGGAACCTCACCAGACTGCCATGACCTCTCAAATACGAGGGACAGAGGCTTAGCAATTTCATCTGCCAGCTCCCTCAGGATCTGTGGGTGAATCCCATCGGGTCTCATAGATTTATGCACCTTCAGGTTCTTTAGATGCTCATGAACCTGCTCTACACCTATAGTGGGGGGTAATTCATTCTCCCAGTCCCTGCTTTCACCTTCTGTGGCCTTTTTGTTGAGGTTGAAACACTTGCCAGAGAAGACTGAAGCAAAGGAGTTATTGAGCACCTCAGCCTTCTCAATATCCTGTGTTGCTACCTTGCCCATTTCCTTCAGGAGAGGACCTACACTCTCCTTGGATGTCCTTTTCTCCCCAACATACCTAAAGAAGCTTTTCTTATTGTTCTTAACATCCCTGGCAAGATTTTATGCAAATTGCATATCTTCAAATAAAATTCCACTTTGCATTCACACAACAGCATTCAAACAGCACAGAAACTCTGAGGTTATCAGTGACCTACTTGCAAAATGCAAATTCTATAAGAATACACAGGATCTGTAGTGAGTTAAGTTAAAGGACTTGATTTTTCATTGGGACAGGTAGGAAATCTGACAATACGAAGCTATGTTTTTCATGCTTATAATTACAAATAGACCTCATGAAATAATTATTAAGTCATTTTGTTATACTAAGTAAAGCCTCTCAAACTTTGTATATCAAGCATCCCAATGATTTTACTCTAATGCTCAAGGTTCACTCTGGCTGCCACACTTGCAGCCACCTCAGTGGATACATACCAAGTTGTAAGAAATAACTTGTCTCAACAGCTGATGACGAGGTTTCTGCCCAGTGTTCAAGCAAATGTATGTGTGCAAGTCACACATAAAATAAATGAAATAATCATACTGAAATCAGTAAATGAGGCACTAATAGATGCTTCATATTTTTAAGGCTAGAAAATATTAATAAAATGATCAGTGTCTCTTTTGTCTTTTCCTATTAAAAGAGTATTTAACAGATACATTTGAAAAGCTTATATTTACCTTATTTCTCAAGGTTTAAGCAACCTTCAAGTTTTATAGAATTAATTTCAGTCTTAAATTTTCAGACCTTTCCTCACTTGTTCTTTCTTCTTCTTTGAAATAAATGACTGTAAAATTAAGGCAGTATAAAAAGTAAAATTAACATTTTAATTCTTTCTCTATTAGTCTTGACCTTACTTCTCACTAGAGACCCGTAAGCATTTTTTTTCTGGCTTTCAGACCACAAAGTTCCTGCATCATGCCTGGGAATCTCAGTATCTCAAAGCCTCGTAGTCATTCTCAGCTGCTCAGGGGCCTTCATGACTGTAACGTCCACATGCAAAAGCAGAGTATTATTTGCTAGCATAACGTATATTCATTCTTCAGAGCACATGCAGCCCAACAGACATGGATAATGACAAGTTTCTGAGAATGTCTGACAACATTGGGATAGTCAGGGAGAGTTTTAGAGAACAGCTTAAAGGTTTGGCCTGCCTTGATTACTGTGCTACTCTGTACTACCTTGCAAAGAACTTAAAGCTCAAAAGAAGACAAAGCTCTGAAAGCGTTGTAATTTAACATTAAGGAAAACAAACCCAAACTCCTTGACTACAACATTTGTAGTTCCTACAAGGAGTCATGAAGCTGTGGTGGTTTTGTTCTTTGCTTGTTTGTTTTTTTTTAATAATACCATCTAAAAAATGTGGTAAATGTAGCATTACTTCCCTTGACTCTCATTTTAGCATATATTGTAGACAAGAACCAAAATCTAAAATGTTTCATCAATTAGAGCATAAGTAAAATTATGGTTAAAGAGAACAGGAGAAAATGAATCTTATTGAAGCTGAATCTTATTCTGCCCTGTTGGTATTTGACAATATATTATTCATCTTCATATTTAATGAAATGTTTGGCTTCAAATGCTGTGGCTTTTTCATGTAGTGCAGGCTGAAACTTCACAGAGGTATTTCAAACAAGAAAAAAAAATAGCAAAACAATAAGCAAACTGAGAAAACATTTCAGAGATAAGTCTTTGTACAACACATAAACCTTAAAATGAATCTGCTGCATGAAAAGACATTGCTTATAAATAAAACCAATCTCAAACCATCTCAAAATCCTTGCTGCACTTTTATTCTAATAAAAAAATCTATATTTATTCGAAAACAAAGTAATTTGAGCTGGTTAAATTCAACATTAATCTAAATGAAAAATAATCAGTAATTTTCACTGAGAAGACAAGAAAACAGTTTCTTGATAAACATGGAGCTACTCCACAATGGTGTGTGGAAAAATTATTAACTAGAAAACTAGTTTATTTGCAACATAATTGCCAAAACCTGAACACTTTTCCATCACCTCCTACCTCTTTGGGCATTAATCCAGCAGAAATAATGCAGCGTGCCTATTTATTCAGGGACCTGTTCCTGCTGAAAACTAATTTTCTCACCTTCCTTTTGGGGGTCTGGGAAGATTTGGGGAAGCGGGGAGAGGGGACAGGTAGAAGAGTGAAGCATCTCCAAGGGATTGAGACTAAAATGCTATGGTATTACACACAGTATTGGAGTGAGTCCACAGTAAATTTAGGAAAACAGCAGGAATTATAAGATACAGCTTGAAGAACACCATGCAAGAAAACACATTTGATGTATTTAAAGGCAAATCAATTCCCAAAGATTTAGGAGATTCATGCTTAATTGCTCAGAAAGCCACGTGAACTAGCTTCGGCAACCAAGAACACTGTCTAAAGAAATAAGTTCAGCTCTAAGGAAAGATAAGATAGCCATACCCTTTGATATTTTTAGGTTCTAACAATGATTGTTTCATATGTATGATGAGCAGCAGTAACAAAAAAAAAAAAAGGAAAAATTATTTATTCAGCCACAGTGATTCGATTACAACAGGAAAGCAATAAGAGTTCCCATAAATCCGTAAGAAAATGGCGTGACCTGTGTACCACATTGAAAAAAGTTATATCCCAGATAACAGAAGAACTGAGTTATGTGAATTAATGCCCTCACTTTTAACTCAAGTAACTACTCAGAGCCAATCTTTGGAAATTCTGTCCTTGTCACCCTTCCTTCAATTTGGCTGCCAATAGAAGAGTAGAGCAAAATATGCTGTTATTCCCTTTTCCCGTTGGTTCTATTTTATTGACACCTCATACCCTTCAAAAACAATTTTTCTGTTTTAATGTTTAGTAGCTGTAAATTATTTACATACACCTTTTTTCATGTGTGTCACCAAAGGATAAAACTCAGGGTTTTTATTGCTGATACTGGAAGAAGCAATCCTTTGGGTATGATCTTTGACCCTCCCTGAAACCCTTTAGCTCACTGACACAATGATGCTGAGTGGAATGAATGTACCTGCCAGTCACCTAGGGTTTAAAATCTGTCAAACCCTGCTAGCCACTCAACTAAGCAAAAGCTTTTCCACTCACACAAATTTTTAAATAGCCTTGCATCTCCTTTTTGGAGAAGAAAACATGCATATAGAACTACCCAGAAGCACAAAGGGGAAAAAAAAAACTGATGAATTCAGTGTTTAAGGGCAACTACAGCAGTGGAGTTAAGCTGTTCCACAAATTCCTCATTTATGAGCATGTATATGAGAATATAAGACTAAAGAAGAGGCTATTTATAGTACTGAGAGTGCTCAGGACTCATTCTCAGCTGAATATGCTCATTGTACCAGTTGATATTTTGGGAATATAATCACAGAATAATCCATTTTCAAGGAACTGAGCCCTATCATTGGAAACTTCAACAAACAATACTTATAAAAACAGTTCTATAAGGGTACAGTGTGAATCTTAAAAAAAAAAAAACTATTTCGGTATGGTAAAAGAAAAGGGAAAAAATAATAGAAATTCCACTCAGGTAACCATATTTATCTTCATGTAAATTAGATTAACTAGTATTTTTACAATATTTTTGGAAAACCTGATAAAAGTAGCTGCATTGTTTATGCAAATAGTATCCAAATATGCACAATGGACATAACCAGAACATAACTTAAACTTAAGCTAAATTATTAGGCTGAGCCTATCTTTAGAAAGCAGAAAACCTCATTAAAAGCATTGCTTCTGTATTAAAATAAAATAAATTAATAAAAAAGAGAAAACTTTCATTTTTTCTTTTGTGCAGGAATAGCATACACGGAAAATTAATCGTAACATCACCTTAAGTCTTCATTTTTCTTCCATTTCTAATTGATTTTGAACCAATGCAAGTTTTTTGACAGAAGCTGTCTTCTGAAGGGAAGAGCCTAGTTTAAAAATAAAATAAACTCAGTCTTTACAGCTGCTGGAAGTCGTCAGGATTCTGAGTTCAGTATGTAACGATATCCTTCTTCCTGAAGAAAAATATGAAAAAAATAGCTATATTGAATTAATTCCTTGGCTTAACAGAACAAACATATTATCAGGGAATATTCACATAAGTTTTTCAGGCTTGTTTATTCATGCATTGCCTTTAGTTGGAAGTGCAGAAAAAATAGGAGAGAATATTTTACTGAAATATGAGTTTTATGCATATATGTGAAGAGGAATTATTTTGGTTGCTGAACCTTGAACTATTATAAAGCAGAATGCCCTTCAGAAAGTACAAAATCAGTGTTTTGAAAGTGTCATTCCTTTGAAGATTTGAATCAAAAACTTGAGACACATTATTGAAACTTGAAATCCCTTACTTTTCTGCTTCCTTATATCTATTATTTTAGCTTTATAAATTTTCTCATTTATCTAAAACTAAAAGATGAAAGATCCAGGAGTAAATACATCCCATCGTGGTTTGAAAGAGCTGGAAAAAAAATCAGATTGAAAAAGGAAGAGCAATAAAATGAGCAATCAGTGTACTACCCAAACTTACATCAGCAGTTTGCCACAACTACTTGTAAATTTCAGTTTGAGTTCCAGTATCAGTTGTGTGTATTTTGGAAACTCTGAGAACTTTCAAAAATCCTTAAACAAGAAAAATACAAGAAAAATACAGCTTGTTCTGCTTCATCTCAGATGTATAGACTCACAGATTTGCCCTAGGAATTTTGTTCTCATTTTTGTAGGGTCCAATAGAATTTTTCACTTTGCTACAAACGGAAGGACAAACGAATATGCCAACAATGAAGTTGTTGACAGCTTCATGTTTCCAAATGTGGCCCTTTTTTTAGTGGATACTCTTGTCCAAAAAGTTACTTCAAAAAGCGCTCATTGAAAAAAATTGGTTGCTGTGATAATTCAGTGAGCTTCTGAGGACAGTAGGTTTAAAACAGAGTGGAAACCTTGTGCATTCCAGGAAAATTAAAAAAAAAAAAAAAAAAATTAAAACTGACTTTGTGTCTATGATAAGCTATCCCTTATTTCAGTTTTCCATTTTTCTTAACTCTGGAAAAGAAACTGGTTTTGAGCTTATGGTTTTCTTTCTACTCACAGTGCTGCATTGATTTTACCCTAACTAATACATAAACAGTTTTAGCTGGAGTGTGAACTAATTTTGGTTTGTTAAGCTAAGAAGAATGGAAATTATGTTTTTCTTTCATTTCATGCGGTCTGCATATGCACATTCTTTTTTTTTTTAGAATGAGGGTGTTTTATTTAGAAATCCATGAAGTGTGGGTGTTTCTGAAAAAATCCCAGACTACCTGCCCCCAGATCAAATCAGGGTGTGGCAGACATCTTTTCTGTCTAATCTTGTCCCTTAGAATGATTAAGGGATTTAAGCATTTGGAAGAGAGGATCAATATGAGTGTCATTATATTTACAAATGTCTTTGAAAAGTGTAGCTGCTTTAGAGGAGGTGATAGGCCAAAAGGCAGTAAAGAAGAGAATTAGATCTAAATATGTTTCTTTGAGTGGTTATGAGGTGTAAGCATATGGAACAGAGGTTCAATGCTGCTAACCATTTCATTACTGTCTCCCAATAAAATGACAAAACAGGAATTAAAAAGACAATATGGAAAGTAATGATACTTCAGCAATAAAGTTCTCAGGTGTAAGAAGATGCAAGAATTTCTCAGCATAGGTACAAGTTGTATTTTCTGATTTATGGCTGGATGACTTTGGGTAAGTCCTACTATTTCTCCATAACTGAAGTAATTGTGCAGTTGTGTTGTCCAACACATGCAGCAAAAAAAGTCTAGACAGCGAAAGGATATTACACAGCAAAGATCAGCTTCCTCTCTGGAAAGACAGCTAGGCCAAATATACTGCAGTTTATAATAGGGCATGTTTATCCATAATAAGCAAACCCAGCAAGGATCAATAGTTACATTATGCTCTGATACACAGGCAAGGAAAGAAATAGCAGAGCCAGAGTCCACTTGCAGCCTTCTGAGGTTCACAGTATCAAAGTCTCCAAGCACTAGCCCGACTGTATATAATGTTACTGACTTCAGTTATGTTCCAGAAAAACAATGTACAAATGTCTACTAATAACTCCCTCTTGACAGAGCTTCTGGCCTCTTCAGGCAACATTTCTAATCTGCACCTCTTTCTCTCACTGCCCAGCCTAGCAAGACTTGAGGCTACTTGCCTTGCCTGCCTGACTGATTTGGCAATGAGGCTCAGCTTCCTTCTGTAAATGTATATATTTTCATGGTATAGGGGCTTGGATTTTTGTTGTTGTTAAGTTTCTTTAATCAGTGTTTTGTGAAGGTCCTAACCTGTCTCCTAGCTGGCAGACTTTGTGCCCATGTCAGGAGGATGAGGCTGATTCCCCCCCCCCCCCCGCCCCTCCCCAGCACATTACAGTTTTGATCTTTTTGTCCAGATCAGGGGACTCACTTGAATGCAGTGCAACTCCTTCTTCCCATAAATTAAAAAAAAACACAACAAAACAACACTCCCCAAAAAAAACCCAAACAAAACCAAATGAAAAAAAACAAAACAGGTGTGGAGAAGAGAGATTGGCACATGTGTCTGAGATGAGATCAGGGTATAGATGGGATGGATTAGGAGGAAGATTCAAATCTCATAGACTGGGACAGAGGTACACGCAGTGACCTGCTGATTTTAACATGTATATTGGTTTCAGAGACAGGCTAAATAGAAGTTCTCTTTCATTCAGAAAGACTGCCACTCATATTTTCAGATACCATATTACTACTGAATATTTCTTGAAACCATCATTCCCAGAAATGGAGACCAAACCCCATGAAGTCCTGTTCTCTCCTCTCTGCCAGAGAGGAACTCAAAAGAAGAATCCTAATGCAGCTGAGAGGAGAAAGTTCACTTAATTTAAAAACAAAAAATAAATGAGAAAATAATTCAATGTTTAAAAATGTGTCCTGATTTGAGACAGGATGAAGCCAATTTTATTTTTACTGTTTGTTATGTTTGTTTTTTTTTTCTTCACTGAACTCTCTTTTAAGCAGCACACTTGCTGAAATTAACAGCAAGTTTTCCAGCCAGTAGTCTGATAATGCCTGAATGTTTATAGTTACTGCTGAGAGACCAAGGATGCTTTATCCCACCTGTTGAATCTGCTTCTTTGGACAACAAAGGAGCAGAAGAGTCATGTCTATGATCCTGCTGTAGGGAGGAGACAGATGGCAAAACTGGCCAAACAGATAATTCCATCTCAAATATATGTAACTCTCAGTGTAAATTCAGGGATCGTGGAAGTGAAGCTGCATTCCTTCTTCTTCCCTTGCTTCTATCCCTGGCTGGTGTCCGGGGAGGACTTCATCTATCCATCTCATTTGATCTCTAGGCCTATGCATTCCTGACCCCTGTATCTCTACCCTCAGGTCCTGGCTGCTCTGCAGCTAGCTCTGGAGGTGGTCAAGAACATTCTCAAGTCTCTCCACAACTCAGAGGAAGTGCCATGGGAGTTACTGGGTGTGGGGGAAGTTGATAGGGGTTTTGCACATTCCTGAGCATATTTGTATATATTTGTACATATTTTCTTTTATTACCAGTATTCAATTAAAGCTGCCTAGTTTCGTTTTCAGTCCGGAAGCCTCTCTCCTTATTCTCTCTCTCCTTTCCCTATCTGGTTGGAATAGAGGGCATTATTGTAGTACTTTTAATTGCCTGACCCGAGTAAAACTGTGACAAGATGTGAAAGGCTTAAAGATAGCCAATGGCTATGCATAACTGAAATCCCAGTTACTTTAGAATCCCCAGTTTCTTAGGAAAACAAAATTAAAAGAAAAAAAACCACAAACAGCTTCACCACTTAGCATCCAGATCCTGGAAACCACATGTACAGCTGTGTACTGAAAGAATCAAATAAGCTGACGATAATTCAGGAGAACATGTCAGTGACATGCTTTCCACTTTAAATGACTTGTTGAAAAAATTAATAAAGCATTCAACCGCAAAATAAAAAGCCTGGATTCTATTCCCTGCTCAGCTAGAATGAAATTGGAGCCTCATCTCCCAGTGGGCACATCGATTTGCTTTTTTCTGGCCCCTGGAACTTTATATTCTTCAACACACAGTGCTTCAGCCTCATTGCATAGAAAGGCAACTAGTTGCTACCTTGATGCTTTAATAGTAGCCTTCAGATGTGGATTTACAGCTCCTTAGTCTGAAGAGGGACAGGAACTTAGATCACCTGCATCTATTTTATAAGATAGTGGGAATGTTCATCCTCAGTATTTATAAAAGAAAATAATTTGCCTTTAGGGAGGCTTGTGTACTAGATGTGTTTAAAGCACACATAGTTTATCAGGCTTGCAGGGATCTAAAGTGCTATTGCTGCAAAGCAAACTTGATGGTGAAACCGCCTGACGTAGACAAAGAAGTGCCCAGCTGTAATGCTTGTAGAGATGGCCATCTGTTAGTTTTGCACCTGGGCATTTAAAATTTGTCTTATGCTGACTTAAGAAGCATAAGCCTCTCTTGAAGCTGGTCCAGATTCGTCTTTTTATTCAACTGTTCCTCAGATTTTTGTCAAAGACAAACACCGGTTGAACAAATAGGTCAATGCTTTGTTTGACCATCACAAGATCAGTTCAGCCTCTTCCAGTTTTGCCAATGGAGCAGTAAAAAGGCAGATTTTCTGGGCTATGTAAATTCTGATTTAAAAGCTTACTGGAATTGTAGATAAAATCCAATGAGAATTGTTTCAAATATGAGGAAATAAACAGAGTTAACATGCTTTAGAAAATTCTACTATTTCTTTGGGAATAATCTGCATAGAAAGAAGGAATTAAAATCTGAAAAGAGCATTCATCATGGAATTACTAGCCAATTAAGTCAGACTAGAGGTAGTGAAGAGAAGAGCTGGGTAATAATTGGTAGTCATTTACGGATAGTAATTCTCAGTTCGGTAACAACAAAGTCACCTAATGAAAACAAAAAGATTCTCAGTCTTTGTGATTTCAAATTCTGATAGAAGGATGCTTTTATTTGAAATGTAACTGCAGAAGCATCTATGAATAATGTAAGAAATCAAATATGTAAAGTTGAAGAAATATTGATGACATAATGAGGGGAATTCCTAATGAATATTACAAATACTATTATAAATGTAGCTCCAGCTTTGATGGAGCTACAGTCTGAATTAAGAACTTTTACCTTCCATTGTTTTATTCCTTCTGAAATAATTCTGGGAAGAGTCCTGAATCGGAAGGAATCAGGGAGAATGTCTTTGTTGATCTAGTCCCTATACTATCCCTGACAGGCTAGTTGTCTTCTGAGCCCTTAGCTACCTGGAAAAGTCCACTTTCACAAGGAAGTTGCACGAGTACATGAATTTCATAAATACAGTAAGGTTCTTGCGTAAAAAACAACAACCTGTAAATGCAAAAATAATTTCACTTTTTAATGGCAGTCCCCTTTCTACCTTTCCTTTGCCCAAAAGAGAGAGATATGAAGAACCTTTCTGTAAGTCTAATATTACCAGGCTTCCCCAAGGCTGTCCAGTTTTTGCTACCAGAATATTTCGGTGGTCTCAAGGTCATGTCCAGAATCCCTAATGAGTAAGAGAGCAAAAAGCTATTTTTTTAGTATTATGATAAATTATTATAATAGTTAAAAGGACCTCAAAGCCAAGTGATGCAGGCTGGATTGCCTCCAGATTGTTTAGCTGTATCTGTCTCTACAGCAGCTTTGCCTTGGAAGCAGCTCACTAGAGCAGTTCATAACAGACGTGAACGAGTAAGTTAAGATATAAGCCTTGTCGATGCTCGTGGGTTCAGGTCCTAAGTTTCGTCTTGACAGTGCTTTTTAGCAGTGCCCAGGGTTTCGACTAGTGTGACATTCAGCATGACACCAAACTTTGAAGTGCCAACCTTGTAGCAAAATCAGACTTTGGAGTATGGTAGGGCCTAAACCAAATTAAAGGCCTAGTGTTAGATAATTTGACATCTGATTTTTAAGCATCTTCTATAGAATGCACATCTTTATACATAAGCAGTTCTTCACAGGAGCATAAAATCAGGACTATGACAGGGCATGGTAATATGGAGAGTTTTTGTTCAGCTACCTAGAATTTGTGGTTTGTCCTCCTGGGTCTCTTATGAACAAGTGCAGCTGGTTTTCTGCCTGACATCAGCTATGTATTGCATCTGTAGGGAATATAGGAAATGTAGAAATAGACAGAATGTGGCTATGGCCATTACCAGATCTCAGTTAGGTCCTTCATGAATTGTTCTTAGTGGTCTTTGGACCTCAAACTTTCCTCACTCTCCCATACATCATGTTTTGAAGCTTGCTCAAAGCCTGAATACAAGACAATCAAAGCTTGAGCACAGGAGGCTAAAAAGTATAGTCATAGTGACAGAATATGAGAAGACTTATACTATTGTTCCTTGGTGGGTCAAGGCCACGGAAATAATCTCTGACACGATCTCCCTACCCCTTTTATTGAATCTTGTGTTTGTGTGGGCAGACAATTAATTGATTAAGTCAGATGATTTGGCTTAAAACTTACATATTTGCCAGGTTAGCTTTTGTCTGGCCATATGCAAATTCAGATGACTAGAATCCCAAGGATGTACTTTTTTTTTCACTGTGATGACTGAAAAAGAGTATAACACTTCTCTGTAAGTTACACCCAGTCTCTGGACAGAAAGATCTGTTTATTGCATCAAACTTTTTCAAAAGCTAATTTTGAGGTAACAGACCTAGGAAAATGAAAGGACTGGTTTTGACATCTGAAGGTAAATTGTTAAAATACCAATAGATGTAACACTATGCAGCTAATTAACTTTTACAACCAATATATAGCCAATTAACTTTTTCACATTTACCATATGTTTATCTTCCTGCAGGGAGTATTTCCAGGAGGAAATAGTAGCGGGAGATAGTTCTGCCTTTTACGTAGGAATAAGATCTGTTGATGATAGCTACAAATTCTTACATAGTTCATGGTAGCTTCAAAAGAGGGTGCTGTTGAATTCAGCAATTCATTTCATGGCTTCACAATGCTTGTTTCTGTAACTGGTTAACTATAAATGTTCCTTTGTCTTTTTCCTGACAACAACCCCAAAGCAGTCAGTATCAGCAATACTGAAAAAGGAATGGGACATCAATTCAGACAAGACACTAGCTGAATAAATTATGGCTGCATAGTTGTGCATTTTGTCTCCAAGCTCCCTGACTGCTTTTCTTGGGAATAACCGTACATTACTGTCTATAATACAGTAACTGCTCAGCCCCAGGTCAAGTCTCAGCTGATGTTGTTGTGGCGTAGGCCTTTACTCAAGCCTTTCTGTGAGGACTTGTCCCCTAAAATCTTGATAAACATCTGTTCTTGTAAACAAGTTGCAGTACATTTTTCTAGACAGTAGTGGTGGTACCAGCTGGTACTTCTACAGCCTACCTTACTTCACTGTCAGCAGAGAGAAACATTGCAGTAATTTTGCAAACATCTGAAACCTATTACATATAGACAAACTTCACTGGAAATTCAAAATGCTGTCTTGAAATTATAAAACTAAAATATAGAAATGAATGCACTGACCAATTCCAAAGTCTGTGATTGCTTCCTAGCTGTTTGGTAGCGTAGCTCCCTGGCTCACTTTGCAGTCCTGGCCTCTCTCCAAAAGAACTATTAGAGCACACTGGAGTCCTCTTTTCGCACCTGTGGTTGCAAAAGATGGTCCTCCAATGGCAATCATAGGGACCCAGGACTAGGAGCAAGTCCATGTGTGCAACTGGAAGATGTTGGACTGGGTCTTGCAAAAGGATTGTAGCCTATATGAGTGGGTCACTGGTGTGACTGTGCTTAGGTGAGGGAAAAGCACTGTAATTTGTCAGTTGAAAGAGCCCTTGCGGCTCTAACAGTCATAGTGAAAAGAGAGATAGTTGCTCAGGCGTTCAGGCAGTTAAGTTCTCAGATCAGAGGAAATGGAATGAAAGGAACTAATGAGGAGGAATTAACTACTGCTGTGGTGAATCGGTTGTTGTTGATCACTGTCCAGAGTTGAATAGTCAGCCCATAATTAAGTAAGACTTGCCAGGAAAGGTGCAGCAGTGTTTGCACACTGGATTGATTTTATTATATTCTTCCAGTTTAATCCATTACAATTTCTTATACATGTATTTGATTAACAATGACATTAATTCTGGAGGAGCAGTGGCAGAATATTTATTGGGAAAGCTAAGGAGAAGAATATGTAGGATTATTAAAATGTGAAAGGAAATGTTCTGATTTCAGCACTATGATCTGACAATGAAAGTAGAATATTTAACATGAATAAGATAGCAATTCTTTTTCATTTTATTTAATACTAAATATTTTTTCCAAATATCTGTGGGAAATGCACTTCTTGTGGGTTAAACTACCACACTTCCTCCGTTTTATTTTTGAAACGTGAAAACTCTGCCAGTCTGACTATTGTCAAACACTTCCTTTTTGTGGTATGAAAATACTGATTTTCATTTTCAAGTTATTGAGCCCTTTCAGGTTATAGTGGAGATAAATATCTAAAAAGAAACAATGTATTAAAAAGTTTAATTTAAAAATACCAAAGATAAATGATTATTCATTTTTAAGACAGAACAACATATTCCCAAAATATATCTTTTAGTATTTTAATTTAAGCTTTTCACTGAATTTTCAAATTATTTTGATTACCCCCAAATGTCAGTTCTTGCTGAATAAGGTTGGGTTTTTTTTTTAAAAAAAAATGTTATCTAGCACTGACAATGATCATACATCAACAGAAGAATCCCTTGTTCAGCAAAGTTATTTTGAATTAATTTCTACCTCTGTTGTTGAGAACGTTTTCTGAATATTTCAAATTGAAAAAATAAATTACGAAGTATTTACATTTGAAGGCCTTGAAACACTTGATGATGGAAGAAAATTAATCACCTGGGAGGCACTCTAATTACACTGTGGGATAAGATTAAAATCCAAAATTATCTTGATAAACTCAATAAATAATCTGAAAAAAAAGATCCTCAATCTGAACAGGATGCAATTCTCCAAATACAAATGCAAACTTCTTCACTACTTCACAAATATAAGAATGATGGGCTTGGTAGCATTATACAAAAAAAGGATCAGGATCAAAACTAAACAACAGTGATTAGTGTCATGCAACAACAAAAAATGTAACTATCATCATTATCAGCATATATAAATAGGGACACTGTGTCAAAGGCACAGGGTGTACCCCTTTCTGCTTTTTTTGGTAGAGTTTCTTCTTGTATGGTCTTGGATGAAAAGCTTTCCCCTGCAGTGTGGGGCAGATAAACACCAGGTAGAGAATGTCCAGAAGGTTGTAGTTGTAATGGTCTGATAATTAAATGCTTCTATAATGCAATGGAAACATGGTCAGGTACAACTATGAATGCTAGATATGAAGAAAAACGTTCTTCATGTTTGTTTTACAAAGGCTATGTGGGCTTTAAAGGAAGGAAAATAAAGAAAGATTTTATAAAGTATGAACATGTGTGCATTTGAACATTGGGGAGACTAAAGAATCTCCATTCCAGAAATGTCAAAGGACATAAGATTAAGAATTATAAAAACTAACATTTCTCTTAGTGAAAATCAAGAACAAAACCTGAAATATTTCTGATTATTTGTAACAAAATGTATTGCCACACTTTTCTTCTGTCACTGTCTTTTCAAAGGTAGCACATTAATCACATTAACAAAAAGCAGGCATTTAAAACTGCCTTGAGACACACCGAAAGTATTTTTTGACATTTGAGTACGTGCTTACACTTTTGTTCCATATAGTTTATAATTAACTTATGGTTTTGTCCTCAGGCTTGGTACCTACTCTCACATAAAAGTCAATGCATTTATTAATTATGCATTTGTTATGTGTGTTTTTTAGTTATCTCCAAAGTAATATTGTAAACAAATGGAATGTCTGCAATACACACGCTTGCAAATTAGAACTGGAGCCATAAGAAAGCAACTGTCTATGTAACTGTCAAAAGCATTCTTTTTTCAGTTTAGAAGTTTGTTTTGATGTCTGTGTTGGAATAAAACCTATTCAACTGTCAAAAGTGCTTGTAAGGGAACTGAATTATTTTTTTGTCCTGAATTTTCTGAAATGAACTGAATGAGGACTCAGCAGCCATGGATGTTAAGGCCCAGACAGCAGCTACAATGTTTGGGTTCCAAGTTCGGTAGTTCATTGCAGTTCACTTCTCAAATAACTTCCTGCAAATCTTTAATTCTTTGTGTTCTTTTTCCATGAAGGGGTTAAACTCTCTTACAGTTCTTTGCCATGACTACTTGTTTGGGTAAAAGGTTCTGGATGTCTGTTGTCTCAAATACTGATGCAAGACTTTGCAGTAATAAAAGCAAAATTAAAATAATAAATAAATATAAATATATAAAGATATATTTTTCTACTTACGCTTTATGCAAAAAACATTTTGCAATTAAAAATACAGCTGTCAGGTGACCAGTCATTTTTTTTTTAATTTATTGACAAAAATCTCAACTCTTTCAGCACAAAGTCATCTTATCCATAGACTGTGCAACAAGTGAAGACTAATTTAAACTAAGTATTTAGCAAATGTCTGTATGTATGGTGTCAAAGTGTTGTTAAGGGACGCTAAGTTTTCTTCCAGTTCGTTTTTAAATCCTGTCCAACCCTGGGCATCAGTTGCACCAACAGCTTCTGTTCTGGAAGCCTTATTCCTGCTCTTATTTCTAACCAACTACTGATGAAACACCTTAATTGCTGGCAGCCTTTCTTCCTACCATTGTTTTAGTAAGGATTACTGAAAAATGATCGCTGAATAAATGTTTGTTATTAGAAACAGTTAAACACACTGGGAAAATGCATCTTTGATTTATGTTGTGTAGAAGCTATGCACAAGATTGGTTCAGCTTTATTTAGGAAAGCAAATGGCTAACTTGACTTTAGAATGAGATTAAACAGAATCCCTGAAGGTCATACCACAGGGTAAACCTGCTGCTAGTTTTCTCACTTGATACATAAAGCTGAAGTACACATCTGTCATGGTTTGTCTGTTTCTCATTAGCACTTGGCTTGACAAAGCTAAGAGATTTTAAGTGTTGATGTACATCCTGTTTTCTTCAATCCCCCAACATTATAAGCTTTGAAAATTCTGAGTACTGACACTCTCTACATTTTTTCTTAAATTCTTTCATCAACATGTCACAGTCTTCTTGTGACTTCTGTTTATTACACTCCTCAGAAATGAAAACTTTGATTTTATATTACCCTCTGTTGAGTCATTCATCATAAAAATATTTCAGATTAGTTGGGACATTAGAGACGAATAACTGAAAAATGATAAAAGTACATAGTTTTTGCCCCAGGATTTAGCAGATTTGTTTGTTTGTTTGTTTTACTTGGGAAAATTATTGCTTTAAAGCCATGCATATGATATTTTACAATTTAAACTAAAAACTTATGAGCCTAGATGTAGTATATCTAATCCTTTTTTCATTCTGCTTTCATCTCTTAAATTTCAACATGACATTCTTATTTAGTAGCTTGATGACTATTCTAGAATATTATATTCTATGACTTTATAGCAGTTTGTTAGTTAAAGACTTTGTAAGTCAGAATTATATTTCCATATGGTTATTTATAGATGTGTTACTATTAAAATTGTGGTGCAACTGGTACAAATAATTGTATACCAAAGGCTGTGCAGCATTCAACTTTTTTGCATGTAAAAAGAGCCTGTCAGTGTCGTTTGTCTTCACAATAGACATAGTACCAGGGGAGCTAAAATATGTGGATTTGACTTTTCCTCAGCTCTACCATCTTCTAAACTCTCCCACAATTTTACTTCATATTTAGTATTAATTTTTTAATTGATTGCATTTCCACAAAAAATAACTGCTGGTTTGAAAGTGAGATGATGTTAAGAAACAAAAAGAAATATCTTAAAAGTTAACTTGAGTCACTGAATGTATTAAGGGGTAAGTATTCAAGAAAGCACAATATTCAGTTGTATGAATATATATGACCCTTTTAAAGACAAATAGTTTATAGTTGAGCTAAGAATGGGCACTCAGAAAAGGGACTCTGAAAAGCAGACGATATGATCAGACTGAACACAAGGAGAATGTTCTTTGCAAGAGCACTTAGATATGTTTGGTTGATATTGCAATGTTCAAGGTAAAAAATTAATCAAAGCAAGCAATTAAAACAATGAAATTGAGTTGTTTTCATTTGTGCTGGATAGGAAATTCTGGAACTAGAGGCCTTAGGCACAAATAACAAAAATATTTTCCAACAGTGTCTTTTGACAATGTTTCTTAAAAGAGATAATAAACAGAAAATCAAAGTATAATTATTATCTATCTTCCATTAACTTAATAAATATTAAAAAGTCTGGGTTTTGACTCACACCTTCCAAACTTTACTCATAAAGTCTGAATTCCAAGTGGCTGACCACAGTTTGGAGCCCCCAATGCAAGAAAGACACAATGCTGTTGGAGTGAGGCCAAAGAAGAGCCAAGAAGACAATCAAAGGACTGCAGCACCCCTCCTATGAAGACAGGCTGATTGAGTTGTGTTTGTTCAGCCTGGAGAGAGAAGGCTCTGCGAAGACCTTATAGAGGCCTTCCAGTACCTGAAGCGGCTATAGGGAAGCTGGGGAGGGACTTTTTACAAGGGCAACAGGACAAGGCATGATTGCTTTACACTGGAAGAGGGTAAATTTAGGCTAGACACTACAAGGAAATTATTCACTTTGAGAGTTGTGAGACACTGGAACAGGTTGCCCAGGGAAGCTGTGGATGTCCCATCCCTGGAAATGCTCAAGGGCAGGTTGGATGGGGCTTTGAGCAACCTGGTCTAATGGAAGGTGTCCCTGCCTATGCAAGGGCAATGGAACTAGATGTTCTTTAAGGTGCCTTCCAACCCAAACCATTTTATGATTCTATGATTCAGTGAAAGGTTTTAAATTAGAAATGTTATACATAAGAAATCTGTAAGTCGTAAAGGCAGTCATATATTTAGTAGTTACGACTGACATGCAGTTTCCAGTACTACTTTCTTCCATTGCCTTTTTGTACATTTAGACTTTGTGATTTTTACCTGCCTTAAAATATTTGCTTTTGATCTTTCTATTGACCATGTGACCTTCAAGGCTCATGGAACTGGCAGAGGCAGTTGGGCTGAAGTGGGAGCTGAAGGTGAAGTGGAGAAAAAGTTGGGACGTTGAAGACAGGGTTGGAGTGAGTGCCAGGATACATGATGCTGGCTATATGACATTGCCGGGGAATTCTACAGAATGCGTATTCTCAAAATTTTCCTTGAGGTAAACCAGGGAGGCAGTTTAAATGCAACCTGGGAAGAGGTATGGCTTAGAGTGGAAACGAAGACTAAATCTGGTCCAGGGTCTGGATTAATGTGAGGCAGAATCCGTCGTTTCAAGGCTGACTGGACTGTCCCAGGGATTAAACGCCAGTCAGGGCTGTTGTTAGGCAGCTGAAGCTACATCTACAATGCTCCAGAGAGAGATTAAAGATATGTAAAGTCTGTTTTATGGTTTCAGTTAAGGCCATGGTTATTTATAATACAACATTCTTGTTTGATGTTCCTGTCTACATTTTATTTTATTTCTGATAGTGGTATCTCTTGTTGCTGTTATTCTTCCAAGCCCTGCTCATTTTTTCTTTCCTAGTCATATGTAATATATTTTTGTGAGGTCCTGCTTATACATAAATAAATTTCATTTGGTCGGTGTCCAGTTTACTTAAAGGAATAGTGTAGAGGGCTTTTGTAGCGAGCAGTGGATATATGAGCAATCCAACCTTTACTGATAACACCTGGGCCCCCTGAGCAAGGACATTCCCATGGATACCAATTGAAGAAGTGAGCAGGGAGGAAACAACTTCTGGATGTGCCAAAAAAGGAAGTGAGTCGGAGAGTCATGATTGCGCATGCGGGTGCTAGGAACCCAGTCACTGTTTAGATCGTGGCAGGCCTTATGAGAATTGACCAATGACAAGAGTGGTTTCGGTCGCGTGTACACAACAAGAGGCTATATAAGAAAGCTCGGCGTGTAGAATAAATTTTCAGTCAGCCATTAAATCAAATTGATTCCAGTGTGTCTGTCCATGAATCCTCCCGCAGAATAGCTACAGAAATGTTCTACAGAGGTAACATTAAAGCATTATTACATTTGAAAAATAGTTTTGATACTATAAGAGGAAGTTGTTTAAATAATACATCTTTTAAATATTGTTAACTTAATGCTAATTGCCATATTTAAATAGTTTAGCTATGACGGGAATATTCCAAACTTGTTTGGTTGGTTGATAGAAACTAATTTTAGAATATTACAGAGAGAACACTCTTTTCAAATAGGTTATGAGACAGGTTGCATTTTAATTGAGGGATGCTAAAATGAGGGTGCTATATATAAAAAAATATTTCACATGTAATAGTCTGATAGAAAAAAATGGACTACTTTTATAAGGGAAGAAAGGGAAGCTATAGAAATCAGTCTAGAAGGCAAGTGGGTGGTAATGTGTCTAGATAGATTATGAAAACAATGGGCTAGTTACAGCACTTGGGCTCATACACATTATAGAATGCTTATGAAGGGGAGTTGTTCTTACTGAAAAATTTGTTCAACATTTGCCTCTTTCACAGGTTAGGTGTCTGAAATTCAAGTGTCTAAATTGAAGTAGTACTCCTAAATTCTTTTTTGTAATGATGGGAAAAAACAGGCATCTTCAGATTAATCTGGTCTGTTTTAAGTATCTGTGTTTGGGTAAGATAAACTGGAGCCTTTTTTCTGTCTGCCAACAATAAAAATTGTTGATGACAGACTTAAGTAACATTTTGGATGCCTATAGTCAGGTGAGAATATTACTCCTCCCTCCAGATCTCTGACTCAAATTCACAAAATAAAGACCTGTATGCACACCCTTCTCTTTCTTCCAAGTGGGATATTTTCCTTTATCAAGTACATTTCTGCTTTCAACCCTTCCAAAGCTGGTTGCACCATGAAGCAAGGAGGAGGAGCAGAGCTGTGAATAAAGAGCTTTAACTGGACTCAAGATTTCTAGTTTTTCCATGAACCAGATAAAAGGAGCAGAACTTGAACAAAATAAGTAAGTAATTTATGAGAACAGGATACACTGAGCAGGAAACAGCTTTTAATTTGAGGGAATATTAGGAAATAGAAATATTTATAAGTATTCAATACAAATAAAACTAGAAGTATTGGGTTCTTTTGGGGAAAGGGGGCTTTTTCCATCTCTCCTAAGGTTAAGAATATTTAAAAAGTAATATTTTATGTAATTATTTTTGTTATTTTTATTGTTGTTGTTACTGTTTTCATGAATGTTTGACAAAAGGCTACGGAGGGATCAGGAGAAAAGGTTCTCAGCAGATCAGATAGACAGGCAAAGATTAAAAGAAGATATGTCCTTGCAGACAGCTTCATAAAGTGAAGGAGTTTTAACAGTGTTTGAGAATGCTTACTAAGCTATCCCTTCATGTGGTAAAATATGTGTAGTATATACATCTGGATTTTTTTCACTTTCTTCTGGATGTCTCACTTTTTCATAAGGCTTGACTATGTTCTTCAAATGCAAAGAGAACTGAGTGATACCATGAAGTCTTTCCATCAGCGTAGGCTAAAATGACGTACACATTTTCAAATCCAGATAGGCTTTCACATCAGTCTGGCCTTGATGTTCTAGTGTCGTGCATTAGTCTGAAAGTTAGATGTCAGCCAGAGTTTAACTACATGAAAAAGTTCCCATAGGGTAAGAAGTTAATGAAAGAAGGCTAAGCTAGCTCAAATTACTTAACCACAAACTAAGAGGCTGAATACAGTCAGCTGCCACAAATCAGCGGAGGTGTGTGAAGCTGTTGCACCACAATGAACTGCAAATTTGGACTTGTTAAACCCCTGACTGTGCTTGGAAACCTACTGTATTTTGATACAGTAAGCATCATATGTTGTAAATGCATAGTTAATAAACTACTTCTCTGCTTACTTTTTACTGTTCAATTTCCTCTGCCTGAACTGCATTGAAGTACTGCTTTAAAAAAAATAATAACTAAAAATCCAGTAATGATTGAGTTATGTTGACTTCACTTGAAGTTTTTAACAAAATTATATTAATTTTGTTTAGTATTAGATTACTGATGTGTAGGTAGAATGATACATGGCAGTGGTATAACATTTATT
This sequence comes from Apus apus, assembly GCF_020740795.1. Classification (NCBI taxonomy): domain Eukaryota; kingdom Metazoa; phylum Chordata; class Aves; order Apodiformes; family Apodidae; genus Apus; species Apus apus. Next base: position 50,689,896 of record NC_067282.1, on the reverse strand, counting down.
ATGCTCATATAGTCTTAATGCTTTGGGGAATGGACTATATCTCTCATCCAGCTCAAGTTTAATCTTGGAAAAAGCTAGCTGGTCCAGTTGAATAGTGATCTAGTGGATGAGTTGCAGTTAATGTGGTGTGATGATCAGTGGCCAGTGCTTAAATTTGCTCTCTAGCCTCTTTTGCTTTGCAATGTAGACAACACGCAGTTCTTCTTTAGAACTCAGGAGAATATATGTGGTGTGAATCATGCTATTAACCTACTACCCATATCTTTCAAGGAGCTCAAAGTCCTACCATCCTGCTTTCTCCTTTCCCTTCCCTTTCCCCTTCTTCTTCCCCTTCCCTTTCCCCTCTTCCTCTTCCTCTCTTCCTCTTTGCCTCAGTGACATTTCTAGGAGATAATAATTAACAACTAAGTTACTTTGCCAAACCCTGAGAGATTTTCTCCAGACTACCACACCTGTAAAGAAGCTAGAGGAAGCTGTTCTGTCTAGCTTCAACCAGAATAGGTTATCATCAGCATTTGACAAGCATTGTCCTTGTCTAGTAAATATATCACTGACAGCCTATGGTGTATGACACCAGTGTGTTCCTTTCCTCCCCTGTAAAACAGATGATATTTAAACACCAAACGAACACATAGCCTTTCAAAGGCTGATTCCCTTCACAACACAGTGTATGTTGCCCTCATTACTGGTATCCCTGATATCACTGATGTTACCATTACTTATCTCCAAGATACGTACATGTAATATACTTACATTGAAGTAAACAAATATTTCTGAATTTTAGTTATGAACCATAAGTTATACCAATAAATTCAGCAGACTCCAGGAACTCTCAGGAGAGACTGAGGTCAGCTGTAGTGCACAGCATTAGGAAGGATGAATCACTCCCATCTTCCCATTTATCAAAGCTGATATCCATGACAGGCTGAAGGAGAATCAGCAGCTGTAGAATACTTAGCCCCCGAATTAAAATAACATTTTAAATGTTTGCAGCCAATGCCTAAGCCTACCCAAAACTTCCTTTCTTGCGCTCTGTCCTTTGTCAAACACTGATGAAGCACCAGCCCAGGTCTGAAACACCAGCCCAGAGCTGTAGCACCCACCCAGGTTTTTTTTTTTATGTAATATCAGCATTACTTTTTCAGTTAATCTCAGAATTACACATCTGAATTATGTCTGTAAATCTTAGACTTCATAAGTGAGGAAGATTAGAGTTAAAATACAGTAATGAAAGAAATTTTGGTTGGCCTTATCCAGTGCAAACAGACCAAGTGATCAAATTCCTAAATGAAGTTACACATGATCTTTTACATAGGGTAGGATTATGGATAATGCTGCTCATTGAATGCAGCCTGAAATCTCTGTAAACATTCAACTGCTATGTATGGGAATACCTTGTACCATTAAAACTGTAGAGTCACATGAGTTATGAGCTTTAAAATAAATCCACAGAGCAGGAAAATACATTTCAGACTTGAATTCCTAAATGTTATTGAAAGACAGGCTTTGTTGAATATTGTAGGATTGCAGGTGAATAAGGCAACAGATGAACGTATTCTTTGTTTCTTTTTACTTTAGTTTCCCCAATGCTTATTAGGGGAAGTTTCTTCTGGGGAAACAGGTCAAGAGTTATCAGATGAAAAGATACTATAGGAAAACACAGCATATTATTATGTTACCAGTCACACAGTAACCCTCCCTCAAAGGAGAATACATTAATACATTGCAGTATTCATTTACAACATCTTTTAACAGTCTTGTATGATAAATGTAATTTTGATTTGGTCTGGTACCCTGTTTTGGTTTGAGATGATACTTCTTTGCAATATGATTTTATTAATGTAACAAGTTAGAGACTGATGTTCTGGATCCACATAGTGAATTATTCATTACATTTCAAAAAATTAAGTTGCCATCGAATGCTTTCTGATCTGCATTACATAAAGTCATGCTGAATCTCTAATGTCTGGACTGCTTGTGTAATGAAGAACCTCTCAGACAGTGTTCAATCAAAATACACTTGAGAGAAAGCAGACACAGTATTTTGAGAAGCATTATGAGTACCCTGTAGTTTTGTTTTGTTTGCTTCTCTGTTTCCTAAGCAAGAAGAATCCTTAGCGATCACTACATCTCTTTAGAAACGTCTGCTCAAGCACAAAAGTTTTGATTTTAAACTTATAATTACATCATTCACTGAGTTTCTAGAGCAGCTGCTGTTACTGGTAAAGCTGTTAAAATAATGTCATACAGATCTCTGATTTCTGAGACAAAGACAATCCTTTTGCTATTCTACATTAGAAATGTGATACTCTGTTCAAAAATCAAAATATCTTTGTAACATGGCTTTAGCTTGCAGTCAGGAAGAGGTGATCTCTTCCACTGCCTGTGTTTTCTTAGAAAACAAATATATAAAAGCCCAGAACTTATACAGGTAAAAGCATGACTTCTAAAAAGTTGAAAATATGCAGAGATAAAAAAGAAAGTAAAGTAAAATGCTTGAGAAGTCTAAGTCAGAATAAGGTAATATTTGTTATTTTTATACATTACCTGAATTAATTGCTTGATCTCTCAGAAAACATACGGTATGACTTTTTAAATTATTATTTATTTTAATGTCTGAATGATATTTCAGTTTCACAGACACAAATAATGGAAGACAAAATTTGGATCACTCAGACACATCTGATTTTTTTGTTTTGCTTCTTTGTCCTTGCAGGTCTTTAAGAGGGAATGGCACTCAGAAGTTGGGGTGTGCTTCATGCTGTGCCGTTGGCAGTTTCCACGGCCATTTTTACCTCCTTAAATGTTCAGAAACGAGACCGTCTTCATGATACTCTAATTCCTTGTCAGCAGCAATAGCTTTAAAGCTGTGATTCAGCGTTAAGTCACTAGGTGGCATGTGGCAGTGAAGGAGAAGGAAGTTAATATTGGGGAGTTCTGGTGAGTGCAGCTGTCACTTAATGCTTTGGAATAAACACGTTAGAGTTAATGTATTGCCATCTGCCTCTATTTTATTCACTTGTTGGACAACAGACCATAGTTGTCTATTGCTCAACATGCTTCTACTAAAAAATGATATTAAAATGTGTTCAAATATTTCCTTTTGGTAACTTTATGAAAAATCATTCTGTGTGCCTGATTGTCGTAGAAATTGAGCCTTTCCTGCCTCTCCCATCCACTTCCTTCTACAAGCAGGCAGTCTGTTTCTTGGTAACTGTATAACTAAACTATACAGAAATAAATTAGACAAATGCTGGGGGCAGGGAGAGGGGGAGAAGGAGATGCTGGTATTCTAGTGCCTATATGGCCACATTATTCTGCGACTCGGATAAGATTGTTACTCTAAACATTAAATTTGCAAAAGAGAAGTTTCTGTTCCAGCTGTACATGAGCCTGAAAGGAAATGGGTCCACCAGTTAACACATCTCTGTATAATGGAAATCTGTGTAAAGGTGGTAGTTCTGCAGCTAGAAACACAGGTAACATAACACTCTCTACAGAAATAAATTATAGGAGCAGAAGCCAGGTACAAAAACACCCCATTTATCCTCCACACCTCACTCTTTAAAAGTTTACAAATATGTAAAGGGTGAGTGTCAAGACGATGGAGTTAAGCTTTTTTCGGTGATGACCAGTGATAGGACAAGGAGTAATGGATACAAGTTGGAGCATAGGAGGTTTAAGATGAATATCAGGAAAAATTTTTTTACTGTAAGAGTGACAGAGCACTGGAACAGGCTGCCCAGAGAGGTTGTGGAGTCTCCTTCGCTGGAGGCATTCAAAACCCACCTGGACGCCTTCCTGTGTGATGTACTCTAGGTGACCCTGCTCTGGCAGGGGGGTTGGACTAGATGATCTTTCGAGGTCCCTTCCAACCCCTAGGATTCTATGATTCTATGATTCTATGATTCTACCTGTGTTCTAGGATAATATTGATTATGCAAAGGTGGCTTTTCCATGACTTTGCCTTGATCTTTTAAAAAGTGTTGGCAACGGCAAAAATATGCAGGGAAGTTGCAGAATACATTTTTTGGTTGTGATTGCTATCTTTTGACTTTAGAAAAACAGCCTTCTTATTTCTAAATTTTATGTAGTATTTGCCTCCAGGTAACCTATAGCAGTAATTCTTTTGTGTTTTTGGCATCCTATGCTGTGAGCTATGTTCCCTTCTCCTGATACCCCTGAACTCTCTCTGCAAAGGTTTACAGGTATGAGAATCTCAGATGATGTTTAGGTGTCACCACAGAGATACTTCTAAGTTTAATTTCTTCATTTGCTGTCACATCTAATTGCAGAGGTAGAAGCTGCAAGGCTTTGAGGGGGACAGGAGAGGAGAATTTTGGGAAATGAAATTTGGCAGTACTGAGCAGAGTAACAATAAATTCCAAAAACACAACCAGAGAAAGGGCTTATAACAGATACATATAATGCTTTGTCTCATGCAAAATGCCAAAACAGTGGCAAAAGACTAATCTTTTTGATTTTTAGAAAATCTCAAGTCCTGTGGAAGAGTAAGTCATGTGCCATCAGACAACACTGGTGGACCTCAGCACTTCTATGATCCATTTTATGTTTCTGTACCTTGTGTCACTGTCAGCAATTCTTCTAGCTACATGGCATTGAAATGCACACATTCTGACTTTCTTAGACTAAAAGAACCTGAGTATCTGCACGTTGAGGTGCATGTAAGTGCTATGAACATACAGCAAGAAAGGCCACAAGAGTGTTTTCATCAAAAGAGACTCTTACTGGGAAGTAAATTACTAAGGTAGATGCACCCTAACAGTGTAGACACAAGAGGAACATATGAGAAGTACTGCATTTTTTCATCTACATGCACTCGCACACTCGATTAATCCCAGAAAAGCCCATCCATCCTCTAGGATTCTCTCTGGTTTGGGCTCAGTCAGCAACTGAGACAAGCTGGCTTTCTTCTCTGCCTTCCATTCTTCTTGTAAATGCAGATAAACCATTCTTATGCCTTAGGGAAGCTTTCTTTGAAGACTGCCTGACCTGTGGGGCTCCTTTCCCCTTCAAGATATTCTTCAACTGAACAAGCCAATCAGGTCACCCAAAGTCCAGTTTTTTAGTTGGCTACTTGATTTTCTTACTCTTCCTGGGATCTTAAATTCCTCCATTTTATGGAGATCACAGCCAAGGGTTCCAGTAACAGCCACATTTCCAGACTACTCTTCCTCAATTATGATAACCAGAGGCTGTGATGAGACTCTTTTTCTGCTGGTTTAAGAAGACATCTCTATCATTACATTTTCTTCTTGATTTGCTTAGACTATGAGATGCTTACCAAAGCAATTTGCCTTTTGGCTCCTTGGTGGATTAACTTTGGCTGGTTGCCAGGTGCCAACCCAGACACTATCACTGATCCTTCTCAGCAGGACAGGGTGAGATAATAGGATGCCCAGGGAGGTGGTGGAGTCACCATCACTGGAAGTGTTTGAAAGAAATACAGATATGGTATGATGACATGATTTAAGCACTGAATGGGTAAATTAGGTCATGGTTGGTGAATTTAGGTTATGGTTGGACTTGATGATCTTCAAGGTCTTTTCCAACCAGGATGATTCTGTGAATAAAAATAACGGGTAGCGACAAAGACAGTTTAATATAAAAAAGCAAAAGCTGTGCAGCAAAGCAAAGCAAACAAAAAGATTTATTCTGTGCTACACAGCAGCAGTCAATGTCCAGCTGCTTCCTGGTAAGCAGTTCCTCAGTATGTTGTTGTGGTTTGTGCCCAACGCAACAATAAAGAAACAGCCACATGGCCACTCACTCAACTCCCCCCCCACCCCAAACACACACTCTGGGATGAGGAGAACAAAGGTCATGGGTTGAGACAAAGGACAAGGAGGGTTCTTCACCAATTAAGGTCCTGGGAAAAATGGACTCAACTTGGGGAAAAATAATTTCACACTCATCAAACACAGGACACAGACAACACACAGAGCAGGGCTTGCAGATGTTACACCACCTCTCCTGTCTTCCCAGGCCCAAATCACTTTGTCGCAGGTTCTCTCCCTCCTTCCCCCCAGCAGCACAGGGAGACAGGGGATGGGGTTTAGAGTCAGTTCCCAAGCGATGGTTCCTGTTGCTCCTTCCTCCTCAGGAAGAGGGATTCCTTACAGTCCTTCCTTGCTTCCCTATGGGGTCCCTCACATGGGAAAGAGTCCTCCATGAGCATCTCCTTCATGCGTCCTCCCCACAAGGTCCAGAGCAAGCTGCTGCAACGTGGTCTTCCCACAGAAGCCCACCATGTTCCTCCACGAATGCATGGGGACAGCCTGCCATCTCAACATGACTTGCAGGGAAACTTCTGCTGGGACACCATCTTCCCCTTCTTCCTCACCAACCACCCTCACAGCTCTGCTTTACACCACAGCTCTCCTTTTTTTCTTTAAGTGTTCCTCTGCTCAAGTATTACCTCAGTTCCTTCATATGTTAGTCACTGAGGTGCATCTATTTTCCCTCTAATGGGTTTTTGGCTAGTTTTGGAGCAGGGGGAGCTTCTCTGTTTCTTACCAGAGCCACTTGTGGGCCCTTCCCCCACTACAAAAAACCCCACCAAACCAGAACAGATGTGTATCAGTTGCTCTGGAAGCTCTTAACGATGAATGTGTAATTTCCTCCCCTGCCTTACACTCCCTTTTTCTCTTAGCGCTTGTTGCTGAACATGACGTCATATGGTATGGAATATCTCTTTAGTCAGTGTGGGTCAGGTGTCCTGGCTGTGTTCCCTCCCAACCTCTTGCTCAACCCAAGCCTACTGGCCTTTGGGATGGGGCCTTTGGAGAGGCAGCCTTGGTTTTATGTGAGTGCTGCTCAGGCGTAGCCAAAATATCAGTGTTATCCACACTGTTCTAGCTACAAGTACAAAATGCAACACTATGAGGATTACTACGGAGAAAAATAACTTCTTCCCAGCCAGACCCAATACAGGGTCTTCTCTGATCCAGGCTCTCAATAGGCTGCTATATAGCAGAAACCTTCACTCCATAGTTCCTCCTTTGTGTCTGGAGCAACCCACACTGCATGTCTTTTCCTTCTCTCTTCACTTAAGAGCCTGTCCAAGTACATTTATTGCCACACTCCCGGTGATGGAGCGATCCTGCCACATCTCAGCATCTGCTGAGTTCTGATCCCACTGGGATAAGAGAGATGTTCCCAGGTTCTCTCCCTCTTTCCCCCCAGTGGCACAGGGGGACAGGGGATGGGGTTTAGAGTCAGTTCACAGGCTGTTCACTCCCCTCTCAAGGGGAGTATGAGACCCTTTTCCATCATGCTGTCCCCAGTGCCTCATCCCTGTTCCCCCATTTCTCTAGGGTATTTTTGGCCTCCATCCTGACTGAGTCTAGTGTAAAGTCCTTCTCACTAGGTCAGCAATCCTGCTGATAAACATACTCTTGCCTCCTGCCATCTTTGGGTGGATCTTGTCTCTTCTTTATGAAGAAGTTGTCATCCCTTGAAGAGTGCTCATTGGTTAGAACAGAAAAAGATCTGCCAGTGACTCCCAGATGAACAGCTATGAGTTGACTTTCTGGATCATCCTCTGTGATCCAACCCTTTCCTTTTAACCATTAGGACCAAGGAGGATACTCTTTGGTAAAGCTATAACTTTAATGTTAGCCTCTAGAGCCACCCTGTTTGCTCAAGGTCTCCCTTGGTAGTATTATTAATGCCCACAAGGATTATGAGTTAAGAAAATGTCAGCTTTTTTCCATTTTCATGGTGCACAAAATTTTATCCATCATTTGGTGTGTGCTTTTAAAATACAACTGAAACAAAAAAATTCGGAGCTTCCAGACCCCCTTGCTTTCTAACACTCCTCACCGCAGTGGGAGGCTAGGTGCGGCTGGGTAAGGATTCCGAGATCAAGACCCAATAACAACAAACAAGCTGTTATTGAGCAGGCATTCTTTATTGCAGCGCTGGGAAGCACTGAGGAATTATCCACCATGAGTGCTCCAACGAGTCAGTGAAACACCCCTACTAATATACACCAAAAACATGCATATTCAGTTCCATGTCAATGAGTTCCCAGAATTCTTCTACATAGTCATTTTATTTCCTGGAATTGGCTATCTTTAATTATGCGTGCTCGAGGGTCTTCTGTGGGGTTCTTTGTTGATTCTAGTCCTTTGTCGTCTTTGTCCTGTCTCTGTCCTGGTCCTGTCTCCAGTCTCCCGCTGGTAGATTGCCCAGGTGGGTCAGAATCCACATCAGTGTGTCTGTAGGCGCCCAGGGTCTTAGAAGACTTGATGTTATCACAACCTACAGGATACTTGGCATAGTTGACTGATAGTTTCACAAAGCACCTTGTTTTAAAAGCAACCCTTAGTATAGAAATTCATTATTTTAGTAAACTTTTATTAGGCTATATTTCTATTGAATTTACTAACAAATATTCTATGATGTATCACAACCTAGGGATCATTAGAAAGTTTTCTTCTGGAGCCACCTCTACAATAGAGGGGGGCAAAACATCCAATCCATTTGGCATAATAAAAAGTAGATCAGTTGATATATGAAGTCATATAAAAGACAGATCAGAAAGGAACAAAATAACTTGGAATTTAAGCAGGCAATTGAAATAACTGGTAATTTCTCAGTACACGCTTTATCATTAACATAGCAAAAAAAAAAATCCCTCTTATAATGAAGTAAACATTCTTTATTTCTGGATAATTTAAATGCAGTCAGGTCATTTCAGGTTAAGCAAGGAATCCACAGAACATAGTCCTGCTCTGTTTATGTGGAGACACAAATTACCCCCTGCGTCTGTGATTTTACTTTGTCTATTTGTGTGTAGTTATTTCTGCTCTTGCTTGATCTAATTAATTTTGTTCTGAACCTAACCTTGATGAATTGCTCTGAGTTTTTATTATATACTATGTTCCTGTTTTTGAAGATGGCTAAAATTAATTTTCTCTTTAATAAGGTGATCTGTCTTAGCAGACATTGATTATCTCCTTAAACTAGTATTTAATCACTCTTAATAGGACTGCAAAGTATCTTCATAATATAGTGAAGAATAAGAATTGTGAGGGAGCAAAAAGGGAAAAAGAGAGATGTGTTTGGTTGTCACTGAAAACATTTTATCTAGAATTAGAAATGTATTTTAGGATTCAAATAAGTGAATTAGGATGTCTACATTTGATTAGTTGTCCAGACTCATACACAATTAGTCTGATTCAAAAAGCCTGTTTATCTCTATTAACTCCAAGGGGGGCATTGCAAACTAGTTCAATTGTAGTTGTCTAAAGCTAAGTGAGATGTATCCTACCCATGACGACAAAATTCTTCATTACCAAGGAAAGCTTCCTTGTTGGTAGATACTCAGCAACAAGAAAAACCTAAACAGAACTTGTTTCAAAATCACATAAGATGAGAAACATTTTTCCTGATTTTAGATTTCTAAGACCAAGCTGAACAGTTTTAGAATTAATTCACTTCACCTGGTTTTGACATTTGTGTTAGGGTGAGTTGAATCATGGCTTGGAGATGTTAACAGAGAGATTCAGGCCATTGTTGTCTTCCCTTATGAGAACATACTTGACTGATGTGCATGTGAATGGTTGCTTGCAAATGGGTTATCCTCATGTCAGCAACAGCATTTTGACTCCAGCTGGATGAGAACTGGCATCCTACAATAACATGAAAGGGAACATTTCTGCCATCATCAAGGGTAGTTCAACAGAGACTAAAATATGACTGAAGTACTTCTGTGCATTTCCAAGTGTTTCCATCATGCAGCCACTTGAATTTGTGCTTAGCTCAATGCAATGTTTGTTGCATTAACTTAACTTTTTCTCATCTCCACTGAGATATGCTCAGGTTTTATTATCTTTATGATTTTTTTCATACTCATAAATTCCTAAAAAGTGGATTGTGGCAGCTGTGAAAAGAGAAGTCAGTCCAAAACCAGCTTCAATACAGAGTATTTTTAAAGTTTGTTAAAGATACACTATGAAAGTTTTAATATTTAGGAATAAAGTGATAGTCTATAATACAAATGTTAACATATGAATTTACAAATGGGATATACTGCTACTTTAATATGGTCATTGTCACTGCTCTTGCTTTGGCATAAGTATATATCTGATAAAATAACCAAGGCTCACTTATCACATTATATTCCTCCTTTCTACATACATTATTTCTGACCTTACTGTCTAATTTTTTTCTCAGTTATGCTCATACAAACATCCAGATTTCAATGAGTATACTCTGTCAGGGAAATGAGAATTTAGGTATTTTTTGTTTTTTTTTCCTTTTCATAGTCTAAATATTACTTTCTTTATTCAAATGCTGTTTAGTTGCTTAAGAAATGAGTGGTCATTAGATGTTTGAAACAGATAAACAAATCAATGTCCATAAATAAATTCATAAAATGTTGATCAATTGATCCTAGCTGATCAGTTAATTATGAGCACTATCTTTTTAGAAGAGGACTATTTTTTTATGTGCAAGGCTTCACAGCTTTATCCACGGTTACACACTTGGATTAACTGACCAACTCCAGTGAAACAGAGACATTAATAAGGGAAGTCCACAATCCTCTCATAAATAGTAACATTACTAATAAATGAGATTTTCCCTTGAGATTTGTTGTAGGAGTGTTTATTGCTGGGCTAAATACCACAGACACACACATATATACACTACCTTTTCTAGTTTGCTGCACTATTTTTTCTACTGATGAAAGGGCAAACATCCTACTATAAGCAAATCAGAGATGTATTGAGGAACATAAAGAACTGCACAATATAATAAGTTCCTCACCAATGAAATAATTGTAATGAAGTTTAAACACCATTAGTTATATCCTTTACACATTTTAAAACTGAAGTGTGAATTACTTGGTCTTTTCTTAGATAACTAATATCAAAAGTATAAAAATAATCATATTGTAGTGTATATATCTCCTGTATATTTTAGAGTTTAAATAGGTACGAATGTGTTCTAAATAGCTGTGAATACAACTTACATTGCAAGAGTTTATTCTCTTGGCACAAAATTACCTTGCTAATAGAGCTTTGAAGCCTGCCTACAGTAGCATTGATTAACCAAATACAGACAATTCTATGCAAGTGACCTTGCTGTTAGTGAAATGCCTGCTTTCTGGAAGCAAGTTATCACTGAGTGTCTTGACAAGATATGGTAACAGAGAAAAATATATATAAAAAGTCATCCAGTCATGTCGAAGGATCATGCAAGGCACAATTCTAAATTGGTAAAAGAGTGGCTGGAGAGCAACTCTGCAGAAAGGGATCTGGGGGTGCTGGTTGGCAGCAGGCTCAACATGAGTCAGCAGTGCCCTGGTAGCCAAAAGGGCAAACTGCACCCTGGGGTGCTTCATACACAGCATGGCCAGCTGGTCAAAAGAGGTGATTATCCCGCTGTATTCAGCCTTGGTATGGCCTCACCTGAAGTAGTGTGTGAGAGCTCTGGGCCGCACAATTTAAGAAGGATGTAAAGGTCTCTTAGTGTGTCCAAAGGAGGGTAACAAAGCTGGTGAGAAGGCTGGAAGGAATGTCTTATAAGGAGCAGCTGAGGGCTTTGGGCTTGTCAAGTTTGGAGAGAAGGAGGCTGAGGGGCAACCTCCTTGCTCTCTACAGCTTCCTGGGGAGGGAAAATAGGGAGGGAATGCTGAGCTCTTCTCTCTGGGATCCAGTGATATAGGATGTGTGGAAATGGTTCAAAGCTGTGCCAGGGGAGGTTTAGGCTGGAAATTAGGAAGCATTTCTTTAGCAAGAAGGTGGTCAAACACTGGAACTGGATTCTTACAGAGGTGGTTGATGTCCCAAGCCTGTCAGTGTTTAAACAGACAATGACCTTAACAGCTTTAACTTGGCCAGCCCTGAAGTAGTCAAGTTGTTGGACTAGATGATTGTTGTAGGTTCCTTTCAAGTGAAGTAGTCTGTTCTAAGCTTTGTGTCTATTTCAGAGACATAGATGATTAAGGAGACTGGTTATGGACATCAAGCATTTACCTCTGTGTTTTCATATAAACATAGAATTGAGTGCTGCTAGAGAAAAATTGTTCCCATATGAGAGCATCTTTCACCTCTCCGTGAAACGCATTGCATCGCATGCTCAGTTAATTTCCAATATCTGCATACCAGATACCAGAAATACATCTGATTCCAGATGCCTCAGAATAAAACAAACTCCAAAGCAGAGCTTTTTAAACTGTCCAAACAAGCAGGAAAACAAAGCCTACCTCCATACAGCTCCAAGTTACACACAGAATCACAGAATCTTAGGGACTGGATGGGACCTCGAAAGATCATCTAGTCCAACCCTCCTGCCAGAGCATAAAATCTTATTGAACACAAGTTTAAGATTTTCAACTATCTTGAAAATATTTGTCATAAGCCTATACAATTTATTTATATTTAACTGGAAACAGAGTATTTCTTCACTAAAATACTGGTTGTTTAGAAAAAAATATGTTCACAGTCCTGTTTCTCCCTGGAATAAAATTGCAGAAAGGCTTGAAAATCTCTAGCAAGAAAATTCATATGTTTCTAAATGAGTCTTGTGTTCCATTGAAAAGTCTTTCTCCTGCTTCTGGAATATCCTGGGATTTCCACTTGCTTTCTATCCAAGATATAGCTTGCCATCTGCTCCCTTTACCCCCTGCCTTTGCAGCTCTGTCCCTAGAGTCAGTTATCACACAGGGCTGCCTGTGTTAAGGAACTATTGGAGGACCATCCTGCAATGTATCATCGTCTAGAGCCATGATTCAATTAAGCAAAAGGTCATCTTAAGGATTAATTTGTGCACAGAGAGGTTGATATTAATTTGTTTCTTTAATAGTTAGTGGAGAGAGACGAAGACTTCTCAGCCACCAATTTAGTCAACGAAGTTAGATTCTTCTAGGAAATTATTCAGAGCAAGATCTTGCCTTTTTCTCTTTAGAAATTGTGATTTTAAGTTGTGATTCAAGACACAGTCACTTCTGAAAACAGGGAGCCTTTCACAGTTTTCTGTTTCTGCTTCTCTCTTGTTACTATCAGTGTTATGAACAGCATAAAAATCTCTGACAGTTTTTTATTATTCTGTCTTTTAAGTCTCATTAAGATAGCAATGTAATAAGTTCGAAGGTGCTCTTAGTGAACAGCTAGTTGAGCATGAACTGCTCTCTGCACCAACAAAGACTAAGTAAAAGGAACTCAAAGTAAAAAACAGATGATCTAAATCTTCAGTGGAAAAAGTCATTAAATAATTTGTTATCAGAAAGAAAGAAGCACATTTACAGCATACCAGTACCACCTAGCTGGCATATAATAACAAATGTGATTTTTAAATAGGCACTTTATGAATATTATGATGTTTAGTTAAATTGATATTTTTTTTTTAATCAAGAAAGAATAATTCCCATCAAAACTGTCAGAACTATAGGATTGCATAGTTTATTTTGCATTGGAAATAGAACAAACTCCAGAACTTCAAATTAACCTTTTAAAAAACTCCAATCTAAACCCCTTGGGTTAATCACTAAATAAAAAATTGAAGACTCATTTATTCTACTTCTGAAGTGGTAACCACCCAAAGGAAATAATTTCTTCGACTGCTCTAGTGCAGTCCTATCACAATAACTGAGTGTCAGTACAAGCATTAGAAGATAAATAAGTTAAATATTTTAATGCAAAAATAGTAAAATTTATTTAATTAGTAATTAATTATAGAAAAATAATAGGTCATATTAAAAATACATAGAAAAAAATGTTAAAGGGCATAATTTTAGGATTACACTAATGATTGATGAAGTGTTAAAATCTGAAGGTGAAGAGGAAATCTAGCATGTTATATTTACTAGTATCATAATTTCCATCCATTTACTTAGATTTTTGCAGAAAAATCTTTCTGTTTTCCATATGGGTGTATTTGCAGGTTAAGAAAGCAGGTATAAACTTGCTTTTCTGAAATACAATTTTGGGCGCTTGTTTTTGTGTGATTTGGTTTTTGTTGGGGTTTTTTTGTTTGTTTGTTTGTTGTGATTTTTTTTTGTTGGGTTTTTTGTGTCTTGTTTGTTTAGTTTTGTTTGGGGTTTTTTTCATGCCTTTGCACAGTCTGAAATTTATTTTTAAGAAGTAAGGAAGGGAGTTATAGGTTAAATTGAAAATTGCCTATTACAGATGGCATCATTTGACTCTTAATTTTCCTTGAAATAATCAAGATACAATGTTTTAAGCATCTTGAAAAATGCTAATGGAAATGTAAAAGGAAAGCTGACAAAATTTAGAAATATAAAATTAATCAGTAAAGGTACAATCTCACTCAGTTTCAATCTCCTCAAAATAATGTATTTATTTTAAGCTACATATGAAAGCTTTTCATAGGATTTTCAACTATGTTATGAAAAGAATTTGGCCTGTTTTCAGTAAATATGAAGGACAATTACCTACATGTAAAAGATAAATAAAATGAAAAAAAAATAAATTACATTAAGCAGTTCCTCTCAATGACTTTGTTGTCTAACATAAGACAGAGTAGACAATTTAAAAGAAGTGGATAGTTTAATCTATTTTTATAGCCTAAACAGACATTCTACTTAAAATATATTTTCAGCCTTAAAAAGCATCAGGTGCCTTGTTGAGACTGTTGGCTGGAATGTATCCTAGCTTAGTGCAATAAAATTGCACTAATTTCTGTCTTCCAGCCAGATGTCTCCACCAGACTACGGAATCCTTAAATAACTTCTCTTATAGCTGACTTCAAAACTTGAGGTAATTGCTTTATCACAGCAGGTTGAAAAATCTATGTCTGACACAGAGGTTGAGTCCTGAAATAAGTACAAGCTTATGTTTTATGCATCTCTTGAAGCTAAATTAGCTTGCTCCAGGAATTTTAATGTTGAAAGATTTAGGTCTGGAAAATATGGACACTCCTTTATCACCGATTCCAACTAATGCTTCTGTTAAATATTTCTTTTCCTTTTATCAGAAACTATTATGTAGGAATCTTAATTGCCATAGAAACATCAGCAACCCAAATCTGAATAGCAGATAATCTTTTGGGGACAAAACAGAAACAAAATAATGAAGGAGATTTTACTGGTTTGTTTTGGGAATCTTCTTGCTCCTTGAGTCAGATCTGGGTAT
The DNA here is from genome assembly GCF_020740795.1 of Apus apus. Lineage (NCBI taxonomy): Eukaryota > Metazoa > Chordata > Aves > Apodiformes > Apodidae > Apus > Apus apus. Next base: position 50,674,771 of record NC_067282.1, on the reverse strand, counting down.
GATGACCACCATGACAATCTTGCACATCACAGTCATTTTGATACTCTTTGCCTTTTGTAGCAGATGTCAAAACCCTCCACAATGTGGACATTTAGAAGTTCCCACCCTAAAATCAACCTTTGCAGCTCTACGTGGGTGGGCCGGATCTGTAGAACCTCCCTTTCTCATGCAAGCCTGCAAGCATACACAGAAATGAACTAGGAAAAGACTCTTGAGCTGTGTGCTGGTCAGTCCTCTACTGGAGAACGGGTTCACCATTTACCCAGACACTGGACTTCATTTATCCAGTTATCATTGCCAGACCTCCTCAAAGTTGCTCTCTGCCTGACAGGGCAAGAAAAATTAAATGCAGATAATTCTTAAAGTAGTTCCTGAGCTGCTTCAGTGCTTAGGAAGCTAGCTGTCATTCTTTCTAAGATATTTTAATCTAAATTCTTCAAATTGCTGTTATAAGAATTTGATTCCTGATTTTCTATGTTTGGACTTTCAGATAATCCTACTGTGTTAGGCTGGATCTTTCAGCTTTTTCACAAGCATTTCCTGATTTTTTTATTTTTTTTTTTGTACTCTTAAGTTTTTTTACAACCTTTTTAAAGGTTTTAGGCTGTTTTCTCACTCTTATCTTTCTGAAGATACATTGTGAAACTGTATAGCCCATGTCTCAGGAAACTAATATTTTAATCACTTTGGAAGAATTCAATGTTAATTTTGTTAAGTGTTGTATAAAGACCAATCATCATTAAAGAGATGGTGAACTGGGAACAGTATCATTATGAACTATTTAACTTCTTAAATACAGTTTTGGAGAACAAATGTGACTAATAATGGTATTAGTAATGAATAGCCTCAGCTATTCAGATTTTTGACAGCTGGCAGATTTCTTTGCTAAATCATAAATCAACAAGAAGTGGTGCAAAGTTCATGCTGATTTGTATTTTCTTGGATCTAGTAGAAAACAACTTTAAAGAATTCCTTTTAAATTAATTATTAAAAAAAGGAATTCTGTAACAAGTGTTCTTGTCTTGAAGTGGTCAGATTTCAATTACTTTAGGGAGTTAGTGATGCTGCGCAGAGGAGTAAAGGGTATTGATTTACAGAAATTCCAAGACTCCTTCATATTCAAAAGAATGTTCAGTATTCTGCAAAAATCTCATGAAAAGGCATCAAGGCCTTTCCTGACTGAAAAATCAACTCTAAGGCTACCAGCAGTAAAAATACTAGTTAGGAAAGAAAAGTCATAAGAAGAAAAAAAAACAAAACAGAACACTTTAACTTTATAAATACTTGTGAATCAAGAAAAAAGACAGCTTGAAAGAGCTACCTTTTATACCAGAAGCAGTTTAACTGCATTAGCACTGCCCTCAGCCAAAGCAGGTATGCTGTCCTCACAGAATCACAGCGTGGTAAGGGTTGGAAGGGAGATCTCTGAAGATCATCTAGTTCAACCCCTTTCAAGAGAAGGATCACCTACAATAGATCACACTGAAACGTGTCCAGGCAGGTTTTGAATGTCTCCAGAGAAGAAGACTCCATAAAATTTGTCTCAGTGCTCTGTCACTCTCCCAGTTAAGTTTTTTTCTTATGTTTAGCTTGAACCTTCTATTCCCCAGCTTATACCCATTGCCCCTTGTCCTGTCATTGAACACTGCAGAAAAGAGACTGCTCCCATCCTCCTTATACCCATCCTTTAGATATTTATAAACATTTATGAGATCCCTCCTCAGTCTCCTCTTCTCCAAGTTAAACAGACCCAGCTCTCTCAGCCTTTCCTCAGAGTGCAGATGCTCCATCCCTCTAACCATCTTTGTGGCCCTCTATAGGACTCTTTGCAGTAGTTCTTTATCCTTTATGAACTGGGGAGCCCAGAATTGAATGCAATTGCTCCTTCATTTGTTCTCAGGAAAATGCTATAAAGCATGTGGAGAACAGCATATGGAAATATGAGCATGTTCATACACGAAGAGTAAAACTCAATGGTACAAGGTCTGAAGTCAGAAACACTCGATCATTTCTGTCAGAGGACCCTGAAAATTCCAGATCTGGAAACAGATACCTTACGTGGATCTACAGAGTTAGAAGAGACATTAAAAAAAAAAGCAAAAACCCAAACCAAACAACAACAAAAACCATTAAAAAATCTGAAAAAAAACCAAAAAAGCCACCAAAAATACCCTAATCAAGTGAAGGCCTGTTCAATTGACTTAATTAGTATGGCAGTAAACAGAGAAGTATGAATAGAGTCATCGAGGTGATTATAATTTGCAACAATTAGCATTATGAAATTTGCAGGACACTTTTTAACCTTTGTTGCTACTTGTTTTAAATGTTTATCCACACCTTTTATATGAAGGTGGGATTTTTAAGGAAAAGTGGCAACATATTGAAATTTTAGAAAGCTTAAATCTGAATTTAGACATGAAAATTCTGGAAAGGTACTTCTTCACTTATTAACTTGTAGAAATGGGACAGCTGCTTCTTAATTTATTGTAACGAAACTGCAGTCAGAATAATTTTCTGAGTTTTTTCTTGACTGGTATATTAAAGAAACATTTTGTGGATACAGTTCAGACTCCATGCATTTTACAAAGATTAATCATTTAAATTTGTATCTATTCTCATCAACTGATTTTTAAGGAACTAAATTGAGTAATTCTTTAAAGATTTTCAAGTAAAATAAGACATTAAATTATCTCTAAACTTCTTATGATATCAAAGGAACTTGTCTGGTAATGAAAATGAATTTGAGAGATCAAACAAAGCTGGGTATATTGGACATACAGATTATGTTTTAAAAAGTCATAGGATCATAAACTTTCTGTTTCATATTTAAATCAGATTTACTTTTATTAGGAGTCTTACCATTGGTTTTACTTGTATTAATGAAAAAAGAGTTCAAGAATTAATTATATGAAATAATATGCAATCCTTTCTAAATTGAACTTCCACATAAGTACTATATTGCTTTTAGGTAATTTCTAAAATAATAATCATAATCATTATCATGATAAAAATTAAAATACAGTGTGAAACAGTCATGTAGAAAATAGAAAATTATTCTGTAGAGAAAACCAAAAGTTAGTATTTCACAAGTAACTTTGATATTCAACTATTTTAGATCATTCAACAAAAAGAAAACCTCAAAACCAAAACAACCTTCCCAGAAAAAAAACCCACCTTTACTAACAAAAAATGTCTATAAATATTAAAAAAAAAAAACACAAAAGAACCCCCCAAAACCAAAGCAGTTTATATAGATGCAAGCATTTGCTTGAATACTTTTTACCAGAAAAAGGTACATTTGAAAAAACAACAAAACACCCTAGTCAGAAAATTCAGCAATCTGGAACAGTGTTTGGAAATTTGGTATTGAGCGGAGAGGACTGCAGTGATGAAAACTCCTGGAAGGAATACATCACAGTCTAAATACTTTAAATCATGGCACAGTGTTTTCATCCTTAGACACAGATTAATAAGTAATACTTTATTTTGTTTAGGATTACAGTTACTGACTTTTTCTTCTATTCTGCATGTATTTATTTGCTTTCAGCAGTGAATCTCAATGACAAATCCTTTAGGACTCGCTATCCAGCTTCGATTTCTGGTAATCAACAGTGCAGAGGCAGATACAGCCTTGACCTAGATTCAGGGATGAGAAAATGGGAGCATGTTCATGCAGTCACAGGCCATAATGGCATTGCAGAAATTAAGTGCACCAGTGGATCGAAATGTGAAGCTCCTCTTTCTCCTCTCAGTTCAGTGACTGCTCATTGTGGACTTGCTGTTGATCTCTGTGTGCCTTGAAAATTTGAATCCAGCTCTCCCAAAGCAGTCCAGGATGCTGGATTATTGTTGCTGGTAAAAAAAAAATAAAAAAGAGTGATCAAAGTTCTGGTTGTTTTGTCAGGCATTTTTAGGGTAATGGAGAAGCTTCTACAAGATATTGTGGGAGACATGCCATTTTCCATAGCCATAGAATGGTTGGGGTTGAAAGGGACTTTGAAGACCATCTAGTTCCAACCTGCATGTGTGGACAGGGACACTTCCCACTAGACGAGGTTGCTCAATGCCCCATCCAGCCTGGCCTTGAACACTGCCAGGGAGGGGGCAGCCACACCTTTCCTGGGCAGCCTGTTCCAGTGTCTCACCACTCTCACAGTAGAGAATCTCTTTCTAATATCTAACCTAAATTTACCTTCTTTCATCTTGAAACCATTATCCTTCCATTATCACTCCACACACTTGTAAAAAGTCCCTGCCTAGCTTTTCTGTAGACTGCCTTCAGGTATGGAAGGCCACTATAAGGTTTCCCTGGAGCCTTCTCTTTTTCAGGCTGAAAAATCCCAGCTCTATCAGCTTGTTTTCCCTATCATTTTTCCTAGGTCTCCATAATAAAGTAAAAATTTAACTATTTGTGTGCTCATAAAAACACAATGAAGAAAACATGACCCCATGTCTTTTAAAATGCATGCCTTTATTTAAAAAAAAAAAAAAAAAAAAAAGAGGGATGAATGCTTTGTTGAAGATGACACATTCATAATGGATAATAATAGTGTTTGCAAAGTCAAGTAATTAAATCTACAGTGTTTGTCTGAGTTTTAAAACTATTTTATGCTTTTTTTTTTTTATTTATTCTATTCCAGGGAGGTAAAACTGATACATTGTATGTTCAGAGAAATGTAGTGGAAGCTATTTAACATCTTATTTCTGTGTGTATCTTTTCTTGCTTACGGAAGGACAATTTTAGGCAACTTATGTTGGAAAAACTGTCAGTTTCACACACATTTCCAAGACATTTGTACTGGCTGGCAGAGCTGCTGCAACCTCACATATGAGCTGAGGCTGAAAGGAAAACCAAGTTCCCTTGTTCCAACATCACCAGCTGATCTACATGTATGTGGTCTACTCAGCTGATTTGGACTCAGACTGAGTTGTAGAGACATAGGGAATAATTTGCAATACCAGCCATTTTGTGAGCTGAATGCCAGTGCATATGTGAGCCAAGTACTTCAAAGAAATCTTTGGAAGGTTCCTCATGTTTTCATTCATAATGTTAAAAATATGACATAGAGGAAACTGGCCATTGTCACAAGTCAATTGAAGCACGTGATTGGGAAAAGCCAACATGGATTTACCAGGGGCACATCGTGCTTGACAAACCTGATCAGCTTCTATGACAAAGTAACCTGCTCACGATACTTTGATGCAGGGCAAGTGGTGGACATTGTCTACCTGGACTTCTCCAAGGCTTTTGATACGGTGCCCTCCTGATACAGCCTCCTCCTGGAGAAATTGACTCATTATGGCTTTAACAAGTGCTCTATGTGGTGAGTGGGGAACTGATTGACAGACCGTTCCCAGAGGGTGATAGTAAATAGTTCCTCCTCAAACTGGCAACCAGGTACAAGTGGGGTCTGCCAGGGATCGATATTGGGCCCAAGGCTCCTTAACATCTTCATAAGTGATCTAGATATTGGGATCAAGAGCACTCTGATGAAGTTTGCTGACAATGCCAAGATGAGTGGAGAGGGTGACACTGCAGAAGGAAGAGTCCTCCTCCAGAATAACTTAGGCTGGAGGAGCGGAGTAGCAGGAACTTTGTACACAGTATTCCAGGTGTGGTCCCACAAGGGCAGAGTAGAGGAACAGAATCACCTCCCTGGCCCTGCTGGCCACACTTCTTTTGATGCAGCCCAGGATGCACTTGCTGTCTGGGCTCCAGCACACACTGGCAGCTCATGTCGAGCTTCTCATCTGCTACCATCCCCAAGTCCTTCTCCTCAGGGCTGCTCTCCAGCCATTCTTCCCCCAGCCTGTATTTGTGCCTGGGGTTGTGCTGACCCAGGTGCAGGACCCTGCACTTGGCTTTGTTGAACTTCATGAGGTTGGCACTGGCCCCCTCTCCAGCCTGTCAAAGTCCCTCTGCATGGTGTCCCTTCCCTCTAGGGTGCTTCCATCTGTTTATTTTAATGTTGGTTAATAGCTCTTTTTGCTGTAGTGGAGTGTTAATTACTCTTCTGACTCTTTCTGTAAGTCACATAATAGAGATCATGGAATAGTTTAATTACAGACTGTTGTTGCAGAGGTAAATGCTGTTCATTTCAGAAAGGCTAAGTAGTGACCCATGAGTTTAATTCAGTGCAGTACTGGGACAAGATCAAACACTGAATTTATTGTGGCAAGGAAATTCTTCTTCTTGGAACTGAGAGGTGTACTTTTGTACAACTAAAGGCAAAAAAAAAAAATAAAATCTTTTTTTTTTTCTGAAGGCTTCTTTTTAGTTCATGGAAATATTTTTAAATTCATAATGCATCTCATCACCTTGTGACTAATATGCACGGGAAAGACTTTATACTTAGTTCCTAGAATAATATAATCACAGCATATGCTGAGTTGGAAGGGACCCATCGGGATCATCAAGTCCAACTCTTATCCCTGTGTAGGGCACCCCAAGAATCACACCATGTGCCTGAGAGCATCATCCAAATGCTTCTTGAACTCAGGCAGGATTGGTGCTGTGCCCATTTCCCTGGGGAGCTTGTTCCAGGGCTCAACCACCCTCTGGGTGAAAAACCTTTTCCTGACATCTAACCTAAACCTCTCCTGATTCAGCTTCCTGCCATTTCCCTGTGTTCTGTCATTGGTCACAGGATTGAATAGATCGGTATCTGCCCGTCTCTTCCCCTCATAAGGAAGCCACAGACTGCAATGGGGTCACTCCTCAGCCTCCTCTTCTCCAAGCTGAACAATCCAAGTGACCTCAGCTGCTCCTCGTGAGTCATGCCTTCGAGACCCTTCACCATCCTCATGACTCTCCTTTGGACACTTTCCAAAAGCTTGATGTCCTTTTCATATTGTGGTGCCCAAACCTGCACACACTACTCAAGGTGAGGCTGCACCAGTGCAGAGCAGAGTGGGACAATCACCTCCCTTGACTGGCTGGCAACACTCTGCTTGATGCACACCAGGACATGGTTGGCCCTCCTGGCTGCCAGGGCACACTGCTGGCTCATATTCAGTTTGCCATCAACTAGGATTCCCAGGTCCCTCTCTGCTGCACTGCTGTCCAGCCACTCTTTCCTTAGTCTGCACTTACCACCACTGCACTGTCCCAGGTGCAGAATCTGGCACTTGCCCTTGTTAAACTTCATGTGGTTGGTGATTTCCCATCTCTCTAACTTACTGAGGTCTCTCTGCAGGGCCTGCCTGTCCTTGAGGGAGTCAACAGCTACTCCCAGTTTTGTTTCACCAGCAAGTTTGCTTAAAATTATTTTGAGTCCTGTGTCCAAGTAATTGATGAAGATGTTGGAGAGGACTGGGCCTAGGCTGGAATTGTCTCTCTACAAGTGAAGTCACACAGATCTAAAGGGTGACTAAGTCTGATACATTATTTTTATCTTTGATTTTCATACAGGCTTCAGTTATATGTCCTTTCAAATGTGCAATTTCTTTTACTACAGAAATTGTGTGTCTTGTTCCATGAAGTAGCTAACATATACTCACACAAGACCCTCCCACACATTGCCCAGCATATTTGAATAAAATCTGTAGGAAAAATAAGAGTAAAATGCATAGAAAGTGCTCATAAAATTTCTTTAATGGTAATGCATCTGAATGGATGAGATCATGAGAAATTTTAAATCTTGTTTTGACATTATGGTTAGTGTGATATTTTATATGCATGACAAAAGTTCAGTTTCAGCTGCTTAAAGATCAGTATCTGAAGCCATTCTTATAATCCTAGAGCATGCTGCCCAGTTTGTTGCTGCCACTCCAGACAAGCACAGGTTTGCTATACATCCTTCACCTTCCCATCTTTCTGCCTGCCAACTCTGTGCAAATATTTCAACTAGTCTCAAACGGTAGTAGTCCTCGACGTTTAGCCATAATGAAAGTGATTCAGTTTTCTGAAGAAACAGTAACTTAAAAAATGATACTACACTGCATTCTGAGAAACAATTGGGAAACTTTTATTAAGGTTTTAGTAGCTGCTAAGCTATTTATTGTCTGAAATTATGCATACAAAAATCTATTACATGATCATCAGTTTCATAATCTTAGAAATACATTGCCAATACTAGTGAAACAAGAACGATAGTCCATCTGGGTGAAAAGAAAGAAAAAAGCTCTACAGATAAACTTAGAAACCAAATACTACATTTGTTTAAGTAATAGTTACAATAAATGATGCCTGAGAGACAGTATTGAAAGAAAACTCGCTGAAATGTTATTGTCGTAATTCAAGACAATACAGTCTGTATCATATACAAAGATGGTAACAAGGGTATTCTTCAGAAAACTGTGATTTGAAAAGAAATCACAATGCTCTTGCAATACTGAGATTGTGATGCCAGAACAGATAGATAATCAAGTCCAATTAATTTATTAAAGTTGAGAAATAGAAAAGACATTGTTAAAATGGACATCTCAGAGCTGCAAGCACATCAAAAAGAGGATAAAATCTACATATACTTGAGAAATTACTGAAGTGGATTTAAAAATGTGCCTGATCTCAGTCACAGGCAAGCTATTCGCTGAATTTTGTTTTTCAAATCCTTGTTGCACTGTCTGGAAATCACTCTTGCACTGACAGTTCTTGATTTTGAAGATTCATCTTAATGTTCCTTTGGGAACCACAGAGCAAAGTCTGTCCACAGTACTGCCATTTCTGTTTTCTGGGAAGAAATTGCGTTTAGCAATACCATAACCACTACAGCAGAACTTTGTTATTGTAGCCAAAAGTGGCATCAAGTAGCTCAGATGAACTGATTTTAGTTTGAGCTCTTAGGGCTTTAAGGACACGCTTACAGGAAGTAACTGCACAGTGTGTTAGAAACACCTCAGCTAGCTCTAGATGATGACGTGTGGCTGTACAGTGCAGTACAATACCACAAATGCAGATTTATGCTTCATTAGATCTGGGAAGCACAATAAGCACAACAAGGTAATGCCTGGCAGGTACAGACACAGCATGAGGCTGCCTCCAGTTTCAGAACTAGTTGGGAAGCAGCTTCTACCTGGCATTGTACTATGCTGCCTTGTCCAAATACCCTTACAAATTCTCACATGTGGGGAGCTCTTCAGGATCCTCCTGTTCAGCTATGTTTCACAGAATCACAGAATTTTAGGGGTTGGAAGGGACCTCTGAAGATCATTGAGTCCAATCCCCCTGCCAGAGCAGGACAAATAACCAACCAAACAAAAAAAAGCCAAAAAACCCCAAACCAAAAACCAAAACACACACACCAACTAGGGCAGATCACTCAGAAAGACAGCCAGATAGAGGTTTCAGAGGATGTGGAATATATATATAATATGCCCTTTATGCTAATGTGCTTACAAGCTGCAACAGTAGTGTTCTCAGTCTTTAAATACCAGAAACACCTGATCTAACAACAGCCCTTCCCTGTTCTTTCTGTTCCCAGGTTCAGAGAATACTGATTCAAACCTTCTCTTCTTTTTCTATTAGTTCTAAACTGGACCTGGAATGCAGGCTACAGCAACTTAATGTTAGTCTTGGCGCACTTGAGATTCTATTGATGTTAAAATCATTGATAAGCCCAATAAAGATAAAGCACCTGAAGAAGCTGTGCAAGTGCTGAGCCTTCAGTAATTAGCTTTTCTTAGCATTTCATTAAAAGAATCATATATTAACAGTAAAAGCACTATTATCTATCCTACTAAACTAATTAATTAAGGAATACAACATGAAAATAATGCAAGTACAGTTACAGATTTAATAAGTTGCTGCAGTAAAATAAAAATTTTACCCAAGATTTCTAGGTATTGTATTCCACATCATACATTTTTCCTGAAAGGCAATAAATTTCTTTGCAACAATATATTAACTGGATGAATACTACAGTTAAGTCTCATTATATGACACTATACAGTGTATTCTTTCAGCCAAAAGTGAGATTATTTTTATCTAACCAGACACAGGTATGAGGAACCTGACACTAGTTGATGATTCAGACCTCAGAGTTTTGGTATTTAGGCTGCCATTTACAGGCCAGGGAGAGAACAGGGAGACTCCTTCAGAGGATGCTGGACCTCCTCCAGCTGAGTAAGGATCACACAACAGACAGGACTGGTGGTGTACAGGCTTGTCCCTGATTCAGTATCCCAGGTCAGAGATGTTAATTCAGCATCATTTGTGCTCTAGAGAATTAGACATGCTCATAAGTGTAAGTGTTTGAGATAACTCTCATGAAAGATATTAAGTTCCTACCTTTTGAATAACAGCTTTCCATAGCAGAGTGTCAGTCACTTCTTTCAATTCCTATGATTCTGTGATTCTACGGCAGCACCCTAAGTATCAGAGTATTTTGGAGAAATAACTCTTTTCGTTTTTGAGAATGTGTGTTTCCTTCTGTAATCAGCAATACAAGAGATATTAAGCCAGAGGGACAGAAAGCAAGGGGAAAAGCCCTGATTATATGATCTGACTGGAGCATGGAAAGAGAACTAGTAAAAATTATATGCAACTGGGCACTGTCTGAAGTTTAGAGCGCTTAGTGAACGTGAATGAGAAGCCAGATCTGCATGTGAATTGTCCTGGTTTGAGCCAGGATGAAGCCAATTTCCCTTTTTACCGATTTTTTTTTCTTCTTCAGTGAGCTTTCTTTTAACTAGCAACATTCTGTTCTAGCTAGGCTGATAAGGCACTGGAATGTTTTTCTAACTGCTGGGTCCTCAAGGTTGCACCTTCACTCTGCTGGCTCAGACACTACGGGGAGATCTATGACCCCCCCCGGTCGGAGGCTGAGTTAGACACACAGCAAAATTGGCTAGAGATATTCCATTCCATATATCTATGTAAGCTCAGAGGAAGGTCAGGGATCACACAAGACAACTTCCTTCCTGCTTCTTCTTCCCTTCTCTTCCATCCATGGCCTGCATCTGGGGAGGACTCCGTCCATCCATCACCGTCGACCCTTAGGCTCGAGCCCTCCTGACCCTCATCACTCTCTGCTCTTCTCCAGCAGCAGCTCTGGGATTTCTCGGAGCTGTTCCAGCTGAGGGGAGTGCTGTGGGAGTTGCTGGGGGTGGGGGGAGGCGAGAGGGTCTTGCACATACCTGAACTTATCTGTATATAATTGTATATATATTTTCTTATATCATTCACTAGTGTTTAATTAAAGCTGTGTAGTTTAGTTTTCAATCCAGCCAAGTCTCTCTCTTTTTCTCTCTCTCCTTCACTACCTGGGTGGGAGAGGGAGGGGATCGAGAGCATTGTTGTCGGACCCGAGTCAAACGGTGACATGAATGAACTTTTTCCAGTAGTGTTTTAAGACTCCTAATGATAATGGAACTGAAGATAATGACAACTCAGGCAATAAATATGCAGAAGAAAGTACTCGTAGAAGAAAATATTCAAGCCAGAAAATCTCTGTTACTTAACTGCCTACATGATAAGTTCAAGTTTGTAAGTTCAGTTACCCAGTTGCAGTAAAAAAGTGTTTACAAATTGCAGATAAAGCAGCCATGCCAAAGTAAATAAATACAAATAGGTAACAGGAGGCACCTGAAGTTAAAACCAAACACTGGAGAAAACTGAAATTTGTAATGAATGCTATGAATAAAGCAGTACCTTATATCAGTACCATTAATTATGAACTATAATTGCAAACAAACAGGGCAAAATGCTTGAACTTAGCTAGACTAATTCTGAGGTTTAAAAAAGGCAACAATTAGATGCGAATAAGCTATCCTGAACTTAGACCTTGCCTTGCCTTCATAAAGAAACAATACTGTTTTAAATATACTGGTGCAAGACCCTATATCTCTGTATAGCGGTAATGATAAACAAACATTTCACTGACATGCATAAATTTTGTGGATCAGATTTTTAGAATATCTTTAATGGTCTCAGAATCAGTCACAGCAGGGAGAAGAATATCAGGGTTTTTCCAGTAAAATTTATTTTATGCTTGACTAAATAAGTCTAAACAATCAGCTAAAACTTCGCATCTCAAGGCATGGGTTAGATACAATATGAATGTTTACATATACTATATATTTTAGTAGTATATAGTAAATCTAGATAGATATGTATGTATGGTATATAAGGCATATTATTTGTCTATCTTGTTACATACCCATTGGAGCAGCACATTTTTGGTAGCTGAGAAGGGAAAATATGAAATTTTATAACTTCTGACATTGTTCATAATAAATACAGTTTATATTGTAGAGCACTCTCACTGACATTGGACTAAGAGCAATGGCAGTAGCATCTTCTAGAAAACAAAGGAAAATAACCTCCATTACATGGACTATTTCCTAAAAACATCTTTACAGTATGTGGTTATCAACCACATCACAGATAAACATCGCTGCAGTCCCCAAATACTACTTAGTTCTCACCAAATTCCTTGACATCATCTTTAAATGAGGGTGACAGGAACACTTACTTAATTTCACAGCCCCACATCAAACTCATCCTGATGTTATCTTTCTGTGGCTCACAAATCCTGCTCCTGCCATCTCAGCTTTTTCACCACACAGACATAAAGGAGAGAGGGTTCTTAGGGATTTTAAGGTTGATTGCTTAGTCTTCAGTCTTAGTCTAAATTACACTTAAAATTTTTATCAGTAGAGTGTGGAAAAAATCTCACCCTACTGACATTATGATGTCAGAAAAATATCTCATGCAGAGACATTTATGCTGAAGAGGAGAGTCTTTGCTAGACTTCGTTTATGTCCTGCAGAAGATTTGATACTATGATGGCAGAAATGCACTTTCTGCTGCCATGCTCTGCATACAGGCTTGGGATTCTGCTGACAAAGCACTTGGCATAACAAAACCAGTAATGAAGACATCAGCTCAGGTTTGTTGATGTCAGTTGTTTGCTCACATTTGATACACTGCCACCACCACCCCAAGTTTTTACCTTGCTGTGGGTGCTGAGGACTCTTGCACAGCTAAGGTGATGCACAGAAACTTACACGGTGTAAAAATACAAGAGAATTAAGATGTAGTCTTGGACTAGCTTGCCATCTTATAGCTATTTTTCATGGATTTCTTCATTCTCTTAATCTGACATTTGTCCAGATCTTGGCAATTTATGCATGATTGTCTCTCTATTTAATGTCAGGACAGTGGAAAGGACTCAAAATACATGTAGGATACAGTAGTTATCCTAAAAAATATTCATGGATTCAATACTTGGGTTTTTCAGACATAGCAGGAAAATATGACTGCCAATTGTCCACTGAAGTTAAAATCATTATTATCTACATTTGAGAATTAATTTGAAGGGAACTGTTTTAGTAAACTGAATACTTCACACTTGATATTTAAGTATCTGATCATCTGCCCGCTTCCCAAAATGACAACTGAAATGCTGATTAAGGCAAACAGATATTCCCTTGTTCCCCATACTTTCATGTGTGTTTTATCCTGGTCATTTGTCCCCAGATAATCCACCATCATTTTCATTTTTTTGATGGGAAACTTTGATATATTCAGAAGAACATACATGTACGACATATATAAGAATATATACATAAATATATATATATACATACATATACATATTGGATAAATTGTTGAGCTCCACAACTCTGTCACTGTTTGACTTGGGTCCGACAACAATGCTCTCGATCCCCTCCCTCTCCCACCCAGGTAGGGAAGGAGAGAGAGAAAAAGAGACTTGGCTGGATTGAAAACTACACTACACAGCTTTAATTAAACACTAATGAATGATATAAGAAAATATATATACAATTATATACAAATATGTTCAGGTATGAGCAAAAGCCTCTCACCTCCCCCCACCCCCAGCAACTCCCACAACATTCCCCTCAGCTGGAACAGCCCCGAGAAAGAAGAGCAGAGAGTGATGAGGGTCAGGAGGGCTCGAGCTTAAGGGTGACGGTGCTGTATGGATGGAGTCCTCCCCGGACGCAGGCCATGGACGGAAGAGAAGGGAAGAAGAAGCAGGAAGGAAGTTGTCTTCTGTGGTCTCTGACCTTCTGTAGATATATGGAATGGAATATCTCTAGCCACTTTTGCTGTGTGTCTAACTCAGCCTCCGACAGGGGGGGTCATAGATCTCCCCATAGTGTCTGAGCAGGCAGAGTGAAGGCACGACCTTGAAGCCCCAGCAGTTAGAAAAACATTCCAGTGTCTTATTAGCCTTAGCTCCAACACACTCTTGCTAGCTAAAAGAAAGCTTACTGAAGGAAAAAAAAAAATCAGTAAAAGAAAAATTGGCTTCATCCTGGCTCAAACCAGGCCAAACTCCCAGGTCTAGTGTGACATTTATGAAATGAGTCCAAGGGTAGAAATTCTTCTGAGCATTCAATTTATGTATGTAACAATTAAACTTTAATAGGGATTATTTAAGTTCAATAAATTAGTTCTTTTCTAACAAAGTATTAGCTGTACATTTGAACATATGAGAACACCACATTTAGATTCTGAAGCCATCAATATGTCTTGTTACTCTTCTTAAATTCATACATGCTAGCATACGCAGGCTTCATGAAGATGTCCTTCTGGACATCAGTCAGGAAGAAAGACACATCCATTGAACTTGCTTGCAATGAACTCCTCTGCGTCTACAGCTGAGCAGTAGGGGCCACTGAAAAAAATAACCCAGGAGAATGAGCATTAATCAGTCCAAAATCTAGTATTCCTTTTATATACAGCAGCAGTTTAGAGTTTATCCTAGAATATCATAACTTATTTGAGTGATATGAATGGTCAGTGAAGAACCTCATAGGAAGGCGCCAATAATTTCAGGCATTTGTGGTCACTGAGTGAAGCTCATCCCACCCGGTGGGTTTCAGGGAAGGTGAATCTTTTCCACACCCCAGAAGTGCAATAGTACCGCCTCGGCAGCAGTGCACGGTGGAAAAAGAAGCCACAGCAAATGGCCTAGAGGAATCACAACAAATGCTTTATTAGGAGCTCACTACTCAGATGTTAATGGCGGGCAATCGTGAAGTTGTTGACTCACAGGGACTACTCCTATAACCTGTGAATGGATCGAACTAGGGAAAACGGTTAGGATGTTTTAACTCTTTAACTCCTAGGAGAAAAGGAGAAGAAGAAAAGGAAAGATGGAAAGATAGTTGAGAACATAAGACAGATACATGACCACCCTTTGTACCAGCGAGGTCTTTTTCAGCGTGTTGTCCTGCTCTGCCAGTCTCCAGCCTCCGGTACTGGTCCACGGGTGCTGGGTTGGCAAGCCTGTGATACGCTTTCACCCCTTTTACAATGCCCTGCCTCCCAGAGACCACCCTTGGGGTGGTGACACACGGTTGAGCTTCTGCACTTGGCAGTTCATTGTTCTGGAAGGCTGTGGGTACTGCAGCTGCAGTCAGACATTCCAGAGAGTTCTGGAATGGGGCGTTAGGGGTGTTGTCCTGAAACAGGTGGGCTTCTTCCAAGGAGAGCCTTGGTGGTCAGCACCTGTGCAAAGTAGCTGCTGGAAATTTACCAGAGGAGGCAAGCCAGAGCAGGGGGATAGCCTGCCATCCTGCCTGCGCTGTTCATGCTTGCCTAACACAGCACTTTTTCCTGAGTTGTTTGAGACCCTACAAGGGATGTTGTGGTTCCACAAACCCTTGCAAGTCACCGAATGTTCTCTGACAGCACCCAAAACAAAGTACTCCATTTAGGCATAGTTTCAATGGCAATATAAGCTTTACTCATCTCTGCAGTATTTCATCTCTCAACGGGCCAAAGATTTCCCATATCAATTTATTTCAGAGAACTGGTTGCATTACTGTGTGTGCAAACACATATGCAGGGAAAATATGAATATATTGTAAAATAGAATTTTGTGATATACTTTCTAATTCACTAGTCACTCTCTTGAAACCTCACCTCACTTCTGTCAGTGACAATTTATAGTTGTTAGAAAGAAGCTAAAGCTGGTGGTCGTGGTAAGAACTGTCTAGCAGAGACATTTCTTGGTTTTATGCTTTCTGTCTTTTAACTATCAATCTCACCTATACATCATAGAAATTTTGTGAGGCAAAGCCAAAAATAGTACTTAGGTGCAGATATTTAAGGGAATTACAGTTTCACAGGCAGTTATCAGCACACCTATTTTTGAGGCTCTGGACTGTGTTGCTTAGAAGCGATGAGAAGAGGATTTAGATCTCATGCCAGTCCTAAAAGCTGGCTGTTATTGCTAGATAGCAGAGGTAAACACCTGTGAGCCAGCTTAATGCACAGATGCAAATCAGACTACATATGATTTTCTCTGTTCTGATGCATCTCAAAGGGGATCCATTAGAGTTCAATTAAGAAGAAAGCTTTATGTAAATTTTCTTCTTCCATTTACTTGTTTATGTTTTCCACAAATGCTGCATAGGACAAATAGAAACATCTGTGAATTTTAGATGTAATCACAGTCTCCCTTTGACCATTTCATTTTTATAGACCTTTTTGTTTATTTTTCTCTTGCACATTTTGCTTACAAGGGTGTACTTTGCCAAACAGGTCTTTCTAGGAGTTAGTTAAAAAAAAAAAAAAAGTACAACCATCAACTCATTTCTAACCTCAGACTGTGATTATTACACAGTAAGCAAAAGTAAATTGTATGGAGACTTCCTGAAATGCCTAAAAATGTAAGAGCAGAAATTAAATGGTTTTGGGTCTAAACAATGTTACAGGTGAAAAACAAGCAACATTTGAGGATAAAGAAAAGACGTCTCGAAGTGAAGTGTTATTCAGATATTTTTAAAGTGTGATCTCCTTTTCACTCATTTATCTTTTGTGACCTCTTCATAAAGCAGCAGCTCAGTGCCTTCAAGGCAGGGTGGTGAAAACTGCCTGTAATTACTGGTGACAAGTGTTATTTGCTTTATCTTATATTGAATTATTTGAGCTGTAGCTTGCACTTAAAGGTACTGAGTAGTAATTAACTTGTAATCTTGACCGTTGATGTTAAACCCTAAATCAATATACTTCAACAAAAGAGTTTAATAAGCCAACAAAAACCTCTCTATCTTATTACCAAAGCTGAATTCACTTAAAATAAACAGGTCAGCAAGATTTATATAAAACAGTAAACTGTCAACAGCAGATATAGTTGTTTATTTTAAACTTCTTGAGTTTTTATTCACAGAGTTAGTATAATTTATATGCAGGTGGGATATAATGCAGAGTAAACCCAAGAACATTGAGTGTGAAGAGAGTTTATACATCTGAGGTTAGTGGAAATGACTGAGACACAATTTTGTACTGGACTCAGAACCAGAACAACCTTTTCCTTTTTAGCAACAAGGCTTTTTGGTCTGCCATTGCTGATTTGTCATAGTTACAGAGCAGGCAAGTATTCTAACTGCAAAATTTGAGCTTTATGCACAAAAAAGTAACATCAACACAGAAAAGCCCCTGTGGTTTGCAGAAAATTATTCTCATCAAACTAAGCAAAAACCCCCTTACGCCCTGTCTATCACAAATAAACAACTTAAATGGAGGGTGAAAACATAGAGGTACTGTAGGGTGAGTGCAGGAGACCAACAGAGAGGAGCCAGACCAGCAACAGCAGTGTCTCCTTGGCATTCAATTAATCCTGCCTGCTTCGTCATTTTCCAGTTCTTATTCAAGCTGCCATAAAAAGCTGAACTTTCCATTAGTGTTGTGGAAGACAGTAGTAATAGAAAGAGATTTATAACCTCAATTTAATATGTTGTATTACTTTCTATATTCTGTTCATTATTAGAGTGTAGGTAGGTCATCCAATCAGTTATCACTCAAGCAGCCATAACAATTTCAGAGAAGCATGTTCAAATAACAGTCTGTTCCTACAGAAGGAAATTATTCAGTGTACTCTTAACTAGACAGTGATGGGGAATCACATATATATATTTTTAACAAATGTACAGCAACACAAAGTTAAGCATTAGGAGCTCTAAAGGAGATAGGTGGCAATTTGGACTGAAACAATGGAAATTCTTCAGATGCAGAGAGGACAATATTCTGTGATATATTAAAATGTAACATATCCTTAACTGATACTCTTGGAAGATACTGAGAAAGCAGTCATTACAGAGCATGTATCATCTAGCTGTATCCTTTGATAACTATCTTAAAAGAATGAAGATGCAAGCAGGTTAATGCGGTTTCATGCTGTTTTGCAAGATAGTGAACTGTCTTTTACATTAGAACAGCATGACAGGTACTTTAAAGAAAAAAAGTGTTTCTATTATATTCTTAATGTTTTAAAATCTAAGGTGAGCTTAAAATCTTAATTTAGACCTTACTTTGTGGGTCTGAAGTATTTTGGATCTTTCTACCTTTGCTTAAGGCAAAAGAAAACTATGAAGGGAAGGGAAAATCTCCAAGCTCAGTTTCTAGCCCACACAGCAGTTAAGAAAGCATGAAAAACCTCTATCAAGGACAGCCAGTGCAGTGATGTCTACCAGGGTACTTACATAGTTGGAAGCAGTGGTCTGTGTTTGTGTGGATTTGTCACTGAAGCAACAAGCCTGACAGCTCTCAGTAGTATGTGGGGTTTTTTTTTTGTTTAGCTCTGGTCTTTACTTTCTTTCCAAGATGAGCTGTTGTGATCTGTCTCCAACTAAGCCACAAAATCCCTGAAAGATAAAATAAACTTTAGAATCAAAGATTCATAGGATTAGTTAGTTGGAAGGGACCTCTAGAAGTCACCTTCTCCAAAAACCCTCTCAAAGCAGGGCCAAGTTTTCCCAAGTGATAGTACAAAACCTGTATTTTAAAGTAGTTCTTCCCAAATTAGTTAAAGCAGCTTTCATAATAGAGTCCTGATCTTGATATCTCCACATTAGGTTGGATCATCTGCTGGATGGGAAAGCGGAAGAATAATTCAGTTCTCCAAACAACTTTAAAATTACTATGAAAGATGCTGTTGAAACTAGGGATAGAATTAAGATAACTTGGGTTCCAGCTATCAAGATACTATTATATTTAATAGTCTGCATGGAAGAACCAGTATTAAAGCAAGCCTCCTGATATTTTATTTTGTATGATTTATAGATCTTATGACTTTCTGTCTTTTGGTATTTTCTTCCAACTTTAACATTGTTTATCAGACCCTCTACTTCTGTATACTACAGACTAAAATAAAACAAATGCAGAATTTTCATTTGGAAGTGCTCCCTTTGTTGTTCTGGCTTATGATACTCACACTAGTTTATACTGTATTAGAAGAACTTGTAAAGTATAAATGGGAAAAGGGAAAAATTTTTCACAAGGGTGCCAACAGCAAGCCTAAAGCTGCTTAATGTGTCTGCCAACCAACCTGCAAAGTGTGAGTGGTTTCTAAGATACTTCAAAGACACTTAGACAACTCTAAATTTGTCCTAGAATGAGTAATTTTAGAATCAAGTAGACAACTGACTAACTAAGCTCTGATTAACAGAAATTATATGTTAATTGGAGATCCATGAAGATTTCAATAATATGTCCTCATGGTTTATTCTGACTTTGCTCTTATGAAGGTCCTAAAATCTACAGAGGTAAAACAGGTTTTTAGAAGTAGTTATCTCCTTGTACTCCTGAATGCAAAGCCTCCAACAATTCCTTCTTTAGTGCAGTGCAGAAATTACTACCTTCAGCAAAGCTTTAGAAATTCTAAGTGCCAGACCTGAGCAGTTTCCTCCAGGAAGAACCTACTAAACCTGTGTTATGTGGAACTTCAGTGAAAAAATATTTCTCTACAGCTTTAGCTTAAAAAATCAGGGCCATTATGAAGTTAGAAGTAATTCACCAAGTGATAATTTTTAGGTTTATAATGTACTTGGAAAATTCTCCACTGATTATTACCTTCCTGGTTCCCAGCCCTTTTCCAAACAATATTGAAATGTTTTAAGTTTTTTGGAGCCTTGAAATTAGGCCTTGAGACTACCAGCATAAGTTTTCCTTAGAGAAGAGAATGTCTACAGGGGGTACATACAATGATAATTGAAAAACTGTCAAGCAGTTGAAAAATACCAAATTGAAAAATACCAAACCCAAAATCTTAACCAAGCTGAGGAAGTAGTATGATGAACACATATGGAAATTATAAGGGAAAAGGAGAGAAAAGACAAATTATATCTTTTTAAATGGTCAGTGGGTTTTGGTTTTGTAATTTGGTTCTTTTTTTTTTTCTTTTCTTTTTTTTTTTTTTTAAATTGGGCCATCAAATCGAGTGCATAGCACTCCATAGTGTTACAAAAAATATCAGAAGCTGACTATAACCATCTGCTACAAAACAGCTGTAAGTACTTACTATACTTAAGCTTCTGTGGTGCATATAAAGTGATGACTGCCTGGCGTAATGAATAAAAGAATTAAAATTCCTATCTACTTCCAGTTACACAAGAAATTAAAAATGTTAGATGATGAGTTTTATATTCTAATTATTTAAAATAGAAAAAGAAAATGAGTAGTTTTGCTTTTAATCCAACAGATACAAGATATTGTTAAGCACGTATACAATGAGCCATAAATAGGGACTACAAGGCAATGTAATTGAGAAGTTTAATGCAAAGTAATTGAGAAGGTCTCTCTGTGATGTTTCTTGTAATCAAGAATCTGCAATCATCAGCATCTAAATTTAGATTACATTACAAGGAAGCTTTCTTTTGCAAAGATAGATTTTTATTAATAGTTTTTATTATCATTTGTTTTGGATACTATTTTATTTTTCATCCTTTTAGATACTTCCGTGCAATGTCATTCAGTGTTATACTTTCAATTCATAGGGTCTTGCTAGCCAACAACTACCCAAAAGTAAAATAAATCCAGTGCATGGTAGGAAAATTAAATGAAATATCCTGAATTTTTTAAAAAAGTTGCTGTTTGTGCTTTCCTTTATGGTGAAAGCAAGACAATTGCCAATGTAGACAAGTTGCAAAGCAGATTTAGACACCTACATTTAGGAGTCCACTTGTAAGCTAGTATTCAAGATGTCACTGTATTTGTGGAAGATTTTAGACTTGATTCTAGTGCCTGCTCAAAGGCTTTTGGTACATTTTGAGGTGTCACACATTGGCAGATCTTATGCAAGATCTAAGGAAGTCCCATGTCTTTCAGTATGGGCTGGATAGAATAACATACAAATAGAAAAAAAAATAATTAAAAAAAGCTTGTAAATACTTCACCCTTATCACTTGAGTGTTTTGTGCTTGAAAAATCCAGTAGGACCTGTAATTTATTTTTCTCATTTCTTTCCTCATATTTTGACATCATGGCTACAAGAAGGATCATGTTTTGTAGAATTACAAAATGCAGGTTTTGCTGAAGAGCAGCAAGAAAGTCAGTTTTTTTCCCCAAACTATCTGTTCAGCTTGTTAAGTTCTATTGCACTTCTCTCAGACTTTCTTCTGTTTTCCAAATCCTCTCTGATACCACAAATTAATTTTCAATGATGGCCAAACAACAGAAATGTCAAAACACAATGAGACAAGAGAGTATTAAAAAAACCCCCACAACATCCTAAAATATAAGGCGAAAACCCATGTGATAGTGACTTTTGGTTTCAGTCTAATTTTACATTCTTTTTCAGTATTACAATAAATTTATCTTCATAAGTTCCATAGAGATTTTAACACTGTCTGTTTTGCCCATCTCACACAATTTCTTTCATACTAGTTAAAACAGTACAATACCCCATCTCATAGTATGCTGAGTATAGAATGAAATAGTTTCATCTATGAATTCACATGAATTACAGTCTTCCTGTTAACCCTGTTCACTTATATAAAGGTACAGTCCATTTTCCAATGAGATCAGCAAGAAAAATCACACATTTCACAGCTGCAGAAATACAATTCAAGACACAGGATTAGGAGTCATGGGATATGAATGCATTGTACAACTTTTAAGCCCCTCAGAGACTCCATTAATGTCTTAGGATCAATCCACAGAGAAAACGTCTTTAACTAGCGAATGTCTATCAAAGCTCAAGAGAAAACATTGCAAAATATGTGCACGTGTGCATGTGTTTTTGTGTATGTATGTGAAGATGGACAATATATATTAAAGATGTAACAGAACACTGATTTTGGTCCCTTGCTTTATCAGACATCTGCTAGCAATGAACAGATTAACTCCTAAAGTACTTGTGACACTGTCTCAGTAGAAGAACTAATCAAAGAACCTCTTGGAGCAGCCAACTCTAAGGCTGTTTCTCATCTCATGATCTCTGGATTATCGGTGGTCTGTAGGATGTGAGCAAGTGCTTTGTGAAATTACACCTGTTCGTATACAGGCAGGGAAAAAAATCAAAATGGGAAAATACAAAAACAATAACTGAGCATTCCATGCTTAGTTTAGTTTTTTTAATAGGATGTAAATTAGAACCTTTTTTTGCCAACATTGCACAAAATAGTCTTTGTATTTTTAGAAAAGTAGATTGCTTCCTGACGAAAAGGCTCTGATTGTGAGACACTGGTATGACAATTATAGTGCGGCGTTTCTGTAATGCCACCTTTCAATATCTTATTACCTTTCTGTTAACATAATTGCATCCTGAAAGTTTTATATTGATAATTCCTCAATGTATAGCTTTTATAGGAAAAATATTACATTTCTGCACCATTTGTACATATTTAGTTTACTAGAGTTTCAGATTTGTTTCATAACCTCTGCTCAGATGACAACACCTCCTCAACAGTTTTATGTCTCTCTTGCCCGTTCTAATTTGTCTGCATTAGTGTAAGGAGCATAATGAATTATTCAAGAAACTTCAATCTAACATATCAGCAAGCTAAACAAATGCCAAATGTGCACAGCTTTATTCAATACCTGAGAAACAACAGGTGAAAATATGTTGTACACTGTGAAATTAATTCCTTTTAGTTTTACCTGACACAAAGAGAGAAAAATATCCAGGAGAATACAAATCTTGGCAGAGTAGAAAAAGCAGTGAGCTGAACAATACCAAAGAAAATATGTCTGGAGTTTTTTATGGGATGCATTATATCCTCTTCCCTATCCCTGTGTGCCCTTGTGAATCAAAGTCCACTGAATATTGACTGAAATTACTTTATAAAAGTTATAATCATGAGTGCTGAGCTAAGGGGAAAATGAAATGAATTGCATGATGATAACAAAGATTATGACTATCGTAAATTATTATCTCTGCAGAACTGAGCCATGTAAGATCCAAATTTAGAACTTAAAGAATCTGTACTGTTATTTAACAACAGTCCCAGAATACTTCATTGCCTCTCTTCAGAGCTAAAGGCCTAAAGCATTATTGACTACCCTAGTGGCTAGGAAGCCCAGATAGGAATCTGTTCGTTATACTACAAGTGTTTTAAAATCAATTACTCTTAAATATAAAACACAAAACAGAGAGCATAATCCAGGACTTCACAGCCTGATGGCGTGCATTAAGCACTAGACTGTGAAGTCTCTTTTATCTTGTAAATCTCTTCCACCTAGTTGTTGAGTGCTAGGTTTTCAACAAGAAACTCCTCTGTATGGTTGTCTTTCCTTTCCATATAACTTTCCAAATGGAGGGTGCGGTAGAGGAAAGAGGAAGTGATCTCAGGGGATTTGGGTTTGGCCCTATCACAAGAACACAACAAATACCCCCTCTCTCCATCCCCAAGTCAAAACAATTGTTCATCTTGCCCAATGTTTCCCTCCAAGAGCAGAAGAAATTGTCATTTAGGTAGATGGTACAAACCAATTCCTTTTGTGCTACCAGTGAACTCCCCTCTGCCCCTCCAGGATCCTGCTGTTGTATTAGAGATACTGGAGGACACATTCTTGCCTAGATGCTCAAAAGAATGGCTATTGCTCAACACCACTTTATTTAGGAACTTGGTAATATTCTGATATTACTTACTAGAGACAGCATAAATGTTGTGTTACCTGTGATCTATTAGATGCCTCAATGACAGATCCTTGTTTCAAGAATGAAATACTCCGTAACAACCATGTAGAATATTCAGGTAAAACAACAGTAGTGTCACTGGAACTGTATAACAGACATCAATCCCTGTATTTTGCATTATTTTCTCAGTTGCAATCTGTTGTTACCTATTGCTGATATTGTCAGTACTGCCTGTGGGTTCCAATGCATCTCAGATTTAGATTATTTAAGCCAGCATTGGCAAGTTAAGGAAAGCAAATATTGAAAGAAATTTTTGTCTAATAGGTCATAACAGGAGGTTAAAAAGACAGAGTAATGTAAGGGAGAGGGAAAGGAGAATATTAATAAATTAATAAATTCAGACCTATTTTCATAAACTAAACAACAGAAGTAATACATTCCTTCCACAGCTATTTAAAGCGATCAAGAGCAATTTTGATGTAATGAAGCCAGTTGAAACAGTGAGAGCTGTACCTCGTTTTTTAACATGTTCTACAGTGGACAGATGTATTGTGGCATTGTCATGCAGTCATCTCAGGTTTTGTTTCGTTTTCAGTATTAATTTCATCAACTGAATACCCTCCAATATAGTTGTCCACACATAATCAGGCATGAGGACAGGGTAGTAGCTCTAACACAATGTGATACTTCTGCAGCCTGCTCAGCAGAACTGGCTCTGTGAAGACACTTACCGATACCAACTTTTAATAGTGCATGTCACATTCCTGACAAATCAAGTATGCATTGCATTGGAAAGGATCTGTCGTTGAGTCAGTTCTGGAAGAAAATACTTTGTATGATAGGGCACTTCTGTGGGCAACACGACACCTTCCCCATTTCTCAAACAGGCCTTCAAGCCTTCAGCAGTTTAGTTCAGTTCCAGCACATTTTCAGGAGCATTTGTTAGTCATTACAGATGGAACTGTGCACGTTGTCAAGCATTTATTAGTTTATTGTTCACGGTCAAGATTTTTCATTATGAAAATAGGGTTAATATGTAAAACCTGACATAAGTTATAGTTGCGTTGAAAATATGTTCCTCTGACTAGAAAAGGGGTTATATTTGCCAAAAACCAAACCAAACCAAACCAACCCCAAACAAATAAAAAGTTTATTTGTTTGGAAAATACATGTATGTCTTCTGTAAAGTTTGCAAATTTGCAAAGGAAGTTAGATCTACAAAGTTCTGCTGTGTCCTCATTTGTCCAAAGCTGGTAAAAGCTGAGATACAGAACTGTAGATTGTACCATAATGGAGATTAGAAACTATGTTTTTAAGTTGCAAATCTGTACAAAGTAAAAATACATATTAAGATCTGGTATTTGTGTTCAGAGTAATCATTACTTTGAGTGAAACTTACCTGGAGGAAAAACTTCATTTTTTACTGCATAATTCACTGGATCACCTCAAAGTGTTCAGAATAAATAAATAAATAATGTGTTTTTAAAAATTATATTTTTTCCCAAGGAGTGATAATAAAGAAATTAAAAAATTATTCACTTTTTTTTCCCCCCCCATGGTTTTAGTACGCTGTCTAGCTTTAAGGCACTTCATTGTTGGTCTCTGCAACTACATTATTCTCCTGAGTGATCTAGATACTCTGGGGATACTGTTTTAACTCCTGATTGAAGGGGAAGTAAATGTTTTCCTGATGTAGTATATATGTGTGCATGTCTGTATTTGAGACATATATATTAATGAAGAAAGAATATGTTTAGAATTAGGTTTAGACAAAACCTTAAAAAGATAAGATAGTACAAAGTAGCTTTAAGGATAAACTGAAAAAAAGTTTCTACAGTTTATGTTGCATTTGTGTTCTACTTTGCTATGACTGAAATATCATTATGGGTCTCAGGCAATCTTGATTTGCTGCAAGCATAAATGTAAGAATAAAATCTAAATTTTTTAGTATCCCAATTTTATTTTCAGATATTCGTAAGGAAAATATGGTTTACAAACAAAGGATCAGAACATCAGCCACTAAACCCAAACATGTCAGTGATTTGGGGTTTTTTAATTGGTTTAATACAAGTATTTATACTGCTTTTTCTCCCCATAAACACTGAAGAAAGGTCCAACATCAGATTTTCTTGTGCATTCAGATTTGGTACTTGGTACTTGGTACTAGGGATAGATATGAAATATAAAATCAGAGCAACAGTCTTCAGAAGAGTTTAGCTCTTGTTTCTTTCTTTTTCATTAATCTGTGAAATACATGCTACATATTTTTTTTCTCCTTATTTCCTGTTTACGCTCTTATTTTATAAAGAACAATACTGTGAGATATGAAAGTTTTAAACTGAAAAGAAGTAGCATAATTGCATGTGAGGATATGTTCATCAACTAGTTTCAGCTTGCAGCATCACAAAATGCAGGATTCAGTTGCCTAAATATAGACATGTGGGTTGCTTTGATGTACTCACCTGCTGCACCTCTCCAACTGTGATCCTTGGTCAGATATGCTAACTCTATTCAACTGTCTGAAAAAAAACCACATTAGAACATGTATAATGGCATTAGTTGCCCATTGTAAAGCAACTAAATTGTTTTTTTTTTAATTGGAAGGAAACATTGAATAAATAAGAGATATATCTTAATGGAAAAGCAAGAAAGAAAAATATCTGTAAAGATTAATCAAAACATTCTGCTGCAGCAATTTCTAAAACACTTCATCTCAGCTTTGGCTTTTATTTTTTTCCTTATAAGTGTATGTTTATTTTAATATTAGAAGTATTTTTCCTCTGAAAAGCAGAATATAGATTTTTAAAATCTATAAAATTTTTGACAGTTACACATTTATTTTTACTCAGAAATTTCTGTGGCATTCTCTTACTAAAAGATTGTTTCAATAAATCATGACTTTTTAAATTGAAAAATTCCACATGAAAATTTGTGACTATTTCCACTTACAGTGTTGCTTTAGGATGTCACAATATACAGTACTTCTATGAGATGCAAAGAGGGAAGAAACTTTTATCTCATTGAGAGGATGTATGCTATATTAACCTGGACATCAGCTGGTTTTCATAAAAATCAGCCTAGTATATGTGAAATACAGACTGCTAACATTATATTTTTCTGATGGCATAATTATTATTAATTAATTTAATTATTAAATTACTGAAATAAAATGGGTTTTGTCCTGTAAACAGGTGCTAGCTTCCTGCCTTCCTGCTGTACTTTCCTAACTGTTGTGGGCAGAGGAGCTTAGTGATATGCTGCTTTGCACTTTGCTACTTTGTTGTATTTGTCATCCGTAGTTCTTTATAATAAGTTGTTTGAACTATCTTGATAGAAATTTTTTTTTTGCATCATGTCAGAACGTGTGTAATTTAAATAAGTCTATGTATTCACAGTACACATCGTTATTGCCATAATTCCCTTGGAAGTCTTGGTGTCTCAAGTACTTAGTACACATAGAAGAGAGTTTTAAGTTCAGGGAGTGCTACCCAGTTCGAAATCCTTTCATATTGTCAGTAGACATATACACCAACACACAAATGATGCCTTGAAACACAAATGGAGAAAACAAACTGCCTCTTACACAAGGAAACAAGAGGCTTCTAATGGCTTTGTGTACAAATCTTAAAAAGCCTTCACTGCTTGGATAAGGAAACACTGTTCGTCGTTAGAAATGCTTTCTCGTTTTGTTACAATTGTGGCACAATTGAAAATGTGTAAGAAAAGACATAATATTTATAGTAAAACTAAACACAGCTCCCATTTTCTTCTCCTGTGTTTTTTTGGTTAGGAGTTTGACATATAAACGATGTAGTTTGCCAACGGAAAGTGGTGGAATTCAAATGGACAACCTTTTCTTTTAGAAGATAACTAGTTTAGAAAGACAATAACATCTATATCGCAGCACAATTATGCATTTCAAATTTTATTGAGGTTTATGCACAATACTTGTCAAATATAACAAGTGATTCAGGCTTTCAAACACACTGTCTTTTAAAGTGTAGAAGTCATATTTTAGAGGATTATTTGATTTAGACCTTCGACAGGGGAATTATTCTTCAGCACTTCACATTTCTGATGTGCTGTAGAAAGCATATAAAGAAATTAAGAATCTGGTGAGACTTTTTTCAATTGGCCTCCATATTTATAGCTATTTGAGGTTTTATTTATTTTTAAAGATACAGACAAGGCGGAAATTATTTATGGTGTACTATGTATCGATGATCTATACTCTTCAAAATTTAAACTGCTTGGGAATGAGACAACTAGAAATTTCAGTGAGTTTCTTCCACTCCGTGTTGTGTCAGGCAGCAAAAACCAGTCATCGTTCTTTATTTATCACAATCCCTTTACAGATTAATCCAGGACTCTCTACTGCATTTTTAGTTAACTTGCTATTCTTCTATTTATATCTTGAATATTGGAATTTGTAGTTGCTTCCTAATGCCATTTCGAAAATGTAGCTGCAGAGGAGGTCTGTAAGGTGAAATTGCAACTAAATTTTGGAACTGAAATGTCCGGATTAAATCTTACAAATGTTTCACACTGAAAGTAATGCATACTGTAGAAAGTTCCCTTACTGCTGGTGCAACTGCTCAGTTTAGCAGTCAGTAAGACCAACAATAAATATGGTTTGGGATTTTTTCAGTTTCCACTTGCATAATTTTTTTTGTTTGTTTTTCTGTTCTCTCAGTTTTCACCTGTACTTTATTATTTAAGAAAAAGACTCAAAGGTCTGTTCTTCTTTTTCTTTGATTCTCTTTCCTGCTCCTTACCTTTTTATCTTCATTATCCACATTTTCTTCCTGTGTAATCTTAGTTCATAAATAAATGAAATCAAGTAAAAGAAAAAAGAAACTGAGCAATATCAGTTTAGTCTGTAACTAAAAATAACAATACGTTCTAGATCCTATTTTCAAGGACCTGCAACTTTTATTTGATTCTCTTCTGTGAACAGTTTTCTAAAAGGTAGCTTACTTCTGCTCACTAAGAGTGCTGTAAACTTATTGATAGTTTGTGACTTGGGTAGCATGTTTTTTTTTCAAAAATGCATTTCAAGGGAAAAAAATAATTAAAAAAAGGGAAAACTTAAACCTAACCAAGCTCCAGAACTCGAATTGATTAATATTTGCAGTTATGCATGTGATTCAAGATTTTGCTAAACCAAGCCTTTTGGAAGAATGACTGGACATAAGACCCCATTACCACAGTGAGCAAATATAGGCTTATCTATAAAGTTGATGAGAATGATAACAGTTCTTGTAAGAGTGTGCTGCTGAAGTCAAACTACATCAAGAAGTGTCAGAGGACAATGTGTCAGATGTAAAGAGGACTGTACAGGGAAGAGTCTAAAGCCAGGAAATGCCCTGTAGAAAGCTTTGAAACACACAAAAGCCTGAGATATTAATTTGTCTTCAAAGTCCAATTTGAGATGTTCTATCTGTCTGAAGTAAATCAGCTTTATTTTCCAACCTAACTCCCTACAAGGAGAGTTACTATGAGACATAACTTTTTTGATATTTGAAATAAATTGAGATGTAAAATCAGGCTAAGTATTCTCGGCACTTAGATGAGTAACTGCTTTAAAAATAAAGTGTACAGCTAAAAGACAGAATATGTGTGTCCTGTCACTTTCTTAAAAATTATATCTGTAAATGAGTGCATTGCTGATTTATATATGATTTAAAAGCATTCCATTTCCTTTATTACATTTTCTGTATAAAATATAATAAATTATTACCTAAGTACATACATTTTAGAGCAGCTTTTAAAAACATAAATATGTAGAATAAACATTTATTCTAGATGTACCATTATAGAAGTGAGGAGGTTGTTGAAAAGAACTGATGTCCTGACACATCTACAGATGACCAAAGTGTTACTGATGCTTTTATTTCCAAAGTTCATTAGGAAAATAACTTATAGGACAAGACTATATTTATTTGAAAATACCTCTTTTTTTGGCATGTTATTAGAGTTTTTTGGGTTTTTTATTTGATTGTGGGTTTTCTTTGTTTGGTTGGTTTGATTTGCTTGGGTTTTTGTTGTTTGTTTGTTTGTTTTAATTAGCCATGACATACAATGGAGATAACTTAATTGCATTCTGTTCTGTTGACATGCTTCAAAGTTACCACAAAGGGCTCATTCACAGATCAAAGTGGAGCTTTCTGAAATACTGGTTTTTCTTTTAAGGTAGTTCTGAAGTTCAGATAAAAAGTGTCAGGAATTCTTGCTTTATTGAAACCTGTAAAGCATAGCTCTAATGCTGAAATCAAGGATTTAGTGATGTTCATTGCTAAGAATTATCTCAATTTTTAATTCTTAAGATGAAGAAAGGGATATTCTTTTGTACTTTTCCACAAAAAAAATTATTCATAAAGATTTCATCAAGACAGTGTTCTGTAGGACACTATAACATCAGGCAGAGAAAAGAGAGACTTTCCTTTCACCTTTACTATCCACTGCAAGAAAAAAGTGAGGCAAATCAAACTTCCCATTTTATTTTTTTTTTTAAGCTTGGAAACATTTTTTGATAGGGTTTTGTACTGGCAGAATCTGAAATGGCTTCTGAACTTTCAGGAGGTTTTAATAAAGGACAACTTTACTGCATTAGAGTAGTGATCAATATAGGGCATCGAGGGCTTTCAATACAGATTCCCAGACAGCTCAAATATGACCTCTGTGGCTACTGGGTCTTGTAAACCAGAAATATAAGCTTGCAAATCAAGTTCCTATTTTGTCTTTTTTACTTCAATGTAAGCTGCTTGAATGACTAGACTGCTTACTCAGTCAGAACTATTTGTTGCACTTACTCTGCCTTTTATATTCACAGGCTTCCTGCCTGCCAGTCACAGAATCTTCAAGTAGAATTGCAGTCCCCAGATTTTCTGGATATCTGACAGCCCTGGTCTTTTAACAGAATAAATACTGCAAAACAGTATTTTATTTTGTCATAGCTATGATGTTACCAGATTTTTTAAAGTCCAGTTGCCCATGTTGGAAGAGAATCCAGACGAAGGACCTGGATGCCATCACAAGGTGGTTGTCATCATCTTCAAGTGCAATTGGTAACTAGGGAAGGCCTCTGGTGGCTGGTGAAAGGCAGACCACTCATACTCCTTTTCAGGGTGGGTGAGTAGGAGGCCACCTGCCTCACCTCAATCCCTGAGAAGGTTATGGGCTACATTCTCTTGGGAAACTTGACCAGGCACATGAAAGACAAGAAGGTATCAGGAACAGCCCAAATGGCTTTACCAAGGGCAAACCAGCTGTTTGGCAGGGTCAGGACCATTTACAACCCTGTACTTCCAACAACTCCCCTGCAAAGAAGCTGAAAATGGCCACATGGGATCTTCCTGAGGGGTGGACAAAGTGCAGCTATGGTGACAGCTGATCACCAGGCACTGCAGGGCCCTGAGCCAGCTACAGTCAGGTACCCCCTGTCCCACCCACAGCGTGAAGGCAGCAATTTTTGTTTGTCTAATTGAAAATCATGCAAAGGATCGTGAGCATTCTGGCACAGCGGCTGCAGGCTCTTCACGCAAATAATGGTTCAACTGGAATTGTTTGGGGAAAAAAGTCTCAGCAGTGAGAACACATTTCCTTTCCCTAGAGCTAATAAAATAAAATAAATCAAAGCACAGACTAGAAAGTTTATTTTGTTTGTAAAAAATGTATATAAAACTTTTCCACTTATATGATAAGATATGTAATTCTATACATAAAAAAAAATAATTAAAAAATATGAACTAGAGGTTGTCAGAATAAAAATTATTAAGCATAAACAAAACATTCTTTATAAAGACATTTAGCAACTTCTCTTTACCCCTGAAAACATATTTTGTAAATTTTTCAAGCTCATGGTTTTTTAACTTGGATTTCAGTTTTGCTATCTAACTGAAGACTTCTGCAATAAGTATTACATTTATTTCTTAGTTGGGGATCTCAATAGTTGTACATGTCTTCTTCAGAACAGGGAAATGCAAATTAGGGGCAATTTAAAATATATCCTACTTTTAAAATTGCTTTAAAAATTTTTAATTTAAAAATTTAAATTTAATTTAATTTAATTTAATTTAATTTAAAAATTGCTGTGTTATTTTTTAATATTATTTCCTTGTTTCTTCAGTCAATAATCATAGTTATTTGTCATACTTCATCTCATTTCTTTTGATATTCACCTTGTTCCTATACAGAAATATTAATATTATAAAAATATGTTACATCCTACTTAAAAATCCACAGATTGCTCCTGCTATTGAATGCCTTAGATTTTTAAAGCTTTGCTCTTTTAAACAATACATCAATGTCTTTTCAGCTCTTGCATGAAACTGTAAGCCTCTTACTATAGATGCAATTGTTATATCTTGTAAGAAGATAAATTAAAGTTATGTTTAGACATTCAGATCACTCATTTAAACAAACAATGTTTGTAATAATTGAAGAGCTGCCAATAATTGAAGAGACAGAAACATACAAGAAAAAATGTAACTATAACTGTAATATTTTAAAACTCTGGATTGAATGATGCATTTATTTGGATGCTTACAGTATAGAAACTGGGAAAAATAATAATGTGCGATACATATATTAATTTTTAATCATTTAATAATATTGATTGTTCTGTATTGACCTCTTGTGTCCCTGTGAGCTATCTCCCACTCATCTTCATATATGTTGCCTGGAAATAGGTGTAGGTAGGAAGATTTTATGGAAGAAAACTTCTGAATTAAACTTGTAATAGCATTTCTGTGTAAAAAAAAAAATAATGAAATGTTGCTGCATATTTTTACTCATACTTAAGTCACATGCTATATCAATAGGACCAATCTCAGCATGTATAGTTGTGTATAATGATAGAATAATAATGATAGAACAATTCAGGTTGGAAGACATCCGAGCAGGTCATCTAGTCCAACTTCCTGCTCCAAGCAGGGTTGACAGTAAATAACAATAAAGCTGAGATTGATTCTTAGAATATTTGAATGGAAACAATGTTATATTAATTACTTGTGTTCATTTGAGGGGAAAAAAATAATTCTCTTAGTAACTCTCTCCTTTCAAAACTTAGTCAGTGAGGCCCAAATTCTTAAAAAAGCCTGTTCAAATAGGATCTACAGAGTAATAACAATTTATATGAATTAGCCTAGAAGTAATTTAAATTAATTTAATTTGAAATTATGAATTTTCAGTTGATACCATATTAAGTTACAGAGAGATTTATTTTGCAAGTTTTCAGTATTCAAGTAGGAAACCCTTATTTGCTTAGGGAGTCCCACACAGACCCTGAAAATAAGAAGATGTTATGTTTATATTTCACTTAAGGAAGCTGCCTTCTTGTTCCTCCCGCAAAACTGATCTTAAATAGTGTTACTTCCAGTCTACATGAAGACCCATGACAGGCAGCTTATAGATAGGATTTCAGTCCTATATGATTACTTCATTGCTAAACTGAGCAAAACAGAAGCAAACGTAGTGTAGTGAGATAGAACGCTCTGAAAAAACGTAGGTATTTCTAGGAAGAGAGGTGGGAATAAAAAACAAAGACTAGTTTATTTGTCTGACTGCTTTTTAAAAAACTCCTTAGTGCTAAGCTCTCTTATGTTTTCCCTTGAAATTATAAGATGGCAAATTCTGCAAAATAAAAATTAATCTAATATAGAAAAAACATTTTTTATTAGATGAAATTGACAGAATTATACTAAAATCAAACTAATGTTTCATAAAATACCAATTGTCTTTAATGCTTTTCATGTCTGTTTACTTTTATATCTCAAAATACATCTGTCCATAAAACAAGCAATGAAACTCCAGGAAATCTCCAAGAGGGTTTATTCCTAAATAAAGAAGTCTGCTTGACTTAGATTTTTATTATCATCCCTTAGCAGTACTTAGATACATAAATTATCATTTCAGCATGAATATTAATTGTTTAATCCATTTCATAGCACTTTTATAATTCTTTTAATAAATGCAATATATAGTGCACTATATTTAATTACATATATATACTCAACCATGACTCAGTAACCTACTATTTAGCTAGATCAAGCATTCAGCTTCCTCTTTCGCTTCATTAACTAAGATCTTCAAAGATTAAATACTGGGCTTTAGTACTTTGTCACTAGATTTAGTTATTTCTCCAGTGGGAGTAGCTACAATATAGCATCTCCCTTCTGTACTTAATGACTTGTCCTTCCTAAATCTGAAATGAAAAAAAGGGGTAAAAAATTGAAAGGTTTGCTTCTCTCAGAGGCATTTCTGACTCATGCCTGAGAATTACTGCTTTGAAACTGTTGTGTACCCAGATGATTCTATTATTTATTATCATATCTTCTTTCATTTCTTGGTCTCATGAATTACTATTTTTGTCTCTGAATTAGGGATTTTTCATTTTGACCTTAAGAGCAAGTAGAACATTTGAAGATGCATCCTTTTTTATATGGCTTATATTCTTGAAACAATTTTTTCTTAAGAAAAGTTGAGATGTCCTTTGATATCCAAGACTATCAAGCTCTTGTATCAGGTTCTTAAACTTCTATTACATTTAATTTTCCTTTTCATGTTGTTTTTCTAAATTCTTTTCCTAGAAACTGGATGCTCCTGATCTGTCTTGTTCAGGCCTTGTCTATAGATCATACTTTTCTGAGTTTAGTGTTCAGGGCTCCACTGCTTTGTCAAAGACCACTGAAAAAACCAAAGGTAGTCAACATTTTCTGATAACATCAGATTTGTGCTCGCTTCATGTATTATATGAAAAGAATTGTCATCTACTAAAGAGGGTGATCTTGATTATCTGTCCAAAATTAGACAGAATATACCCCAGTCTAACCATCTGGAATGAACTGATAGATATTTCTAAATATAATCAACTTAACTTGACAGTGCTTCAAGTTTCTGTCCAGTGAAGAGTAAAACACATAAAAAATGATGTTGCCATTAGAGGTTATTCAGAGATTGATCAAGTATGAAGATACAATTGCTTTTTGTACTGTTTTCAGCTTTATTAACTTTAAAAAAAGAAAAATAATTACATTTGGTAATGAATTCTTTGTGCTCCCTGCTACTGAGGAATAAAATCTTATACCTGCCCTCATCTAAAATTAAGATCTAAATAAAACTTTTGGATTTTCTACGGTTGTCTGAACTCTCTGAAGATAGTATGATAGATTATATATTTAGTAATATCAATCCAATATTTGATTCATAGTCAATACTTAGATGTTTATAACCAGTGATCAAAATGACGTGTTGACTGGGATCCAGAACTTCATTGAAAATCTTGTGGGGTGATGATACTACTTCATTGCCTGATATGGTATCTAATATACTGAAAGGAAGCAAAGTGCTGCTTTGAAAAAAACCCCAAAACTTTCATGCAGATAACAATTAGAGAAGTAGAGGAAGTTAATAAAAACACATATGCATCAAAACTTACAAATCCAGAACAAATTTTAAGCATTGCTTTGAAGGCAATAACACATTGATCACAGCAGAGAGTAGATAAAGATTCAACAGAAACTGTACAGCAGCAGTAAAATGAAGTCTTATGAATATGAGGGTCTAAATTCTAGCTATGTTTAAAGAACACAGCAGTAAAAATATTTTCTAAAAATCCTGTTATCTGCTTCATTTTATTGACCCAACAAGATGGATCCCAGAGTTGTGAGGGGGTATAGGACAACTCATCTTGAGCATTGTGTTCAATTTTGGGCAACACAATATAAAAAGGACATCAAACCATTGGAAAGTGTCCAAAGGAGAGCCATGAGGATAGTAAAGGGTCTAGATGGGATGTTTTATGAGTAGCGGCTCAGGTCACTTGGATTGTTCAGCTTGGAGAAGAGGAGGCTGAGGCGGGACCTCATTGCGTTCTGTGGCTTCCTTATGAGGGGAAGAGATGGGGCAGGTACTGATCTCTTCACTCCTGTGACCAATGATAGGACTCAGGGAAATGGCAGCAGGCTGAATCAGGGGAGGTTTAGGTTAGATATCAGGAAAAGGTTTTTCACCCAGAGGGTGGTTGAGCCCTGGCATAAGCTCCCCAGGGAAGTGGTCACAGCACCAATCCTGCCTGAGTTCAAAAAACGTTTGGATGATGCTCTCAGGCACATACATACATACTTACTGGGACCAATATTTAACAAATATCTCCATCAGTGCCATAGATAATGGTGATGTGTGCACCCTCAGCAACTTTGCAGATGGCACCAAGCTGAGTGGTTCAGCTGATATGATTGAGGGAAGTGGTACCACCCAGAGGGACCTTGAAAGGTTTGAGGAGCGGGCCCCTGTGAATCACATGAAGTTGAACAAGGCTAAGTGATATTACACCTCAGTCTGGGTGACTGCCGATGTCAATAGTGACTGGGAGATTAATTGATTGAGAGCAATGGTGGTGGGCAAAGGATTGGATATGAGCCAGCACTGTGCACTTGCAACCTAGAAAGCCAAGAGTATCCTGGGCTGCATGAAAAGAAGCGTGGCCAGCAGGTAAGTCTTGCTGTGTATTCCACTCTTGTGAGACTGCACCTGGAGCACTGCACCCAGTTCTGGGGCCCCTAGTACAAGAATGAAATGGACCTGTTGGAAGGGGTCCAGAGGAGGGCCACAGAAAATGATCAGAAGGCTGGAACATGTCTCCAATGAGAAAAGGCTGAGAAAGTTGGGGTTGTTCAGCCTGCAGAAGAGAAGACTCCGGGAAAGCTTCACTGTGACCTTTTGATATATTAAGAGTGCTTATAAGAAAGAGAGAGACTTTTTACCAGGACGTGCAGTCATAGGAAAGGGGAAATAGTTTTAAACTGAAAGAAGGCAGGCTTAGAATGGGTATAAGGAGGAATTTTTTTACATTGAGGGTGTTGAGACTTTGGAAGAGGTTGCCCTGAGAAGTTGTGGCTGTCCTGTCCCTGGAAGTGTTCAAGGCCAGGTTGGATGTGGCTTTGAGCATCCTGGTCTAGTGGGAGGTGTCCCTTCCTGTTACAGAAGGGTTGGACTAGAGGATCTTTCATGTCCCTTTCAACACAAATCATTCTGTGATTTTATGATTCCATTCTATAATTTATGAAGTCTTATAACTCATTAAATATGCCAAGCATTTGCAAGAGACAAATCTTTAAAAAACGTGTGTAGTGTCTTGATTTGAAGAAATATGGTTATTAAATTAAATTCTGACTTGTGAAAAGGAGCCTTTTTAGTTGTTTTCTGTTTTACATTCTGAGTAGACTGGTACAAATAATTTATTTTGTAGGAGTTAAGATGTAATATCATAAAAAAACCCCCATTGCTTCAGTGTTTAGTTTAATACTAAATTAGGGCTAAATTTAGAATTAATGATCAAAGTAGCCTAAGCAATAACCTTTCATTTAAGTCTGGCTCCAAGGAGTCTGAACTATTCTAGCTTACTTGCACTGGGAAGAAAGGAAAATGCAAATTAAAGTTGTCCATGGTTGTGGTTTAACCCAGCAGGGCAGCTAAACACCACACAGCATTTTGCTCACTCACCTCCAGTAGGACGGGGGAGAGTTGGGAAAAAAAAATAAAATTTGTGGATTGATATAAAGACAGTTTAATAAGACAGGAAAGGAAGGGAAAATAATAATAATGATAAAAGGTTATTAAAAAAATATTATGCACAATGCAATTTCTCACTGCCCGCTGATCGATACCCAGACAGTCCCTGAGTAGCGTCCCTGGGCAACTCCTCCCAGTTTTATTGTCCAGCATGACGTCATATGGTATGGAATACGACTTTGGCTTGTTTGAGTCACCTGTCCTGGCTGTGTCCCCTCCCAGCTTCTTGTGCACCCCAGCCTTCTCACTGGCAGGCCACTAAGAGAAGCTATACAGCCCTTGACTTAGTGTAAGCACTGCTGGGCAGCAACTAAAACATCAGTGTGTTTTCAAAATTATTCTCTTCCTAAGTCCAAATCAAAGTGTGCCAGCTACTAGGAAGAAATTTAACTCTATCCCAGACAAAATGAGGACATCCACATATGTATGTATGCAGGAAATAATATATTCTGCACTATATACCTGAGCAACTGGAGGATTACAAGTATGCATTATGAAGAGAAGTTATTAATTCATCACTTGCTCAAAAGACAATTACTCCCAGAGTTTTCTGTAACATTTGTTGATTGTATAATAACCAAGCATGTATGACCTTTGTTCTGTTAGAGAGAGTGGTGAGCAGAGTATCTTTCTGGTAAGCAATCCAGGATGGAAATGAAAATACAGATTTATTCACTTTTTTCCTACTCTAATTAAGGAAAGAGAACTGTGGATACATACATAAAATAGGCCAAAGGTATGTACTAGGTTCTATTTATAGAACTGGCATAAAAAAAAGACATTTTGGAGCGAAATCAGTAGGATGATAACAAGATTGTGGAGGGGGCTGATCCATATGTCCTGTGAGGAAGTGTTGAAAGAAGGGGCTTCTTTATCCTGGAGAAGAGATGCTAAGGGAGATCTTATTATTATGCACAAGCACCTAATGTGAGAAAGTAGAAAAGACAGAGACAAACTTCTCAGACATGCAGAGTGAAAAATGAGAGGTAACAGACATAATCTGAACACAGGGTAAGGAAATGAAATAAAATTCTACTTGAGGAAAAAAACCCCAACAATACCAGACTGAAGCCATTAAGGTATTCAATCACTGCAACAGGCTGCTCAGATAGGCTATAGAACCTGGGTCTTCAGATGCATTTAAAAATCAACTGGACATGGGCTTGAGCAACCTTCTGCATGTCCTCTGAGAAGGAGGTTGGACTACATGACCTCCGGAGGTCTTATCTGACTTATATGAGTCTGTAATTATACCTTCAGAATAAGGAGAATCCTTCAGAGACATGAGAGATTATAATTTTATTTCCTTTCCTGTTGCACTGGGTAAGTAAGGAAAACCATGCACTGTAGGAACAGCAGGTTGAAATAAAACATTGACTATTCTTTTGCCCATCCTTCCAGTTTCTGAAAAAACAAATAATACAAAATAAATTGCCTGTAAAATGCTGGATATCTTAAAAAATGTTCAGAACAACTCCAGATTACCAGAAGAATTCTGAATTGTGAATTGGTTCAGCATCAAATGGATTAATTCCAGTAAGCTAGATCCAGGAAATGTTTCTACCTTAAAATTCTCATGTTGCTGCAGGGAAATTTAAGAGGGGCTCAAGTAAACTGCAGTGTAGGTTTTCACAGGTGATGACTTGAGTAGTAGTCTGTAGAGCAACAGACGCCATAGAGCATCCTTTACGTGACATGCATGAAAGCAGCATAACTGTATATCTCAACTATAAACCTTTCAGGGTCAGAAAGAGAGCAAGATGAAGTCCTTTGATGAAGGTATATAATATCCCTCACTGATGCTTTAACTATTGAGTAATATGAAAGAAGCTTTTTTCCAACCATAAACAAGTGAGCAAACCATTTTCACCAAAATGCACAATTTCAGTTTGTGATTTTAATAAGCTTTATAATTTCTGAGTTTTAATTTATTAGAGGTGTTTGCCAACATCATTCCATTTTAGCAATCTAACTTAGGTGATTAGACTCCTAAACCAGTCAATGATCAAAGCTGTATTTTCTGCATATTGACTCTTACAGGAAACCTAGGCAGCAGAGTTAGACCGTCAGAGTCACTATAGCTCACCCTAACATATAGTTTCCAAATATGGTAGCACCTAATTTAGGAACATAAAATGGACTGCATTAAGTTTTCATCAGCTTAGTCCATTCTTATATGTAGAAAGAAAGCTTTTAAATGAGAAGCATTTTTATCAATGACCTGCATTGATATCTACAGCAGTCAGAGTTCTAAATGTGTAGCCTAAACTAATTAATAGGAAATATTGTTGAGAATATGTCTTAAATCCTTCTTTTTTCAGGGCTGTGAATGATGTCTGAACTGTTATTCTGCTGTAGAAGACAAGACAAACAGGACAGAAAGGGGAAAAATGCAATTCAGTTATGAACCATTTAAGCCTTGATTTTGAAGTCAAAAACCAAATTTTGCTCAGTTAATCTTGGGTGAAACCTGAATTAGATTATTTTCACTATTTTGATGTAGACATTTATGTACTTTCGATAGTTGATAGAGCTATTTAAGCACTTTCAGAAGACAGTTCTCCCTAGATGTTCCAGGGTTTGGTTTCACAGCTAGCTTTTGCTGAACTGGGACAGTGTTCCTACTGAGAGAAGTGATTCCTGACTGTAGCAACATTTCCTTCTGTCTGCTAGTACTAGTTATTGTAATGTGTTCAAGGCATGGGAACAGCATACCCATTGAAACTGCTTTCAGAAAAAAAGAAAAGACATTTTTGTAGTAATTTTAGCAAGCTCAGCTGCTTTTGAATCCATTCTCTAAAATGTCTCTTCGAATATAATAGCTTCCATCCCACTAAAGCTTTTCAGCAGACAAATATAAATGTGATTGGTAGCATGATTAACACTGTGGCCTCAAAGTATACTTTGATGTTTATTTCTGTATTTCCTAAGTTACTGTTCAATCTCAGCTTACCCAGAGTTTTGTATCCAAGCCAAACTTCTGCAGTAGGATTACACAGGAATGGAAGTTTGGTCTCTTTTGTTTGTAAATTATTTCCTTATTGCTAACAAACTGTTTCTTTCTCTTTTTCTTCTGCATTTCTGAGCAACATCTGGAGAAAATAGGGGTCTGGATGACTTGTAATTTTTTTCCCCATCTGCTTGCTGTGCTTTCTTCTTCATAGCCCAAGCAAATGCAAACAAATGGAAATAAAAAATTCTATATTGGATCAGATTCTCCAGTACTGTAAATCAACAAAATTGCTAAAAGAGTCCATATATTTTTTGGTTTAGTCATGCTTCCCTTTCAAATGGAAGAGTTTCTCATTGCCTGACCAACATTTCAATATTTTGAAATACAATAATTTCTGGGAGCTAAGATTTTATATAAAAACAGCATTCCTGAAGAAAAGTACACACTACACAATTATTTTGTTTACATTTTTTCTGGAACATTGGCTAATTTATACAAATTAATATTCTGGACTACTGTATTGCATCTTGAAGTTGATTCCAGAAGAAAAGTCTGAAAATCTTCTTTCAGCACCTTGAATGTTGGATAAATACATGTTTGGAAGACATAGGGAGAGAAAGAGGAGTTTTGTCATATAAGGAAAGGAGGTTGTAACAAGGTGGGTGTTGGTCTCTTTTCCCAAGAAACAAATGATAGAACAAGACAAAATAGCCTCAAGTTGCACCAGGGGAGGTTTAGATTGGATATTAGGAAAAATGTCTTCATCATAAGGGTTGTCAAGCATTGGGACAGCCTGCCCAAGGAAATGGTTAAGTGACCATCCCTGGAGGTGTTTAAAGGATGTATAGCTGTGGTGCTTAGGACATGGTTTAGTGGTGGACTTGGCAGGGCTGGGTTGATGGTTGGACTCAGTGATCTTAAGGGTCATAAAACCATAGAATTGTTTAGATTGGAAAAGACCTTTAAGATCATCAAGTCTGACTATTAAACTAACTTTATCAAGTCCACTGCTAAACTAGGTGCCTAAGCACCAGATCTATATGACTTTTCAACCCAATGAATCTATGATTATATGAAAATGGCAGCTGGGATATAATTTATATTCTTTACTATTAGAGTACTCAGTTCATTTACTATCTTGTTAATTTTACTCATTATTGTACCTTGTCATGTTTTCCTTCTGTCCTGTAACTTCCATTGTCATTTATCTTTAGTGATGTACATGTCTTCCACATGACAACCTATATTCTCACTAATATCTGTGTTTTTCCTGTCATTGCTAAAAAAAGACATATATTTATACATAATAATTAGTCACAATCTCTACCTTACTTGCAATGTTTCATAACACGAAGTTCAGACTCCTGTATTCATGCATACTCCTGGCAGTGTAAAGATAACTACTACAAAATTAATGTGCAATAAAGTCTTCAGGTTCAGCTTCTTTCTGTCCCTTTCAAATTGTAACTGGCATACTTAACTTTCCATCTGGTTATAATATCTGTAGTTGTAATTATATTGCTAAAATCATATTCCATCCATGTTATCCTGTACAGCATTTGCCACAGTTTTCTTCAAGTTTGCAATTCATTATGCAGATGTTTAATGCATGATTTTTCCTCTCTAATGAGGTCAGAATATCTTGTATAGACTTAAATAGTACATTAAATTACTTCATTAGATGTACCTTGTTATGTGCAGAATTCAACTGAAGTAGAACCCAAAAGCAATAGATGTTCTCACTTGGAAAAAAAATACTTCCTATTCCCTTCCTTTCTCTTCCTGTCTTTCCCCCCCTTGCCTTTTTTGTCTTAGTCATATTGCCCTTTCAACTGGCATAACTTCTCATTACCTGTCCATAATTTCAGTATTTTGAATGACATTGGTTTCTGGGAGATGAAAAATAATATAAAAACAACATTCCTTAAGCACAGTGTACACATCTTTTTGCCCTGCTTCTTATTTTTCCTGTCTGACTCTGGCCCTACTCCAATTTATTTTTATTGTTTTGATATGCATGAGTCTTCTTAAAGGTAAAGCAAGTTGTTCTACAAAAAGATTGGTTTCATCAATTTTAGCCTTAGGTTTGAAGTGTCTGCACAGAATGTGATGGGCAGATGAAAGCAGAAATTGATTTGTATTTAATTTAAACTCCATGACAAGGGGTGAAGGATGTTTTGAATCAAGTTCATCCAACTGGTTTGTTCTTTTCTGTTCTATTAAATTTCTCCAGAGAAAGACTTCAGATTTTGTCTTTACTAGGAGTTATTGTTTTTGTATTATTTGTATGTGTGCTTCTAATGCTCAACACATGGTTCCAAAATACATGGGTATAGATGACCTGTGACATTCTCTCCTTTACAGTTCTGGAGGACTTTATTCTCTGTAATTAAGGCTGGAGTTAGTCATTTGATCTTTAGCAAAAAATAATACAGATTGTGTGGCACATTTCAACTTTGACAGCATTTGGAGTGATCTGCACTGAGCAAATTGTACTTGAGAAGATTAAATGAGCATTTTCTTCCACCTGATATAATAATGAACCTTGCTCTTGAAATGACCCATTTAGTTGCAAGAAATAGTTTGCAGGTTAAAGGAAAGATTTTAAGAGAACTGTTGCAATCAGTGTGTATTGTACCTAAAAAGTATATTATTTAAGGTGATTCACTGATAAAGGCTCTATAAATGTTATCATAACCTGAAAAATGGGATGGTGTTCTGGGTATCCTACAAGTCTCAAAATCAAGAAGACAGAAAACTGACAGCAAGAAAACCTGACTTGCAGGTTATTTCCCATGGCAAGTAACCTGCTACAGACCTGTGAAAGAATGGCTGTACATCTAATATCTTACCACCTTCTATAGCCACTACAAATCTGTGATTTCAAAATTTGGGGATTTCTGGGTACTGCTGAACTTACCAGGTGTTTTTTGTTGTCATTTCATGACTTCCTCTTGGAGTTTTCATGTTTATTA
This sequence comes from Apus apus, assembly GCF_020740795.1. NCBI lineage: Eukaryota > Metazoa > Chordata > Aves > Apodiformes > Apodidae > Apus > Apus apus. Next base: position 50,631,494 of record NC_067282.1, on the reverse strand, counting down.
ACTGACAGTCATCATCCTGCACCGCATGTTCTTGCAGCCAGAGAACATAAACAGCACTGGAAAGCAATTTCCAATATTATTTTAGATACTCTGTTTTCTACTTCCAGAGTTCATCCTTTCTAAACTGTTTCCCTAATCTAGTCCCCCTGCAAAGACAAATTGTCTGTCTGTTTCTTTTCAAATAACCTTCAGATTCCAGGGTGAGGGAACCGGTAAACTACTGAAGCAGAAAGACTGTTAGACTGGAAAGATTTTGCAAGTAATGAGACATTGCTTAATTGCAGCTTTGCTATGGTAGATTTTAAACAGTAGGCAACACCACTCTGTGTGTTTGCATGGAAGATATATTGGCTGCCTGAAAGACTATTTGAACTATATTGCTTGTTAATAAAACAACTGTAAATGGAAAAGGGTCTTTCAAAGAGCATGAACTCTGGCACTCTCAGTAAGGAAATAGAAAAGTCTCTTGCCTCATTTTTATAAAATACAAAATCTCAGCTTCAAATTCCTTGGTTGTATGTGTTTCTTAGTTGACTGTGAGATGAGTTATCTATCCATTTTTGATGCGCTGATCATAAAACAACATTTCTAGATTTGGATGAGTTCCCAGAATTGCATTATACTGAGACAGTGTAGCTCAGTTTTCATATACTTATGTGGACCAAAATATGGGTTGATGTGCTAGAAAGAAAAAGCTTATAAACTGAGGTATTGAGATTGCTGGGTATAATTATTATTATTACTTCAAAAAAGCCAAGAATGAAAAAATCAGCCTCATAAATTTTGATTTCAACAACTGGCAAAAATCAGGATTATCTAAATACTTCTACATATGTTAATTATATTAATCCTCCCCCCCTTAGATTATCAGTTGTAGAGCAGAGAAGAGGAAGTTTGTTTATAGCAAAAAACAAGACTATATGTTTTGTTAGGTAGACACTCCTTATAAGAAGTGTGTTATTATGGTTATTTTAAAAATAAATGTTTCTTGTGTCATTTCATTAAGGTTCTTTCAGACACCTTATGAGGAGTTATTGACATAATGTTTTAAAATAGTTTGAAATAGATCATCACTTCCTTCTTTTAAAATTTGTAATTACCTATTTGTTTTTTTTCAAAGAGGATTTAAACTTTCTGTATGTTCACAACCTTTTTACATGTAATTTACAAAGATTAGGCTGAATTTGAAGTGATTTATAGCTACTTGTTTCTTTTCATCTTTCTCTTTCACCAGTTCAGCAGAACAATGCAGCCTCAAATCAGACAATAGCTGTTGTAAAACAGCTCTGTGGGCTGCAGCAGAGCAATACAACATATTCTTGTAATTACTTCCCTAACCAGGTTTGAAGATGGACCAAGAAGTTAATAAGCTGTATATAATATGGAACACTTCTCTCCTGGTAGACTATAGCAAGAGCTCCTAAGAAAGGTGTAGATTGCAAAAATTGGTGGGTTTTTTTGGTAATGCAGCATTGTAATTCTCCCTACTGAAGAGCAAGGGCTTATAATTAACTACTGTACAGTGGTGTGCTGGTGTTGGCTGACAGAGTTTGGCTAGAGTTAATTTTCTTCATAGTAGCTTGTACAGTGCTGTGTTTTGGATTTGCAATTAAAACAGTGTTGATAATGCAGAGATGTTTTAGCTGATGCTGAGCAGAGCTTACACAGTGTCAGGTTTTTTCTGCTTCTCACAGAGCTCCACCAGTGAGCAGCCTGGGGGTGCACAAGAAGTTGGGAGGGGACACAGCCAGGACAGCTGACCTTGAGTAAGCAAAAGAATGTTCCATACCATATGACCTTGTGCTCAGCAATATGAGCTGGGGGAAGAAGGCGGAAGGGGAGAAATTCATAGTTAGGACACTTGTCTTCCCAAATAACTTCTGCGTGTTGGAGCCCAGCTTTCCTAAATATGGCTAAACACCTACTTGCGTTTACTACAGTAAATGAAATTTTAGATTGGATATTAGGAAACATTTTTTTACTGGAACAGGCTGCCCAGGGATGTGGTTGAGTCACCATCCCTGGAAGTATTTAAAAGACATGTAGACGTGATGCTTAGTGAAATGGTTTAGTGTTGGTTTTGGCAATGAGCTAGGTTAGCAGTTAGACTTGATCTTCAAAGTCTTTTCCAAGGAAAACTTTTCTGTGATCTCATGAACGCTTTTTTTGCATCACCTGTACCCACCTTTTGCTTTCACTGTTAAACTGCCTTTATCTCAATCCATGAGTTTTCTTGTTTTACCCTTCCAGTTCTCTCCCCCATCCATCTGTAAATGAGTGGCTTTGTGGGGCTTAGCTGTCTACCAGCATTAAACCACAAGTGGTGTTTGGAACACCATTATTAATTTTAACAATAAAAAGAGAATCCTGAACTCATAGAGTCATTGAATCATAGTATCATAGGATGGTTGGGTTGAAAGAGACCTTAAAGATCATCTAGATCCAAGACTCCTGCATTGGCAGGGACAAACACCATCACCTAGAACAAGGTAGGCACAAGTAGGAACTTCCTTCTGTGATTTCTGCAGTGGTGAGAATTTTTTTCAATACAAATACTTTTTAATCCAAAGAATATGAGAACAAAAAAGTGACAAGAGTGTTTTGGCAGCTGATGTTTGTTAAACAAGTGATAAATATTAGTTTAAAAAGGATTACTTCGGTATTTCACTGAATACGACAAATTTGGACTAGGACACAATTATTTTTCACTTAACCACATTACAGTAAAATTAGTGATATAGGTATGACATTCATACAGTGAGTCCCCTCAGAAATGGTTTGTTACTTGACAAAAAACATCAGTATTTTTCACATTCATGCACCTGGGAGACCTTCACTAGAGAAAAACTGTGCTGCAAAAACACCACAGAAGTTCTCAACACAGTCTTTCTAAACTATCAGTTTATTAACTAGAGAACCTTCAGCTCACAGTTGTTGACTGCCATGTGACATACATTAACTTCTGCTCTTTGTCACACTATACCCATTCCTTGTTTACTTTCTGACTGAAGCTAATTAAGCCTGGAGATCTGAAGAGCTCCTGATCTCACTGTCTTACAGACTCTTAAAAGCTGATGTAGAAATCCTGACCAAAAAACCAACAAAACACAACAAAACAATAAAACTTTGTATTTTTCAGCATTGCTCCTTGTCTTTAGCTTTCCACGGCTGTCACTAGCCTTGTTGTTGATGTGTTCCTGAGCCTTGTATCCTAGACATCCAAACCTGTATTCATTTAACAAAGGTGAAGTCTCTGGTGTTCCAAAGATGCACTCTTGTACAACTGGGAGTACAGGAAAAGGCTATTACATACTGATAACTATGGCTATTTGATTGACATTGATGGAATTTGGCGATGAAATAAATGAAAAATTTGTAGTTCGGGGCCTTTATTGCTATAACACAGACAGAGGTATTTACAATACAAATAGCAAGGGACATTTTTTCTCAATTGTGAATCAGAGAAGCAAACTTTCCCTAATTCAGTTTAGCTTTTAGCTTTTCTTTTGTGATTACTGTATGTAGTGTCAGTTGTGACTTATTTTATAAGACATATTCTTTCTGCTTTTGTAGAACATTATTAAAGATCACATAGATCACAGCTCCATTAACTCACAACTTCATTACAGTTTCCCCCATCAATTATCTGCTACAAATTTCTACTATATTTCAGTAGAAGAGGACTTTTGTTAATCCCATTCATAGATTCTTTGTATTCAGCATGTTCTACATAACACTGACCAGCTTGTTTTAAGCAAATTGCCTAAAGGATTTAACAAATGAAAGAAAAAAGAAAAAGTTTTAAGAAACATATGGCATCCAAAAGCAGACACTGATTCTTCATATAAAGCCTTGTCAAAGTTCTGTGGAGCAATGCTAGCACAAATAGAGAAAGTGAAGACGTTCCTATCCAGCAGCAAAATCCCAGGTAAACATTGTAGCCTGAAATTGTTCTTCAGAAATAGTAGAATATTTGTCATGGAAATTATTGGAGAAAGAGCTGTACTGGGTGAAATTGCACCAGCATTTCTACAATGCAACTAAATAAACAAATATGTATTTCTTACCTTTCTGTCTCCAAATGCAGAGTTTCTCAGGTAATTTTGATTTGTCACTCTAGATGTAAACAGTTTTGAAGGTGATTTACAGAGATCACAAGGATTTCTCAAATCCTCTTTGCTGTGCAATATGAATTATTGGGATGCCCAAGGCCCACTGTGTTGGCTGTTTCATTCAGAGTAAATAGGTGATGATGTGCTTACGTCTATAGTGAGCAGACTGACAGAAATGGAAACAAAAGGATGCGGACACTGAGAGTGCAATAATAAAAATCAAAATGGAAAACAAAATTACACAAGAACGATTATCAGACATGGTTAGGAAAAAAAAAAAGTATGTTGGCAACCAAACATAAATGGATTTTTTTTTAAGTATGTCCCAATTTATGAAAAATAGAAACAAAATAATTTTAATTTCTCAGCTTTAGATAGTTTCAGTATGAATTCTGAAACATGGGGCATATCTGCCCGTCTTTTTATCATGTTCCTAACATCCATTATTATTATCCAGAGAGATTATAGACACTTTTGTTGTCCATAGCAGAATTAATATATCTTGTCTCTGTGTCTTCCACCCCTCATCTGCATAATTTCACATTTAAGAATTCTTTATAATTTTTCATGATCCTGCTCTTAAAAACTACTTTGGAAAGGCAAGAGTCTCCTGTACATCTGTTGTCATAACTGTTAGACCCACAGAGAAAGCTCAGACACTCTTAGGGCAAAAAGTGATAATGTCTGTTTTCAGGCTAATGTAATTCCTATGAAGTCTTGGTTTAATGTTTAAGGTTTTGTTTCTGTTCCTTTCCTGGGCTATGTTTCTTTTAGATTAGCTCTTCAGAATGGTGTCTTCTAGATGCTAAATTTGTCAGACATGGAAAGTATCAAATAAAGAGGATCTTTCTCAGGTTTGGGTCCAGAGGGGTTATTAGGTACCAGGCAAAACTCAGTCTATAGTTATCAAACCTTCTAAGGCTTTTTCTTCAGTTTCTTCTGTGGTTGCATACAAGGACCAAGTTAGGTGCTCTTCACTTTGGTGTAGCACTGTTTTCAGCCTTTCCCTCTGATAACTGAGCTATTATATTAAAATATCTTAATGAAATAGATGTTTTATATTGTGATTCAGAGTGAAACTGGGAATTCTACTGTTTTGGCAACAGAAAATACAAAAGACTATAACCGCTTTTTTTCATAAGGAACAAGTTTCAGTGTTCTATTTTTACTTCTTATACCAGTTTTGGAGATTGTTTAACTTCCAGTGATTGTCCAGCATAATAGATGTTTAAAATTCACATTGCTATTTTTGTTTTCAGTTGTGTGCCAAAAGAGCTGGTGTGTCTTTAATGAAACAATACATAAAAAAATAAAAAGCTCTATTTGGCAAATACTATGTCATCATAATTCAGTTCTTTAGACATTTCTCAGTGCTACTCATTAAGTTTACTATTACAAATGAAGTCTGTACAATCCCCGTTTGAATGCTGTGTTGACTCACAGATAATAGAGTAAGAAATGTCTAATAGTGATGTAATCCCATGGGACACATGTTTTTACTTTTGAAGTAATGCAAATAATATTCTGTGTTGCATTAAATTAGCATGAAGCTGATAAAGGGTAAAACCTATCAGCTGTATCATTCTCAATTTCGCTGTTCACTGGCAGTGCCAGCAGTTGCAGCAGCAAGTTCAGAATGATTAAGTCCTTTAACAGAAGCTCTATATCTTACAATAGTCATGTCATGCCAAAAGACCAAGAAAAGTTAAATAATCCATGAAGTGATTTATGTATTCATCTTGATAAAAGGCAATGTTAAGTGTGGAAAGACTGTCAATCTTTAAACAATATATGTTGTAAGCCATGTCTATCTTTGGTTAGTTTCTGTAGAACTGTGTATTCCGGGGTATTTTTGTATTGGTTATATAAACCTGATTTGGTGTAACTTTTTGGGTTTTTTGTTTGTGTTTGGTTTTGTTTTGTTTTGTTTTTTTGTTTTAAGGTAATTTGTATGGGAAGAGGTACACTAAAAGACATCCTTAGATGAAACAAAATAATTCTGTGTATGGATCACAAACAGTAATCAATGCTGGGAGAAGATAGCATCTCTACCACAACTAAATAAAATCAGTCACCTAGTTATTCTTGAATAATCTTGGCTAATAATTAACTAATTGTTCAAGTAGGCATTTTGTTTATAGATTTAAGCTTTACTGTTTGCCTGGAATAAAGCCAGTACTGTTCACCCCAGTTTTCCTGCATGTTTTGGGTGGAAATAAATGAGGTTGTCCTTTCCTGGACTAGTTAACTTTCTTTGAACATAATACCATCTACACCTTCTAGCATTTATAAGGTTGGTTGGTGGCCCCTCCCCATCCATTCTCTGTCAAATCTACATCATCATCCTCACAGTGGAAAAAGACGAACTCTTTTCTCAGTATTCCAGACTAAGCAGAGGAGAATAAATAAGCACTCCTTTCCTTAAATATCTGTAAGAAATTGCATGTTTACAGAATCACAGAATCACAGAATCTTAGTGGTTGGAAGGGACCTCAAAATATCATCTAGTCCAACCTCCCTGCCAGAGCAGGGTCATCTAGAGCACATCACATAAGAACATGTCCAGGCGGGTTTTGAATGTGTCCAGTGAAGGAGACTCCACAACCTCTCTGGGCAGCCTGTTCCAGCGCTCTGTCATTCTCAAAGGAAAGAAGTTTTTTCTGATGTTTAGGTGGAACCTCCTATGTTCCAGTTTGCATTCATTGCCCCTTGTCCTATCACTAAACATCACTGTAAAAAGCCTGGCTCTGTCCTCCTGACACTCGCCCTTGACGTATTTATAAACATTGATGAGGTCACCCCTCAGTCTCCTCTTCTCCAAGCTAAAGGGAGCCAGCTCCCTCAGCCTTTCCTCATAAGGGAGATGTTCCACTCTCTTACTAATTTTTGTGGCTCTGTGCTGGGCACTTTCAAGCAGTTCCCTGTCCTTCTTGAACTGAGAGACCCAGAACTGGACACAATATTCCAGATGCAGCCTCACCAGGGCAGAATGGAGGGGAAGGAGAACGTCTCTTGACCTACTAACCACACCCTTTCTAATACACCACAGGATGCCATTGGCCTTCTTAGCCACAAGGGCACATTGCTGGCTCATGGTCATCCTTCAGTCTACCAGGACCCCCAGGTCCCTTTCTCCTACACTGCTTTCCAGCAGGTCAGCCCCCAACCTGTACTGGTACATGGGTTTGTTCTTCCCCATATACAAGACTCTACACTTTGTCTTGTTGAATTTCATCAAGTTTCTCCCCGCCCAACTCTCCAGCCTGTCCAGGTCTCACTGAATGGCAGCACAGCCTTCTGGTGTGTCAGCCACTCCTCCCAATTTAGTGTTATCAGCAAACTTGCTGAGGGCACACTCTGTTCCCTCATCCAGGTCATTGATGTAAATATCAAATAGTACTGGTCCCAGTACCAACCCCTGAGGGACTCCACTAGTCACAGATCTCCAACTCGATTCTGTCCCATTGACCACAACTCTCTGACTTCTTCCTTTCAACCAGTTCATGATCCATCTCACTATCCGATCATCAAGACCACACTTCCTCAGTTTATCTACGAGGATGCTTAGTCCTACATGCTTTCATAAATAAAAGTTGTGTTACTAATTTCACCTATAAGTATAACCACCATCCAAAATCTCCCAGACATTTTCATTATAAGCCCTTTTATGAAGTCTAAATCCTTTCCTTTTTATCTCCATCAGCAGTATTTCTCTGCTTCATTGAGCTTCGTCTCTATGAAGAAATAATTTATTTATGAAGTTCCCTTTTTGAACCATGTCCCGGTTTTGTCTGGAATATAGTTAATTTTCTTCTTAGTAGCATTTGTATAGTGCTGTGTTTTGGATTTAGGAAGAGAATAATGTTGAAAACACACTGATGTTTTAGTTGTTGCCCAGAAGTGTTTACCCAAAGTCAATGGCTTTACAGCTTCTCATAGTGCCTTTTCAGTGAGAGGGCTGGTGTGCAGAAGAAGCTGGGAGGGGAGATAGCCAGGACAGCAGACCCAAACAAACCAAAGGGGTATTCCATACCATGTGTCATCATGTTGAACATGTTGAGCAATAAAACTGGGGTGTTTGCAAGGGGATACCATGGCTTAGGGGTTGGTTGGGCACCAGTCAGTGAGTGGTGGGTGATTGTTTTGTACATTATTTGTTTTATTACTATTACTGTTATTTTCTCTTCCTTTTCTGTCCTATTACATTGTCTTGATCTCAACCCATTAGTTTTACTTTCTTTACCCATTCTTCTCCCCTATCCCCCAGCAGGGTGAGTGAGTGGCTGTGTGGTGATTAATTACTAACTTGTGTTAAACCATGACAAAATACCATGCTAGCAAATTGCCCACAATAGTAAAGAACTGATGTATCTTTGTTTTATATTCCCATTTAATGAGAGAATTGCTAATATGATGCATGGATAAAAGATATGTTGTATGGATAAAATTCTCTAATTCTAATATGGCATTACAAAATGACTCCCTCAGTCCCTCTCAGATTTAGTTCCTGTAATAATTTAGTTGTTGTGTGTTTTTTTTTCCTTCTGGTAATATTATTTACCATTCAAAAATAGGTACATTATTTTATAAGTTTTTGTTAAAGGAATGCTGAACTTACAAAAGTAAGATCTCAAGAAAATACAAATTATTAGAATTAAAGCTGCCTGTGGGTTATCATTTGGTGGCCTATACTGAGGTAAATACTTTCAACAGATGGATCATACAAGAAGTCATCTATTATTCAGAAAAGTTATCTTTCATGAAGATGCTTAATGTGAAATATAGCAATTTAATAGTGGAACTTCATGTCTAAATTCCAATCTAAAATCCCACTAAAAATGCCCAAATCTTCATGTTTGGGTAGTAAATCTTGAGATTATTTAAAAAAAAAAAAAAATGTTTATGGGCTTGAACATGCATAGCAAACAGAAGTCTGGTCTTTACTTCTGAGGTAGAACTGTATTGCACACAGTGACTGTCTCCTATGAAGTATGTAGCAACCTCGGGGTCAGTAACAGGATACTCAGAATCTTTCTAGCCCTGAATTTTATTCTGTAACCATAAATCTTGCTCTCTTAACTCCACAATGTCTTCGCTTCAGTAGTAGAGATGGCAGATGGTGTGGAATAGAACTGAAGTTTAGGAGAAAGAGCAATCTCCTCAAAATTCTTGAATGACTTTTCCAATTTTATGAAGTTCTTTGTTATCCCTTAATCCTTCTTTATTGGCCACATTTTCAGAGAAGATTAATGAGTTAGGTTAGGAAACTAATTTTTACACAAAGATGTTTATGCCAGCATTGTGGATAAGCACCTACAAAAGTTTCACTGTGCCTGGCACACCCTCTCAGCTGTCACAGTCCTAATAATATTGTATTACTGCAACAGCAACAAACCTCCCACATCATTGGTAATTCATCTTACTCCCACTGTTCTTCAGGGTGTGCCCTATACCTCATTTACTACTTATTTCAGCCTTCTTCTGAAAACAAGATAATTACTTTCTAGTACCTGCTACAATTCATTTCTGTGCTTGTTCTATTATTAGTCTGTCAGCTGGGATATTATAATCTTTGTCTCAAAATGCAGACCTAAAAAACCCTGGGTGAGGGCCAGCACTGTTTATTTACATGGAATACCCATGATGAACCCTGAAGAGGTGCAAGAAGTGAGCTTGTGTTCCTGCTTCTTTGCAGTCTGTAGCAGTATCAGTTATTGATGCAGAAAAGCAAAATCTGCATAATCAGATTTGCATAATCAAATGTTTCAAACACTGTTCTTACTACAGGTGGATAGAAATGTGGCATCAGTCCTCATGTAGATCGATGGACATTTTCTCTTTCTTCAGAAACTGGCTGTGTTCACGATCTGGTTTAGTTCATTGATTGTAAGCTTCTCAGAGCATGAATAATGCTCTCTATCACACATCACTAGGTCTGGAGTGAATAGATACCAAATTAAAATGTTTATTACACTCTACCGTTCTAGATTAAAACTTGAATTTTAAACAGAGTTCAGAAAATGCATGTGCAGGTGCCACACCGGTGAAATTTTCTCACGGGTATCATCACAGTTTAGCCTTGTTTTAAATAATACAAATGAAAATTAAATTTTCTTATGAAGCACAAAAGATAGAGCAGTATGGATTTCAGAATACACTTATTTGTCTTGCTTGCGAATGTAAAGATCATATGAAACAAAATTTTGTAAAAGCGTGTTTGTAAATTCAACTGTTCCTAGTTCCAGCATTTCAGGAGTTCAGAAATTTCCTCTTAATATCCAAAACCAAAACATATAACATATTAAGTCTCTCAACAGTTGTCTAATAAAATAATTGAACTAATTAGAGGTGTTTACAAATAGCTTGAATGGACTATGTCTCACCCAGTTGGTCTTACAGTACAAAAATATTCCACTGGCTTGCAGAACTGAGTGAACAGTTTGGCAGAAGGTAGATCTAATTTATCTGATACCAACACTATTTTAAAAAAATCAACTGAAATGCATCCTTCCTTCCATGTAACTTGCAAGATTCAAAAGTTGTCATTTATTCTTTCCTTCTCTTCTGCTCATATAGCCTGACAATCATCAAGCTACTTATCATCCACTTACTAATTCTCAGTAGCTGGAACCAGCCTACTTTTTATAACAAAATGGAAAAGTGTATTAGATAGGTTTAGATGAGACAAATGGCATGCATTTTTCTGTATACAGAATATAGACTATACAGAATAATCTAGTAGTGACATTAAATTGTGACTTTGCTTGATCTAAATGAAGGGATTACTTTCCTTAATCAATCAGACTGAATAACAATGATACCCTTCATGGTGACTAAAAACAGTGTTCCCATGACAGCACCATGTGATTTCATCCTCTAAACCAAACTAGCAAAGTGCTCTGCTACTCTTACATCTGACAACTTTATTTTCATATGTTCAATTTAGTAAAGCTCCAAAGGACTTCTGAAAGTTATCTGTCTCATAAAATGTTAACTAGATCACTCTTCAAGAAAACAGTACATTATAATGTTTCAAAAGAATGGAAAATAAAATAAACAATCAAAACACAGTGATTTGGATAAACAATCCTATTTACTCGAGATGCTTATGGGCACACATGGCATTTTACATTCAATTTAAATAAATTACTGCTGTTGTAAATGAGGCATAAACTGTCTTCCAGTATTGACCAAATGCTTAAGCCTGATCCTAAATTGTTCTGAAGTTAAGTACAGTTTACTTTGGGGCTTACTTTAAATTGTGTTCTGACAAAGCATCAATTAAAAACACTCCTTCTAGTAAAAAATGTTTCAAGGAAGGAAAATTTACTGGGTGCCAGTCCAAACCTTGTTAAAATGTGAGTATGAGAACAAGCAAAACCATAATATAAAATAAATCTTTCCCAAAAATGCAATTAAAAATAATTATAAGTATTAAAAATTAATGGACATATGCTAGGAATAGATACTGGGCACAACTCCTTTGTATTTTGTAGACAATTCTGGATGATGTGAGCAGAAATCATTATAGCTAAAATTATGTCGATGATGATGATGATGATGATGATGATGATGAAATAGCTCATTTAAATAATCATTTTGTAATAGAATATTTATTAACATTTTTGTTAAGTAACTATTCTTTCCTCTTGATATTTTTTTCTTTTCTCGCAGTCTTCTCATGAACACCTTACTTTTTCATGGTGTAATGTTACAAACAGTAGCACTTACTGCAGCGTCATCTGTATTAACACTTGGAATAATAACATCACTTCCATGAGCAGCTGAAAAGAGGCAGTGTTACCAGCTGGTATATCAAGAAGATGCTTAACTTTTACAGAAAAAGTTCTCTTCTAAAATGGCTGCTGTTAACTTGTCTGATAATAAATTTGATCATCAATCATTCTTACTCACCATACAGTACTTTTTCATGTTCTCAGGCCCTTACAAACCTCCTGCAAGTTCAGCCATTTCATTAACAAGGTTTCATTCAAAATGTGGAGAGAATCATTCCCTTTCCTTCTCTCTCGTTAAGATGACCTTCCCCCACTACATTGATGATATGCCCAGTGTTTAAAATCACATTGAGTGCAAATGTCACATCTGAAGACAAAGCTGCCATTCATGAAAACTCAAAATAGGGTCCTAATTCAAAGCCAATTTGAAACACTGAAATCCCAGGGAAGGAAAGAAAGAAAAGAAAAGAAAAGAAAAGAAAAGAAAAGAAAAGAAAAGAAAAGAAAAGAAAAGAAAAGAAAAGAAAAGAAAAGAAAAGAAAAGAAAAGAAAAGAAAGAAAAGAAAAGAAAAGAAAAGAAAAGAAAAGAAAAGAAAAGAAAAGAAAAGAAAAGAAAAGAAAAGAAAAGAAAAGAAAAGAAAAGAAAAGAAAAAAGAATACTGATCTTAGTGACCATGGAAAAAGCCAAAAAATGCAAAAAATGCATTCATTATAGGGTTGCTGTATAGAACATTAAGGTACATTCATTTCAGTGAGTGCAAATAATGGACAATGAAAACCTGTAACAATGTACTTAGCAGTGAGAACAGTTCTCACAGTGTAAGTAGGGTTGAGGGAGCAATTTGTCAGAGAAGAAGGTCAAATTCTCTTGCAAGCACAAAGGGTTGTTTAGTAGAAGGTGTATGGCAGATTGTGTCAGGAGGAGATTCTCTACTACTTAAGGGAGTCATTGACCAGATTCCAGAAAGATAGAAAACAAATTTTGAATGGTAAAATGGAAGACAATTTTAGTGGCAGCATGTCAGCCCTCACGAGATAGACACTGATGAAGAGATCACTGTTCTTGAGACAGAAAATAGCTACAGTATCATTCAGAGCTCTTGCTGTGATGTGTTCTCCCTCAGGTTTTGAAGGAACTCTAGAAGAAAATTGTTTCACATTCTAATAAGGAACTGATATGAGAAATAATAATGAAACAAGCAAAAGATAATATCAAGTTCTTGAGTCTGGGAGTAAAATATTCATTTAAGGATTTAAAAGCTCTCTATAAGACCTGACATTTAAGGCTGCAGGTTTTGTCGAATAGCTAATTTCTCCATGCAATATACATGAAGACCTCAGGTCCCACACACTTAGCAGGGAATTGCCTGATGGGAATGATGAGGGTAGAGATATATCAGAAATCCCAGTACACTGTAGGACAGTAAGTTTATGTGTTTGTGTGTGTGTGCACTTCTGTCTCTTCATGAGCCACTGATGTTTTGTGCACAACTTTGCTAAATAGTCTGTGGTGATGGCAGGCCTGTTTGCTCTTACTTGACAGTGAAGTGGTTAGAATGGTTGATCAGTCACAGTTCTCTAACCCAACAGGCCAGGAGTGTTCAATTTCCTTTTTTTTTAAGATCTGGGAGAGTGTTCTCATCACCTTAATTTTCAGGTTAGAGCAACTTCTAAGATGGGGATGCTGTGCATTTCTTGATGTGAAGTGGTGCTCCTGCAAGCAGTTGCTGCTGAACCAAGTGACACCAGGACTGAAAACAAATGTTTTTGGTTTTTTTCTGGATAAATTTCCAGCAGGGTTGACAGATTGATCTGCCTCACTGCATGTATAACTGAAATGCAGAAAGCACTGGAAATGTGCAGTTGCAGACATGAAGGGAGACTGACACTCTCGACATAGCACTGTCCCATTTGGGCTTGAGATGCTCAGAAGTCTCGCTGCCAGTGGGGATAGGGAGAGAGCAGATTACGTTTTATGTTGAAGAAGCAGGGAGAGGAAAACATAAAATGAGGTAAGTAATAAAACAGAAATAAAACAACAAAGCAAACATTAGAAGTGGGTGTATTTTGAACAACTTATTTAACAAAAATATTTTGGGTTATACTTTGATGAAGAGTGACAGAGCAACATGTGGAAGAACATGTGGGATGGCTGGATAGTTACCGGGAATGACTGGTATGGCTGCAAATAGAGGTAAACACAGAAGATAGTGTCACACAGCTTGAAATCTTTAGTGAGGAAGACTTATAGAGAAAATGGAACAAGCCAAAAAATCTTGAATGCTTTATGTTTGTGCATCAGAAATTGAGATATATCTGCAAAAATATACATCTTGCTATATTCTGATGGATGATTTAAAGAAAGCCAGAGAATGAAGATTGTCTTTCACAGTGTAATAGGGAAACTCACAACTGGATTATAGGGAAATATATTAATATGAAGATACACAAGTATGTGGTAATATTTGTGCGATATTCATGAGCTCTTACTACTTGAGATCCTGTGTTTCATTCTTACTTGAAAATCAATTTTATTTCACTTACTGTGCTTGATTTGTGTCTTCTACTAGATAATAAAATTGCATAGTGTTCATATTATATTGATAGCATTTATTTTTTTTTCCCAAAGAAATCAAGATTTAATTGGAGAAACAAAGGTGTTTTTCCAAATAAGTTGGACATTATAAGACTGCTTAGAGGCCATTGAGTTTTTATGAAACAGCTGCATGCACATAATTTAAATATATGAGAAATTTGAAGTAATATAAAAATTATTTTTCAGCTGTTATATGAAATGGCAGCTGTCTTAGGAAACCCTAAGCATATCTAGTTAGTTTTGACTTAGTGTAATATCTTGTGTAATAATCTTTTTTGTTTTAATTTGCCACTTGCTTTTAACTTCTGGTTTTATAATCAGAATTCAAATTTTCCTTCTGAAAGACACTTGAAAGGGGAAAAAAAAAAAGTAAACAAACACTACATACCTCAATTGCATGCCAATACCACATTTTATTTCACATTTCATTTTTTCAGCATCTCATAAAGACAGATATGGATCAGCAGAAAAAACCCAAGATTCCTAACATCCAAAGTCAATGATGAAGATAAGAGAGATTCAAAATATCTTTGCAAAATATATGCTGTCCTTATTGTCAGATCCAGATGTTTGCAAAACCAGAAAAATGCATTATAAAGCAAACAAACAAACAGCTTGAAGGTGAGGTCTCCTTAGCTAGATTTATTAAGCAAGGTCTTTAATATATGTCAGCTTGGCTCTTCCAAGAAGAACAGATCAGTGGATGAATCTACTGAAGGGTGCTGACCAGCACTAGTGGAAGAATTGATGACACCCTGGAGAAAGAAATGCTTTCAGCAGCATTTTTCACTAGTGTCACTTATGATGTATTTCCAGGTAGTCCATTTTGCTCAAATATGCTTTCAATCAAACCAGTGATCTCCATTTAGCCTACTGTTTAGAGGAGTCACCAGACATCTTTTTTCCTGCAAGAAACAGAGGGCATTTATAAGATTGATCATGTTATCCAGCACAGCTTACTTGTATCAGAATAGTCCATGCACGAAATCCAAACAAAAGGATTTGCAAAGGTTTAAAAATCCATTATATAAGTAACTGGAAAATAGGCAAAGCACATGTTGCTTTGCCTATTAAGTGTTGGGCAATTCAATAGATTTTTTCCTTTTACCTGAAAATAAATGAATATGGTAGTTTTTTGCCCCTATCATCCAGAGATAAATACTTTTATTGCAGTTATTTCTGGAAGAGTTTTGTGCTTCCCTTTCATTAGGGAACTGTTGGATTTTATAGTTGCTTTTTACAGGAGTTTGGAACATGATCTGTAATAAACATGCTAAATTAATCCTCAAAAATATTAAACAGAGTCTCTTTCTACAAACTGCTATATTTTATTTTGTATTTTTTAAATGCCTCATGTTATGGCACTTCCTCTCAGTTACATGTTACTTGATATCTTGCAACATTATCCAGCCAGTGAAGATAAAAAAAGAAGGACTTAATAGATGTGAGAACATGCTCATTAAGACGCCGACCTGCCATTGAAAGCAGCAGAAAAAGGAAAACAGAGGTTTACCTCCATTATCTGGAATTGTAGAAATGTAAAATCAAGAAAAATTAGCATTGCCTATAAAATGTAATTAGTTTTAAAATCAATACCTCCTACAAAAATAAAGTAACTTTTATGTTAAGGAAAAAAACACATTGTCAGGTGTACCTTTTGGCAGAGACATTTCTCTAAATTTAGACTTAAAGCAAGCTGTTTTACAAGTAAACAAACAAACAAACAAATAAATAAATAAATACTTGACTAGGTATCATTCAATTCACATCATGCTTGTTATCTAAGCTGATCTTGAGCGTTTTCAGAGAAAACTTTTTTGAGATACAACAGAATCTAATGCAAATAGCTATGAGGCTCCCTTTGCTCTCTTCTGCTCTGTCATAGTTAAAAAACAATTATTCAATACAGCCAAAACTTCCTGACATTAACTTTTATATTCTTTTTAAGGGGACTTCTTTGTCAACAAATATATTAATAGTTGACAAAAATACTCACCACAGAAATAAATATTTTATTTACACGCTGACCATTATTAGAGGATATTTGTACAGCAATATTTTCAGGAAAACTGATGTGTTTACAAGTTGGCAAGCCATTAGCTCTGCTTCCTCTCAAGCAACTAAACTAGAAACCGCTTAAAGATATTACAACAATCTTAGATTGTTTATTGTGTTTTAATCCTCTTTACTGTTAATTTCTAAACCCAAGCAAACAGATTTCTTGACTCAGTATTTTTTAAAATTTAACTTCCATATCTTCAGTGATACATGTGAATTGCAAATATTAACAATCCTATCACAAAAGCACTTAGAGTTATGGCATATTTAAATGCCTTTTTCATAGCAGTTGATATTTCCCTAGAAGTAAAACTGTCGGAATTTATGAGCTAGTGAATGATGAAAAATAGCCATCAAATTAGTGGTAATATAGAGTTACTGTTAGTTTTGCCACTGGCAAGTAATGTTTTCAGTACCAGCAACAGACTCATTAGACTTTGTTTAAACTATCTGGGATACCAAGTCAATTCCTGAGGCAACATTTCTCTGTAGCCTTGCCTTCAAGTAGAGCTTTAGCAACAAAACCCTTTTATATTGCTGTTTCTTTGTTGGTAGTGGTCGTGATTGTGGGGGGCTTGGTGCTTTTTTGATTGCATTTTGGTAAACAAAATTGGAGATGCTCAGATCTTCAGATTGCCAACCAATCTTATATGTCTCTTTCAAATATCATCTAAAATAAGCAAGGAACTCATCAATCCTTTGGAAATGGACTGCTAATGTAATATTTAATCCATTAGAGATTATGACTTTGTTCATTAGTTTCATTAGCAAAGATCTAAAACGCACCAACCTTTCCTTTTAGGTCCAGACCATCTCCATTAGTATTCCTTGGAAATGATTGTGTTGGTTTTGAAGTTTACAGCTAGTAGCAGAAAGCTGAATTTATGTGTGCTCCTGCCAAATTGAATTTGTAGCAATGCTAATTGTTAGATGGAAGGCTAGGTAATGATACTTTCTGATCTTAAAGACATTTTTTCTTTGCCTGGTCTAATCAAGACTTGATGAATATAACTACTCCAAAGTCCTGCCAGTTCATTCCTGACATGGGGCCGTTATAACTGCGGTGTCGGTTCATTGGAATCAACACATTGGAAAAATAACTGTATTGACAGATGCAGTTAAGACTATGTTTTTGTATGTAGTCTCTAGACCTTGGAAAGTCATTAAAATTTTTATTCTGTTTTTAACATCGATGTTATTTCCTTACATAATATAATAACCTTCTAATAAAGGTTTAGATAATCAAAACTGTATTTAGAACACCTTTAGGTGAGGAAAAGAGCTGATTAAGGCAATGTGATTTCTCTCACTCTTACCTGACACGCGAGGTTGGGATAACTTGTTATTTGCTATCTAAAAGCAAATACACCTTATGTAACTTAGTCATCCAAGCTCTTTTACAAAGAGGAAGACATACATCTCCAAAGAGCAATTATTTTTTCCTGTCATAGGACGTCATAATAAAATGAGATGTATTGCAAATGTCTCACAGAGGACTAAGAGAATGTCTGGACAGGCTTGGATCAAACACTTTTTAGAAAGTTGAGCTTAAGTGAGATGACTTCTGTGTCTTTTGCTACAAGGTCAATTATACATTCCCAGCAAGGTCTTTGACTAAGTATTCATGCAAAGACTTCAAATTACAAGGTTTATTGTGACAGTTTTCTGTGACCTGTATGCTTCCTTTGATTGCACATGTATCCAAACAGGATTTTTTTCATTTTAAGTGTTTAATTTGTGGAAAAGAATTAAGATTTTTTGCCTTTTAGGATTGATTTTGTTCAACACCTCAAAATTTTTGTGCACTGAGTGGTACTTATCTTCTAAGTTACTACTAGATTGCCATTTATTAGTTTTTTTAACTTTTTTTTCTTTTTTTTTCTTTTTAAATTAAAAACTCATAAAGTGTAGTCAGTTTTGTTATCTTGTGTATTTCTTAATTTTTTAATTTTTTTTTTTTTACAAAACAGATCATAAAGGCTTGAATCTGTACAAGTTATTACTTCTAGAATCAATAACAAAATAAGTAATTTGATTTCAAATGATGCTACTTTTTCTGTACAGTCTTGGAAAATAAGTGTTATTCAGAATACATAATTATTTCTTTTACAGTAGAATTTATAACTGTCAACAATTATGGAGGTACAACAAGCAAGTTCTTAAGGTTACAGTAAGACATCAGCATCAGTCTGTTTTATGGAACGGTCTTAGGGATTTCCTTGCAAATGTGACACACTCCAGTTCATAGAAATCTCATACTGCATGGAGTTGGAGATTGCCTTAATCTATCTTTTATCTCTGGCTAAACTAAACCAGTTTGCTCTCTCACCAGTGACACCTCCCCAGCTGAGAAGGGGAAAGAGGAAGAGGAGAGAAACCCCACGGGCTGAAATATAGATAAATTTAATAAAATAACAATATTAATACAAAGAGTAACATAAAGTATATCAGCTTATACTCAGCCTAATCTTCAAGGCCAAGCAGGCCAAGAAGGAGAAGCCCTAAGAAACAGAATTGTCCACCCTTATTGCACCTGCCCCCTTTATAATGAGCCTGAGGCGAGTGGTATGCGATAAACCTGCCCTGACTGAAGCTCCCACCT
Source organism: Apus apus (assembly GCF_020740795.1). Lineage (NCBI taxonomy): Eukaryota > Metazoa > Chordata > Aves > Apodiformes > Apodidae > Apus > Apus apus. The sequence goes on along the minus strand of NC_067282.1, from coordinate 50,612,390 downwards.
GACCCAGGGCTACCAATAGCTTGCCCTCCATGGCTGGCCTATCATTTGTCCCAGTAAAACCAGGAATGTTATACAGAGACTTACTTTTACTCATGACCATTTCAATTTTTGTATTATGAAGATTACCAGAAGAATAAAAACCTTTTACCTAATTCCCACTGCCACTTTTTTTTTTTTTTTTTTTTTAAGCTTATTATCATAGAATGAGGTATTGCTGAAACACTTGAGGCTGAGATATTTTTTTTTCCACTTGGAACTCAAAATTAACAGTCTTCTTAACTTCTCTTTATGAAAAAGAAGAGAAAATAGAAGAAAAAAACCCAACAAACCCACAAAAAACCAGCAAGCTATAATTTAGGTTGACATTTCTTATTTGTGACTACTCCTCTTTCAGGTGTGCCAGTGGAAACTTATATGCCTTTGAGAGCTCATATACACTGCTGATAGATCAGACAGAAGGTCCAAAGTGAGCTGGGCTCATCTTGTGCATTGGAGAAAGTCCAGGTTTAATAACAGCTGGAAAGATTTGAAGTAGTATGATCTAGTGTACGTAGGACTGGAAGCCAGAAACTTTTTACATTGATCTTGTTCCTGGAAGTTATTTATAAAGTTATTTTCCAAGGAAGCAGTGGATGAAGGTTTTTTTAAAAAAATATTTTTACTTTTCAAAAAATATTTAGTTGTAGCTGGAATAAGGAATAGTCTGATATTCTAAAATGAGCACTCACTTGCAATATCCTAACGAATATACATTAACATGCAAAGGTAGAGACAAGCCTTAGCATACTTTTGAAGTTTTAATTAAAACATGAAACATAAAACTAGTCAGGAGGTACAGTACAATTCCTGAGTGCTGACTACACATGTGCAGTGTTAAGGATTAGATATGATCTCCACAACAGACGCACAAATAACACATTTTCAATCTTTCTACAGGAGGAACCACCAAGTATTACATACTTATACCTAAAGACTTGATTATTTAAGTAAAATCCTAAATCCCACACATAACATTTTAGTAACTTCATGCTTTCTGAAATGAACAGGTTCTTAAACAAGGCATTGCAACTCATTGGTACAATAATTTTCAATTTGTGGGGGAAAAAAACCCTGCTATAATATTTTGCATGTCCTCCCGAATGCTTGATTGGAGTAATTTCATAAGTCTTTTAGTCATCTAAAGTTGGGCCATATATTTGTATGATATCAAGGAGTTTCTTCTCTTGTAGGGATGAAGACAGAGGCTTCTAGGAATTTTTCTCTACTAGAGGTTCTCTGCACAAGAAATTGGCCATTGCTTACATTGCACTCTGGATTTTCTCTTTTGAGTGGCTTGATTCCTTCTAGGAAAGAGAGAGTATAGGATCTTACAATGTACTTACTGTGTTATAAAGGCTATGGCATTTAGATGGGACATTTGAATTTGGCAAATTCAATTTCATTCAGAGAGTAGCTGTTTTAAAGGTTTTTGAATAAATGAGATACAGCCTGAAGGGTAGAGAAGTAAAGTGAAGAATCTGGTCTGCAAGCAAGAGTTTTGCTTTTAATCTCTCAATCTGAGAGATTCTTCATGCACATACAAAGCCAGTGTCAGGCTTTGATGTGAAGCTATTTCAATACAATAAACGGTAGTTCACAAATCCTCAAAAACATTTGATTTAAACTATCTAACAATGCTTGAGAAATGATAATTACTAACCTTCATGAAGTGTAGATTTAATTTTGCCTTAAAGTTTGATAGCTTTGTGTGTCTTTTCTACAATCCGTTTTTTCTGTTTCTGAAATGTGTCAGAATGACAGCACAAGAATCTACTGTCTTTTATCTAGACACTGAACAAACAACATCCACAGCAGCACTGCAGGTTTCCTGACATTGCCCTGTCAAAACACAATCTTCAGCTCCATTTTTGAAGAATCAGTGATAGAGTTTGTTGCAGTTCAGCTTCTCCTTGCTGAAGCCTCAGCCTCTTTGCTAGAACTGCCAATCAAATATACTAGTTGAAACATGCCTAAAACTACAGTGTTCTTTGATATAATAAGAAAAACCCCCTAGCAAATAAAGCAAACAATGTTGCTGCTAATTTGCTTAGACTTGTTCAACCATGCTGGAACTGAAACATCTCATAAGCACCTTATCAGTACCTTGGCTTATCCAGCTCTTTTGATAATTGGTGTAAACTCCCTGGAAAAGGCTGGCATAGAATAGAAGTAAATTTGTCCTTCTGGACAGTAGAGTCTCTGATAAGATATGTCTTATCACCCTAAGAAATGAAAGGGGAGCAAAAGTGGAAAAGACAACTGTGATGAGGAAGATAGTTTATATAAATTGAAATGCCAAACATTATTGCCTACAAAGATATGTATGATGAATATACGGAGAGTGTGGCCTATCTAGTCACTTAGCAGTGGATTGAGGAATGTTATTTTCCTTCTGAGACTGAAAAGTCTCTGAACCCATTGAAATTCCTCAGCCTTACTGGGTCTGCCCTTGAGGGTTCAATACCTATTTAATTATGGGGGTTTTTTAGCACTTCTGAGTAATAAAACATTTTGTGGCAATCATTGTAGAAGAACCAGATATGGCAAAATGGGTGCTGCACCATGGAGTGCAAAGCAGTTGTGAACACAGGATTGGAAGGGACCTCTTGATTAATGAAATGCAATTACCCACTATCTCAAGTGATACAAATCACATAATTATTCCCTAAGCATATCCAGGCTTTTCTGAAAAGCAAGAAGTTTGAGGTTTGGGTTTTATTGCTTTTCCCTCTTGCCTCATCAGGAAATCTGATGAAGAAATTCATGGTTTATGAATTTAGAGGATTATTCTAATTTCTGGCCTGAAGTCTGTTAAAAAAAAAAAAAAAAAAAAAAAGACAAAATATAGAGCTGGTGATCCTTAGCAGATACATTAGTACATGCCTCTTTATATGTACATGCATGTTTATATATATATTAATGTAATTCAGCATGCAAATTCTCTTTTCTGCTGAAAGTGGTACTTGGCTAGAGTTTCAGCACTCAGAATTCAGATTCCAATTAGCAGAGAGTTTCCATTAGGACGAGGAAAACTATTACTGGTCTTGGCCCTTCTCTCCTGGAGATTGCTGCCTTTTCAGCAGTGGTATAAGTGTTTGTCCTTGCCACAGCAATTTAGACCATAATATATTTATGCAAATTGCTAGTCTGTAAGCTGTGACAACTCAGGAACCGACATGCTGTTTTCTAGGGGGCAACAACAGCTTTTAGAGGCACATAACAAAAAAAAAAAGCTGCTCCACTATCAGAGCTCCCAGACAGTGAGGTTTACTCACAGACTGTCTGAAATCTTACTGTCTTCTCTCTGGACTGTATCAGTATTTTATCTGGGAACAATTACATTTAAAATGCATAAACCACTTAGGAAACAGGAATGAACTTCCATCACAGTTTTCTAACTATTTGACTAATGTAATCTTCTTGCTCTTATTTTATTTTTTTTAAAAAAAAATTCTCTTTTTTAATATTTGCCTTGGCTTTGATTTTATTGAGTTACAATCAGTAAATATGGCTTCGAAGTTTTATATTAAATTAACAGAAAACTGAAGGCAAAATCTCAGTTGAAACAAGAAAATTTAATACACATTTCCTTGGCAAGTCCTAGAATTTGACATGGTCTCTTTTCTTTGTTATTGAACTAGATAAATTTGAAAAAGGAATGATTGTTGCTCAAATTGGCAAGTGTCTCCTCTGTACTCTCTCCAGCAGCTCCATGTCCCTTATGTTGGGGGATCCAGACCCAGATCCAGTACTCCAGGTTGGGCCTCATGAGAGCCAAGTAAAGGGGAAGAATCACCTCCCTCGACCTGCTGGCCACACTTCTTCTGATGCAGACCAGGACACAGCTAGCTTCCTGGGTTTCAGGTGCAGTTTGCTGGCTCATGTCAAGCTTTTAATCAACCAACACCAGCAAGTTCTTCTCCTCGGGGCTGCTCTCAATCCATTCTCCACCCAGCCTGTATTTGTGCTTGGGATTTCTCCAATCCAGGTGCAGGACCTTGCACTTGGCCTTGTTGAACTTTATGCAGCTTGCACAGGCCCACCTCTCAAGCCTGTCAAAATCCCTCTGGATGGCATCCCTTCATTCCAGCATGTTGACTGCCCCACGTAGCTTGGTGTTGTCAGCATAAAGAAAAAGACACTTTTTTTTTTCTTTTTTCTTAAAGTCACCTAGGTAAGGGTTCACAATATAATATTTTATTTGCTAAATTAAATTTGTATTTGTCATGGTGTACATATAAACAGTATAGAGCAGAGAAATGGCTAGTGTCTGTAATGTGATGTCTTTCTGAAAATAGTCTTACTGTATTAAATATATCACTCCAGTTTTACATGTAGGTAATATGAAGTGAAGCTGTGCTTGCAGTTGTAACAAAAATTTTTAAAAAGAACTTGGCCAATGCACTAGTTACTAGTCCTACTGAATCTCTGAAATTACAAATACATCCTTTTTTGTAGCTACTGAAGTTGCACAGGATAAGCAACATTTATTTTTTTCAGAATCATGTCACTTTTACCTTTTTGAAGGCCTGATATCCTAAATTTTGTTTTACTTCATAAACTTCTGATATCTTAAAAGATAAAAAGGTGAAGACAAGGATTTCTCAAACACCTGTCTGCCAAGAAGTAGGAATTTGGACAAACATGAAAAATATTTTTAACAGACATCGCAAAGGTGTGAGCTTTATATGTAAATGCATTCTCGTGTTATATAATACCAACAGGGAAAAAAAAAGGGAAATGTCTCAGGGTAATGTATTCTGAAGTATGCATTGAGCAGTATATTTTTGCCTATTGGTATAGCAGATCTGTTGTAGTCTTTCGTGTGTCGCAAGTGTATGAGTAAAATCAGTCTTTGCTGTGATTTTCTTTAATGGCCATATCCCACTTCAGACACTGAATTGTGAATCCTTGCATGAGGTGCAACTCTGAAAACAATTTTTATTGTGATGTGCTTATGCTATTTAATGTTTTATTGTACAAGTGTTGTGTCCGCTTGCTACAAATGTGTGAGTAAAAGCACTGTGAGCATTATGACCTCCTGGACTGCCATGCCAGTGATGTTGTCTGTGGAGATGCAAAGTGAATTGGATAAAGGAGATCCTTTGGGTCAGAAGTAGCCCTAGAAATTTAACTGTATGGTCCTGTAAACTCTTGTACCAGCACCAATGAAAGACACAGTGACACTGAGAGAAGCAGGAAAATAACAAACTGCTACTGAGAAAAAAACCTCCACGTGACTTAAATTCAAGAGACTGACAATTGATTTAGGCTGCCCGACAAACCTTGAGAGACATAGTTTTGACACCTAAATTAGGTATGCACAGCAGGTGATCCTAGCACAGCCCTCTGCACGGTAAGGGGTGATGAGATGCATTGACCGAGTCCTCCCAACTACGGAAGCTCAGCATGTTACTACTCTTCAGTTGAGCTGGTAAAAGAGCTACATGGGGTACCAGGTATATTGTCTCTAGCATTTCACACTTACAAGTTACAAAATAAAATAAGAGCTAAAGTTCCTAACTGCCAGACAAGGAAGTTTTGTCTGGCAAAATCTGTCAGGCTAGATTTTTTGTTCACGCATCACCAGGAAAAAAGAATTAGGAGTTAGAACTTGAATAATAGCTTTTCAATACTTCAAAGAGCAGAATCTGTGTTTACCTAGAACTTCATTAGCCTTTTAGTCTAATGTAGTTAGCAACAACTGTTTTTTTTATTCCTGTTATAATCAATTGTGATTCATAGCACATAGAAAAAGACACCATTTGCTGAATAAGATTCACGTTTAAACAATTGTTTCAGAGTAGACCTGAACTTACAAAGAAACTTAAACAGAGATATGCTCTGGAGAGGATGCTATGGAAACACTAAAGTTAATCTGAAGTCTTTGATAAATTAATCTAAACCCTGTTATAATCTGAAAAGAATATTATTTTAATAAGTGTATAAAATACAGATATAGAGAAATAAAATGTGTATATGTTTATATATCTGTCTACAAAAAGGACAAAGATAGTCTATTACATGGCTATAGTTATGTTTAATCTTTTATTAGTCATGAAAGGAACAATTATATTTGTTTCCAGAGGAGATAAATGCTTTTTGTTATCTTCCACCAGTTACATTCAGGAAAGGTGTCACCTTAAAATATGTGTTTAAAGTGCTAGGCCATTAGTTATGAGAAAAAGTACTGTGGTACTTTTTTCCTAGGAGTTACAAGGTACATTTGAACGTACAGGTACATTGAAGAAAATAAAAAATAGATATTGAACAAGAATAGCTCAATCTTAAGAAATAAAAAGCGTATGGATTTTTGACAAGTTGTATTTTTAGAATTCTTCTGTTTCTAAAATATTGCTTTATAAGTAACTACACTGTCCTTTAATAAACTGTTCTCTACAAATCTCTCTCACCTTATACTTGATGCTTTTTCTTAATTGTACTGAGATCAGTTACACATCTTTACCAATTATATCCATTGCAATGTCAGTATAAACAGCATTTGAATAAATGTCTGAAAAATGGTACACATTGAGTACAGCATTCGTACCTTAAACTGTAACAGCTGTAATATATAGAAAGCTTATTTAAAATTAAGCAAAACAAAACAAAGATCTAATTCAACAACACTTTTGTGAGATACAGAGAAGCTATAGACTTAGAAAATGTCTGAGTAAGAGCAAACAAAAGTACTTGGAGAAACCTAGACCCAAGTACCACTTCTCAGGTCATCTAGGGAGTTCAATGGCAGTCCTGTGCAGTCTGTTTGACTTGTTGGGAAACGCCTCTGCATTCCAAGATGATTGACCCAGAGTGGCTCACATACTTAGTGCATAAAGTTCACAATTTTATGTGGATACAGATATTTAGCCTTTATTATTATTATTATTTCTCCTTTTGGCTTCCCTAACTTACTCTGTACTTTTCTGCCCAGTGCTATTTCTCATTTCATTGCTAGCTTTAACAGAGGCAGCATATAAGCGTTTGTTTTTTTTTTCCCAGTTGCCAAACTTGGAACTACACTTCAACATCCTGCCATAGTCCCACAGTTTCTTGCAAACATGCCTCACTTGCAAAGTAACCTTGAGACAAACTGCCAAACAGCCTTGACTCCCTATGAGGCAAGTGTCCTCTCCTTGCTCTGAGACATTTTAATGATTTTTTTACAGTTCTTTAAGAAACAGAAGTATTCCATTATAGCATGTTATAGATGATGAAATAACTATGATGCATCCTGACAGACGCATGAGTCTGGGCAATGACATGCAGTGTGTGGTGGTGCCAAGAGGTGGATAGGATGGGAGAGTGAATAAGGTCTTGTGTCTGAGAGCTGAGTGAGAGGACTCCAGACCTACCACTATTGAATTCATTTTGTCTTTGGGAATGGTCCCAAAACCTGGATTGCTCATATGTGTCTGGGAGGAAAAGACTTAATTTTGCACTCCAGAAAGAACCTTATACATTTTTTTTTGCATAGATGCAGTGCATAAAATAAGGTGAACAGGCCAGGAAAAAACCAAGGAGTAACAGAGATAAGTAACATATCTGAAGAGGCCCTAGGGCTTAATTACTATCATTATTTGAAAGTGGGCTTGGGTTTCTGTGGTGGTATAGAATAAAATCTTATATACTTGACTACCTGGTGCCATCAGCAATGTCTTGAACTGCACATAAAACTGAGGAATAAAACCAAAATGCTTTAGGACATAAATAAAATTCTAAGTAACAAGTATTAGTAAATTTCTTTCCCTCATTTCTGAATCTCCCATTCAAAGATTTATTCTGTTTTTCTTGAAGTGACTGGTGTTGGTCATTGTTCAAAAAAAACATTGTTGGACTAGATTGGTTACTGATTTCAGCTTGCATAAAAAAGGAAAAGAACAAAATCTCATTTTCTTTCCCTGAATTACCAATGTTATAATTTCAGTGTATGCTGAGAAACAAGACAAGTAAATTTGAAGGACTGGTTTACAAGACCTGCAGGAGAAAAAAGAGGTAAAGTAAAATGTACACATCAGCACACATGCCTACTAATTATGTTTATCTGGGCATGGAATTGCTCTTAGAAATGTTCACTTACATTTTTTTTAAATTTTATATCTGTTTACCTCTATGTTATACTGTGTGCACTAAGGATTAATGCATGCATTTGGGAGTAAAAATATTGACACGTGGGTTTTTTTTTTTTTTCATTAATCTTCTATAAATGTATTATTTTACAGTTTAGAAGTTCTAGGCACAGTATATGCGTACAATACTGTACCTTTTTTCCCTTCTTGTAAAGGAACGTAAAAGAGAAATAACTACAAAACATTCTTAAATATTTTCTGGTTAAAATGATATCAAGATTAGTCATGACAGAATATTAAAATCTTGTAACAGAAATATAAACTGTACCTTGCACAAATCCAGGTAGATGACATCAGTTGCTCTGCCACCATCCACCATCTCTGTAGCCTTGTTGTGGAAAGCCACCAGGTTGGTCAGGCATGACTTACCCTTAATGAAGCCATGTTGGCTGTCACCAATCACCTCTTTATTTTCCATGTGCCTTAGCAGACTTTCCAGGAGGATCTGCTCCATGATCTTGCCAGGCACAGAGGTGAGACTGACTGGCCTGTAGTTCCCTGGGTCTTCCTTTTCCCCTTTTTAAAACAGGGGCTCTGTTCCCTTTTTTCCAAACAGTGGGAACCTCACCAGACTGCCATGACCTCTCAAATACTATGGACAGAGGCTTAGCAATTTCCTTCACCAGCTCCTGCAAGACCCGTGGGTGAATCCCATCAGGGATCACCCACAAACCTGCTCTGCACCTACAGTGGGGGGTAATTCATTCTCCCAGTCCCAGCATTCACCTTCTGTGGCCTTTGTTTTGTGGTTGGAGAACTTGCCAGAGAAGACTGAAACAAATAAGTCATTGAGGACCTCAGTCTTCTCAATATCCTGTGTTGCTATCTAGACTGTTTCCTTCAGGAGAGGGCCTACATTCTCCTTGGATGTCCTTTTCTCCCCAACATACTTAAAGAAGCTGTTCTTATTGTTCTTCACATCCTTGACAAGATGTAATTCTAGCAGGGATTTGACTCTCCTAATCAGATCCCTAGCTGCTTGGACAACCTCTCTGTAATCATCCCAGGGTACCTGCCCTAGCTTCCACCCCCTGTATGCTTCCTTCTTAAGTTTGATCTTTTCTAGGAGCTGCTTGCTCATCCATGCCAGCCATTTCTACTTGACTTTCTCTTAGTTGGGATGCAACGCTCTTGGGCCTGGAGAAAGTGATCCTTAAAAATTAACCACCTTTCATGGGCCCCTCTGCCCTCCAGGATGCTATCCCACGACACTCTCTTGAGCACATCCCTGAAGAGGCTGAAATCTGCCCTTCTGAAGTCAAGAGTAGTAAACCTGCTGTGAGCCCTCCTTGCTGCCCTAGTGATCTTGAACTCTACCATTTCATGGAGCAAACCCCTACCATGATGTCACTTTGTCTTTCTTCCCCTTAATTTTAACCCATAAGCATTCTGTTGGCCTCCTCATCCATCACCAGGGAGAACTCCCTGGTTTGAAAAGTCATGGCAGTGAGATGAAGTCCCTGGTTTACTGGAAGAAAGGAGACATTATGCCCATGGGTAGAAGATTACACCCTTAAAAAGGGTAGAAAGTAGGTCCCTAGTTACGCTCCAGTCATAGGAGCCATCCCACCAGGTCTCAGTGATGCCTATGAGATCATAGCCCTGCAAGCTCACCCTCATCTCTAATTCCTCCTGTTTATTCCCCATGCTGCGTGCATTCGTATAAAGGCATTTAAGCTGGGTGTCCAGGAAGGCTGCTTGACTAGCTGACCTGACCACCACTCCACCCCTAGGCTTCTCTGTAGAAAGCCTGGCTTTATCCCCCAGCCCCTTCCAACCTATTTTAAAGCCCTGTCATTAAGTCCTGTTAATTTCTGCCCTAGTACCCTTTTTGCCCCATGGGACAGGGTCTTCCCATCCAATGTCAGCAGGCCCAGTGTCCTGTAAACCAAACCACGATCAAAAAACCCAAAGTCATGTTAGTAGCACCAGTTTTGGAGCCAGGCATCGATCTGTGAGGTCTTTTTGTTAACCCACTCATCATTTCCCAAGACTGGAGGGACAGATGAGAACCCAACTTGTTCACTCAAGCCCTTGACCAGCTGTTCCAATGCCCTAAAATCTTTCTTTATTACTCTCAAACCTCTTTTCTCCACCTCATCACTACCTACCTGAAAGATCAAAAGAGGATAATAGTCTGAGGGCTGTATCAGACCAGGAACTTTTCTGGTTATATCCCTCACCCTGGCTCCAGGGAGGCAGCATATTTCCCTGTGGGAAGGGTCTGTTTGGCATATGGGACCTTCAGTTCTCCTCAGAATGTTATCACCTATCACTATCACCCTCCTCTTGCTCTTCTCAGAAGCAGTCCCAGTCTGAGGAGCTTGTTGCTTTGGCAGCTTCTTAGGAGGAGTCCTATTGCATCGAGCTGGCTGCTTCGGCAGCTCCCTGGATGGGCCTTCTTCAGCATCATTGTTTGACTGGTCCCCTATCTCCAGAGCCCTGTATCCGTTCTGTAAGGGCACCTGAAAATATGGGGAGTGTCTGGTGAGAACTCTTCTGTTACCCCTAGCAGGGACCTGCTTCCATTCCCCGCCTGTCCTCTCCTAGTTCCCATCCTTCCTCCTGGTGACAAGAGGGCTGGGGATCTTCTACCTCTTGTGAAGCTGCCACTTGCTGCCTTTCCCCTAAGTATGGCAGGGTGCAGCTCCACCAGTTTCCCCCTCACATTCCCATATGGTCCTTAACGTCTCCACTTCCTGCGTAAGCTCAGCAACCAGGTTGAGTAAATCATTTATCTGGTTGCAGCGCACGCAGATGTTGTCCTCACTGTCACCCTGTAAGACTGACAGACTCAGACGCTCCATGCAGCCCGTCACCTGGACAGCTGCATGCGTCTGAAGCAGATCAGCCTGGCTTCCAACACTGCTTTTAACTGACGTTTTGAAAGAGTGGAGACCATCTTCCTCCTGCTTTGCCTGCTGAGCCCTCCCCAACACCTCCTCTCACTCCCGCCCACACGCCCTGCTCGTGCCGCTCCCCATGGTGTTACCTCAGTGCCATTAAGGCAGTGCACAAGCCGCAGCTGCGGCCTCTGTCCACTCTCCTCACTCTCTGAAGGAGCCTCCACGTGCGGCCATGTTTCAATGCCATGCAGTTGTCCCAGCAATGCCCCTGCCACATCACTCTCTCTCAAAAGATCTGCTGAGCCCTTCTGGGTCACTTGTCTCTCCCATGGGCTTCCCTGGCTTCGGGAACCTCCCTGTACGTCTTAAATCTGTGAAGTTTGCCATTAAGGCAGAGCACCAGCTGCAGCTGCTGCCTCTGTTCGCTCTCCTCACGGTCATGTTTAGATCTATTTGAGATACACAAGAATATCCCACTTAGCTACCAGCTGCCACTCCGGATGGCTTCCATTTAAGGAAGCCTCTGGATTCCCCGTATTACAACATGTACATTGGTCCCATGAGGAAGCCTTGGATATTCCAAGAAATCTTAAGTGCCACCAGACACTTAGTTTTGGACAACTGAATTGCTTTCATAGGTGTCTGTCTTCATATGAGCTGAATAATGTATTGGAATTCCTAGACTGTCTTGACAAAGGGCCCAGAAAAAGACCTGAGGTCCTTCAGAGAAGAAGCTGGACACAAGTTAGGGTTTTTCTACAGCATCTTAACTGGCACATGTTACTGCTGTTTTAGCACTGGAATGTTGCCCTGTATTTCCACTGACTGCAGTGTCAGCTTAGAGTTATAGAGCTGATATGTAATAGATATATAGCTCATATGTAAATATCTGTATGTAGACGTACAGACTAAGATACCTTAGTCCAACAATGAACCCTAACCTTGCTTTTATCTCTCAATAAAATGCAGTTAAACATATGCCTGCATATACATACACTGTATTTGATATGCAGTTTTTCTGAGCTATGAAAAGTAATTCCTACTAAAATTAGCTAAGTTTACACTGTGGATTTTTTTCCTTTTTGGAGAAAAACAGAAGGGAATTTTTTCTTTTACACAGATCACATCCCAGAAAGTAGGACTTTAAATACAAAACTCATTAAGTGCTAAGCAACTGTGTCATCAGTTGTTATCAGTTGCATATAAGTTTGCAAATAGCAGGACAAAGCCCACATGAAGACCAGATACTCCTGGTTTACTCCAGAGGTTAATACTGGTTGATGTCTTCATAATGTCCTTGATGATGCAATTGATTGCACAGTCAGCAAGTTCTCACAGAGGATACATTAATGGGAGGACTAGCTAATACACCGAAGAGGTGTTCTGCCATTCAGAAGGACCTGGGCAGACTAACGAAATTTCTTGATAGTAACCTCATGAAGTTCAAGAAAGGGAAATGCCAAGGCCTGTACCTTGAGAGGAGTGACCCCATTCACCAGTGCATGCTGGTGCAGGCAGGCTGGAAAGCAGCTTTGCAGAGAAGGACCTGAAGGCTCTGGTGGACAGTTCCTTGGCTGAATTAGGAAAAGCGTTGCCAGCAGGCCAAAGAAAGTGATCCCCACTGCTCAGCACTGGTGAGATGTATCTACAGTACTGTGTCTAGGTCTGCGCTCCCAGGAGAGACATGAACGTATCGGTTAGAGTCCTGCAAAGGGCCATGAATTTTTTTTAAGTGATGGGAACAAATCTTATACAAAGAGAGGCCGAGACAGCTGGGATTGTTTGGCATGGAGAAGATGCAGGGGGAATCTTATAAAAATGCATAAGTACCTGATAAGGGGAGTTAAGGAGATGGAACCAAACTCTTCTCATTGTTGCTCAGTGACTGGGAAAGAGGCAATGGGCACAAACAAAAACACAAGAAATAACATTTAAATGTAAGAAAAGCCTTTTTTTTGCAATGAGTGTTCAAGCAGTCAAGCAGGTTGCCCAGAGAAGTTGTAGTGTCTCCATCCTTGGTGACATTCAAATACTGACTTTAGCAGCTTGCTCTGGTTGACTCTGCTCTGAACATAGGGTTGGGCTAGATGATCTCCAGAGTCCCCCTCCATCACTTGGTGTTTTCTGTGTTCTCGTTTTAACAAATCGCTTTTAGTAGGAAGATTATCATAGTCAGCTTATTTTTAACATAAAATGTTATAAAAGTATACATGATTTTACATGACTATACAGGTGTTAAAAAAAAACAACACACCAAACAAAACCACGAACAAAACACCCCCAAGAAGAATATTACACAAACAACTTTGTTAATGTTCAGGCCGAAGTTCAGAGAGGTTGATATCACACAAACTAGCATAAATATTGCTATATCCATCTGATCCCTTATTCCAGGCTTGTGAGTGGGGATAAACAGATGACAATGAGACACATATATCAAGGCAAAGTTAACAGTTATAAAAGACTGAGAAATATTGTTACCAAACTAATCAGCATAAATGTCATATAACCAGCCATTGTTGTACATCCTGCTCCAGTTGTGTCTAAAGTGCTGCCATCGTTGGTTTGATGGATTTGCTTTACGTCACTGAGGTTTGTCTTGTCTGGCATCCCTGCTGAGACAAATGAGAAAATACAGTATGGTACATGCTTTGTCTCTACTGGCACCACATTATAGCTAGAACAAATTTAAATATCCTCAGCACACGCACAGACTGTCACAGTTTGGTTTCTGTTTCTCATGTCACTGCCAAATTCAAAATCTTGTATAATTGCATCTATAAGCATACACTGTATTACATTGCTATTCATCATTGAAAGTAGTTCAGAGGTCTGCCAGCTCTAACAAAGTTGTTCTTGTAGAAATCAACAAACATTTCCTGACTGTAATGAACAGTTTTGCAAATCCCAGCAGTATCTAAAAGTCCACTGCTTACATCTTTCTTGGATTTGAAGGAAAAGGGAAATAATTTAATGTAAATTGCTTGTATTTGGGTCCCGATGTTATTAAAAAATGACATGTACCTGGTGAAAGGTGTGCAGCAAAGTGTATTTATTGCTACATAAAGCCTCCACTTTGGCACAATTTAAATGTACTTTACAATATTGTAAGGCAAAATTGTCAAGTTAACTTTAAACAGGAGCACGTTTACTGAGTTCCTGGCTGAATATTTTTACTTTTTTGGACCAGGGTAGACCAAGGTAAATATTTCTCCATCTCAAAATGGTGCTTTGTACAGAACAAGGTTGTAATCACCCAGTGTATTTCCTCTGTCTAGTTAAACAATCAGAAACAGAATGTCTTGGTCACATTCAGCATTGCCAGCTGCTTGTATTTGTTGTGCATACTTCTAGACTAACTGTCTTATCCCATATAATAACTTGTGGCATGTCACTATCAATCAAAATTAACAAGTCTAAATTCGGTGTTATTACATGCAACAAATATTGACATTGTAATTACACTGAGACTGAAAAAGGCTTCATATAAAGCAAAGTCAATATTTATGTAATTAGGTCAATACATATATAATTCAGAAGGTAAGCTCTACTGTTGGAACAGCAGCATTTGAAAGAAGCTCAGCTTTACTGAGCTGATGTATTGATTTTGCAGTCTGAGTTTCTACATTATTATTAATAGTTTAGGTATCCCTTTCCACTCTGTATCATTAGGAAAGATTAATAAACTCGTGATAATTTTTTTTTTTTTTTCCTTATTCAAAGGGACTGTGATCAAGTGTAAATATTTTAGACATGGTGTTATCCTCTTTGTTAAGTTGGTTTAACTAGAGCTACAGAGAATCTTCTTTTTTTAAAGGAACAACTTTGTTGATGCTTAAGTTAAAAATACACTTTTCTCTAAAAGCAGCTTGACAGCTGCTCTTTGTGAACTTGCTGTATGTACTCAAATCTCCTTCCTGTAGCTTTGAAAAAAAAGCATTAAGAGTAGAGTCAGCTGAAGTAAATCATGCTGTCTGAAAAACCTGCTAGAATGAATTTTGTCTTCTTTGCTGCTGTACTCAGACAGCAGAATATACTGGTATTTGGTGTGGATTTATTGATCCAGTGCTCTTACCTGTAATTTGTGAAAATGAGCCCTATGTGTACAATGCAAGTGGACATACAAGGAGGAAGAGTGACAAGAGATGCTGAGGAGGGAATACAACTCCTGATCATGCACATTCAGTAACCTGTCTAGAAAAGGATCGGTTACACAGCGCTTCACTGCATGGATGTTTGGTGGATCACCAAACAGGGTATATCAAAGTGTTTTATAAAGGAATGTGTGGAAGTAGAAGAATGAAAAAAATGTATTTGTGTCATATCTCCAGAGAAATAATGAGGATTTTCCAAGTTTAAAAAGACTAATTTTAACAGACAGTGAAAAATTCAATTCCTATCTATACAACAAAGCAGCTCACCAAGTGCAATAGATACAATGAAGCATATTTTTCCCAGTGTATTTACAGATACACTATCATAGCAGTGAAAGAGTAATATATATGGTTTATCTTAAACATCCAGGATATCACTTATTATGGAAGAAAATTGTCATTAAAAGAAAAACATTCCCAGATCATGCAGGTAAAAAAAAGTTGGCTTCAGTGAAAGTATGTGATCTGAATCTAAAGGCAATATAACTACGTATTAACTAGTGATTGGGGAGTCAGATTCAATTATTTAATTTCTGGTGAGAATTTTCTTGACAATGCTATGGAAAATAGGAATTTTTCTATGTAACTGTTATGGTTGTGGTTTTTTTTTGATTGCTTGTTTTTTCTTTACAACCTCAAATGTACACTGCAAACTTTGAAACCCCCATGAAAAGAGTGTTTTAAAAAAATGTTCAAACCTACCAATACATTTTCCTTTCATCAATCAAAATGGTATAAACTATCTAATATAATCTCTGATGCTAAATGCATGTACTCTTACGAATGTAATGCAAATATACATCTTTCACTTACTCAGTCTATGCCATAATTTAGGATTCATTGAAATGAGAACTTCAAGAAACATAGACACACTCCTGTGGAAAAAAATCACTGAACAGAGCACTCCTAAAAATAGCTTATTTTAACAGAACTGTGGGGTTTTCCCTATAGAGTCAGATTTCTGGTGTTGTTTGGTTGGGTTTTTTTTAAACATGTGTGTCACCTTTCATATATCATAATCAGTAATGGAAATAACCCTTTCTTCTAAATTAATTTAAATGTCATAGTTGACAGGAAACCTACAATGTAAGCTATCCATACCTTTATAGCAAAAGAAACTAAAACCAAAACCAAACTTCATCGATTTTGGTTGCCTCGTATCCTAGAAGCTGAAAGAAAGTTACAGAACAGGCATTTAAGTTTCGCAAATGTCTAGTTTAATATGAAAATCACACTAGAGGTGACATTTTGAACAGAAAATGGTATAAATTGAGTGTTTCAGCTGAGATTTAGAGTTTGTGCTATTTTTTTTTTGTTGCTTTTGGTTTTTTTGTTTGTCTTCTTTTTTATTGAAGAAAAGCCAGAATTTCAACAGAGTAGAAGGTAAATCTATAGGGAATTAAAATCCAAAACTAACATTTTTATGAACCTATATAAAGCAAAGTTGCAAAGTATGGCATGCATGCCCCCAGCATCAGCCTTGAAACTCAGTTAATGGCTGCAATTTAAAGTATTGTCATTCTTCAGTTTAGAAAAAAAAAAAATTCAGTAAAATAATTTCACCAAACAGTATTTCATTATATTATAACAGCTGCTGAGTATTTATAATGGTCTTTAACATCTTCTAAAGGCATTTAAAGGCTGTGAATGATAATAGTACTGGCAGCCTTAAAAGCTGAACTGTTATGTTCTCCAGAATAGCTACAGCAACAGTACAATTTCCTTCCAATATTCAAGAAGAGCCTTTAACCTTGATTTGGAAAGTCAAAACCTAAAATAATTGTAGATTTTAATTTGACATGGAGCTTTTCTATTGACATTGTAAAAATATTTTAAAAATGAGCTATGACTTTTGAGCAGTAGATGTTTGCCTAAAAAGGGCCATCTTGTGACTTTAAGAGTTTTAAGATTTTAAATGGAAAATCATGTAATAATGGCCTAGTTAGAAACCAAAACAGAAAGTGGTTGTGGAACTGTAGTCTAACCTCAAACACTTTGCATTATTATCTTCTATCTCCTGAGTAACATATCAGAACTAACCTGGCTCATCAAGGGAAAAGCAAGTTGCCAAAGGAGCTGCTGTGGGAATCTTGTCAGATACAAGCCCTGTCTAAGTTTTAGAGATGGGGAAGAACTGGATTTATCTCTGTGCGTAATTCTTACGGTTCTCTGGAAGATTCATATTACAGCTTTTATGGCACAAGCTTTTTCTATTAGACTGAAATATGGGGAAGAATTTGAGTAAGCATAGACAGAGTTTCAGATAAGAAAAAATGCAGAATGTGGCTTTTACAAGACAACATTCCTGTAAAGTTGTATGCAAAATTCCTCTTAGAAGGGCAAATAATTACTTAAATCACAGAATCACAGAATCTTAGGGGTTGGAAGGGACCTCGAAATATCATCTAGTCCAACCCCCCTGCCAGAGCAGGATCACCTAGAGCACATCACACAGGAACACATCCAGGCTCATTTTGAATGTCTCCAGCAAAGGAGACTTCATAACCTCTCTGGGCAGCCTGTTCCAGTGCTCTGTCACTCTCAAAGGAAAGAAGTTTTTTCTGATGTTTACGTGGAACCTCCTGTGTTCCAATTTGCATCCATTGCCCCTTGTCCTATCACTAGACATCACTGAAAAAAGCCTGGCTCTGTCTTCCTGACACTCACCCTTGATGTATTTGTAAACATTGATGAGGTCACCCCTCAATCTCCTCTTCTCCAAGCTAAAAAGACCCAGCTCCCTCAGCCTTTCCTGATAAGGGAGCTGTTCCACTCTCTTAATAATTTTTGTGGCTCTGTGCTGGACTCTTTCAAGCAGTTCCCTGACCTTCTTGAACTGAGAGACCCAGAACTGGATACAATATTCCAGATGTGGCCTCACCAGGGCAGAATGGAGGGGGAGGAGAACGTCTCTTGACCTACTAACCACACCCTTTCTAATACACCACAGGATGCCATTGGCCTTCTTGGTCAGAAGGGCACACTGCTGGCTCATGGTCATCCTCCTGTCCACCCGGATCCCCAGGCCCCTTTCTCCTACACTGCTCTCTAGCAGGTCAGCCCCCAACCTATATTGGTACCTGGGGTTGCTCTTCTGCAGATGCAAGACTCTACACTTGCCCTTGTTGAATTTCATCAAGTTTCTCCCCGCCCAACTCTCCAGCCTGTCCAGGTCTCACTGAATGGCAGCACAGCCTTCTGGTGTGTCAGCCACTCCTCCCAATTTAGTGTTATCAGCAAACTTGCTGAGGGCACACTCTGTTCCCTCATCCAGGTCATTGATGTAAATATCAAATAGTACTGGTCCCAGTACCAACCCCTGAGGGACTTCACTAGTCACAGACCTCCAACTAGATTCTGTCCCATTGACCTCATTATATGTAAGCTACATTTCAGGATCTTATAAGACAAGAACTGTGAAGAGAAGCATCAATAACCAGTTGATGGTCTGTCTCAAAATTTGTAAGATCATTAAGAAGCTTTATGAGAGGTTAAAGAAATACATAAAGGTCAGATGAATAAACTAAAAACCTGATGTGTTGTAGATGAATGCTTATGTATGAAGCTGGAAACGTAATTTACAATAATGAGATAGCGGAAAAAGGTTGACATGTAGGTAGTTTGTAATGAATTTATAGATGTCAGTAACTAGCTATAATATTTTGGGAAAGCAGAAGATTAATTTGGATGCTACTGATAAAGCAAACTGAAGAATCTGTAGGCAAAGGCAAAAAGAAAAATAGCATAATGATGAAGAAAAATGAAGGGACAGTGATACCCAAGCAATGGTTTCAGGAATTTGCAGCTAACTTTTTAATGTAAAAGTTAAGGGATGTCCCTAAAAGGAAACTATATACTATATTATGCTTGAACGTATGCCTTTCTAACAATGCACATGTAGTAGTGCATGTATTCATCCTCTACAAAAGATTGGTGTTTAGTTTTATGATGTAATGCAACTTTTGCCCAGTCCACTGCACAGTAAGTGAAACCAAAAAGAGAATGGATGATCTCAGAGGTCCCTTCCAACCTTAACAATTCTGTGATTCTGTGATTCTATAGGTATTAAATCCTTCACAATTCACCAATAGTCATGAAACAAACAAAACTTCAATGGATTTCACTTACACATAGTACAGAGGGAAGGAAACTACATTGCTTTACCTTTCTTTGACTATATTGTTTTTGAAGATGTGAACAGTGATATGAGATGTATGAGGAAAGGCTGAGGGAGTTGGGTCCCTTTAGCTTGGAGAAGAGGAGACTGAGGTGCAACCTCATCAAAGTTTACAAATACGTCAAGGGCGAGTGTCAGGAAGACAGAGCCAGGCTTTTTACAGTGATGTCTAGTGAAAGCACAAGGGGCAATGGATGCAAACTGGAACACAGGAGGTTCCACCTAAGCATCAGAAAAAACTTCTTTCCTTTGAGAGTGACAGAGCACTGGAACAGGCTGCCCAGAGAGGTTGTGGAGTCTCCTTTGCTGGAGACATTCAAAAGGAGCCTGGACACGTTCCTGTGTGATGTGCTCTAGGTGATCCTGCTCTGGCAGGGGGGTTGGACTAGATGATCTTTCGAGGTCCTTTCCAACCCCTAAGATTCTGTGATTCTGTGTGAGATACCTCTGCTGAGAATGAACTCAGAAATCAATCTAGTGAAAAATCTATCCCTGCTATATTTTTTTTAGTTTTCATTTACTGAAGGAGAGCTGACAGCTGATCCACAGATGCTCAGGAATATTGTCAAGCTTATTTCTAATAAAACTTTTAGGATTTTTAGGGTTTAATTTTTTAAGAAAAATTAATTATTTACTATTGCACATTCTTTCGCCATATCTGAATACAAATTCAGCTTACTGAGCTGAATTGCTTCACATCTGTCTTTCAGTGAAGCTCCATTTGCTCATGGTTCATTAAAAAAAAACACAAAAAAAACAAACAACAAACAAACAAACAACCTAAAGAGTCAATATTATTCATGTAGAATGAATGAAAGCTTTTGCATTATGGAACCTATTATTGCATAAACATACATAGAATTGCTGCCCTATCAATAAAATGAATTAATTAACACATAAAATGGGCTTCACAGATACTAAAATTGCATGTTGTAAAATAGTTTTTAGTCCTATTCCCTTGTGTCTTTCTGCGAGGTCTAAAATCTTAATTTGGGTGCAATAAATTATTTTTCTGATTCTGTCAATTCCAGTAGTTTTTCAGTAAAAGTAGGGTGAAAGAGAAATAAGGTTCAAGACCAAAATGAATAGATATTCCCAAAAAGGTAATGTTTCTGTTTCACTATTTGAGTCTGCCTGTGACCATTGCCTGATGCCTTTGAGTTGGGGTAAATAACAGTGAAAAATGTAAATAATCAGTCCATTGAGACCCTTAATTTCTGGTGTTCTATGATTAATGTTTGTCTTGGAGCACACGGTCACCTATTTATTATTCTTATAAAGTAGAGCCATTGATTCTCGTCATTCTTTTACATTTATGCTATTTTTTGTATTTGCTTTGCCTTTTGCAAGAAGAAACCAAACCAAATTCAATGAAAAGCCAAAATTAAAAAAAAATTACAAACTGAAAATACCCTTACACCTTCTCAGTTGTATGAGATATTTTTTAACTATGAAGGCCAGAATGCTTAAAATACATCCATTAAAATAAATTAAGTATGGCTGTTTTAAATCACAATGAGCTCATATTTCAGCAGAGCAGAATTTCATATCTGCTTTGCTATAGTGGTTATATGGGTCAGGTTGTGTCAGAAATTATAAGCTTAAGTGTGAGCAACATCCCAAATGTGGTGTAAAGTAACATTATGTTGATACTGAAGTGATGATATGTAAAGCATGATTAATTCCATTTAGTTTTTCGTATCTGTACAGTCTACATCTACAGCTAGGGTTCGGTTGGTTAAACATAGCCATCTACAGCCATTTTAGATGCAAGGGAGGGGGATATCATGCTTGGCATCCAGCTGCCCATCCAAAAGAAGCCTGATTCATGTAAAAACCCTTAAAGATGTGTTGGACATCCTAGAGCACCTCCAGTGGCTTTTGGCACTTCTATTTAGAAAACTGAATCCTATCCTGCATCAAGGTTAGTTACCACGGCTGCCATTATTGTAAATGTAGGGAAAAAAGTGAATGCAGAAGCAGGAGATGAAGTATTCAGATAGAGATTTTTAGTCTGAATTTGGACAGATGAATCCTACACATAACATATTCACCACTGAGTGACCAATGAATATCGGTCACTATATCTTTGGTGGAAAAACAAAATTAAATACAGAATAATGTAGCTCTGGTAAATAGATTACATTTTAGAAATTCTGGGTAGGAAAACTAAGGGGAAAAAAAGTGGGATATAGATTTAGTTTGTACTTGTTTCACCTGTAGTCTTATCTTTTCAGTTTTATTCCTAAATGCCTACTTTTAAGCACTCTTTGATTTCTGCATATGGTGTTGAAGGGAAGGACACAGGAGTATCATATTGCCATGAAAACAGTGAATGTCAAGTGTGTGCAAACATATTTGAGAAGAGTTTTTCATGAAAGTGTTTTCTGCTCAAGTACAGAAAAAGCCATTGCAGCTATATTTACATAGCTAAATACACATCCCAGAAAGAGATCCTTCAGGCAGAGTGGTGTTGAGTTTTTTATGTCTAATGTGCTCGGAGATAGCAATACCAGAAGAAACAGCTAAACGAATCTCCACAGTAGGATGCTCTGCATCTCTTTCCAGCTACACACAGTGGACTCCTTAGCTTAAATATGCAGTTATCATTCTGTTTGTTTTCCTTTAGTTCAAAGTGCCTGATAAAAAACATGAGGGCTGTGCTGCAACTCACCAGGTGCTGTTTTTCTAGCATGAAACTGAAGGAGTGTATTACAGGCTCTGGGATATGATATTCAAGCATGGGAAGGTGTTTTGAAAATAAAAAGCATGTTGTTGAGGGACATTTTAAGGGAGAGAAATCCAAGCCTTTGGCAGTCTGGTTTGTGTTGCCTTTTGGAAGCAGTCCTTGGAATGAATTACCGACAGAACCTAAGGTTTGTTTTGGAGGAAAGGAGAAGTTTTTCTTTAACACTGAGCCATGGAGTGAACTAACATTTATGCAAAGTAGACAACAGGACTGAAACCAGGAGACAACTCAACTCACAAGCTAAGTTACTTGACAGCATAGATATGAAATCACTGAAATTTGCAGAAATCAGCATCATAGGAAGGTTCTGTACTGTGATATAAATTCTAGCAGCAAATTTCTAATCTCCTGAGTCTCACTTCTGAAAATTGGCCATTTATTTCAGTGAAATGCAATAATGTGTTTTTTCAAGTCCATTGCTAAGAAAAGTAGCTCAGGAAACCTTTATCAGATCCCAGGCAGGTCCTTTAGTACTAAGCTGATGTATATGCCACGAGGTGATGTGAAACAGTGAGTTGGTGCTCAATTAGGAGCCAAGCCAGCAGAAAATTCACATTTAGTTTGCCTGCACAAAGGGAGATCATCAATGACTGGGAATTTTTGTGTCTCTATGTGAAGTGTGGTAATAATCAAGCCACCATGAGATTTCTTTATCTCTCAGAGTAACTTACTTGTGCTTTATTCACTCTGTTCATAAGTGACAGCTTTCACCAGTTTTCCCAGGGAAATCTGTGTCCACATAATGCATTATGCGATAACATGATGCAGGGAAGAACTCTTTGAAACTCTGTGTTAAAACCTGTGGTAAGTTTTTGCTCTCTTCCTATGCACCAAACATAGATACTATTATGAAGAAAGTCTCTGGAATGGGTAATTGGTACTTATTTGGAGGAAATAATTTGATCTAAAATCCTCCTTTTTTACTTTATATATTCTAATTATCATTGTAATAATACACAAATCAACACAAATAGCAATTATAAATGCACAGGGAATATCAAGATGCAAGTAATTTCACCTACAAACACAATAATAATATTACTGTTATTGTTAGAAAGCAATTAAGAAGTCTGCCTAATGGCATTAGTTATGAGAATTCTGCGTGGTTAACCGTATATTAGGAAATGAATCCAACAAATTATGTTTAACTGCATGTATTTTATGAAATCTGTATATTTGAGAAACAGAGTGTAACCAATGATCGTAACGTAAGTCTGGCAAGTTATTTTAGCTACAAGAGCAGCAGACACAAAGTCTCTAGTCTAGTATTTGAAAGTTTTCTTTGAAAATTGACAGTGGCATTTGTTTCACATTATACATTTATGAACTCAGTACTTCCATTTGGAAAACAAAGCTTTTATGAGTTAGCGTAGCACGAACAAATGGTGTCAAACCTCCAAATATTTCCATTTATTTAACATTCTTAAGAATCAGAAAGCGATAACATTATTTGTTGAAGTACTTAATGTATACTTCTAGGTCTGTTTTAGCTTATAGAAAAGTGTTAGATGACTCAAAGACTTGTTTTGCATACAGACGAAAACACAACTGGATTTTTCATCTGAGGTAGAGAGAACCATAGTAACCTTCATTAGATCTGTCCCTATTGTTTTCTTATGCAATAGCTTCTAAATTCATGTTCCTTATAAGACATATTCATTATAACTGCAATTCTCTAGGGTGCTGGAATCAGCATGGTCAATAATGCCTGTTTTAAATGAAGAAATCCATCTTTTCCATCCTTTTCACTACTGAGAGACTTTTAACCTTTATCATTAGCCTATGCAAAGGCTTCACAATCAATGCAAAATTATAGTAGGGCTAAAGTCCCATAAATCAGACTGGGTAAATATAAGCAAATTCTTTATTCTTCAAATTTTCATCTGATCAGTACTAAATTCCTTCCAGTCAGATGTCCCATGTAAAATACTTCCCTTTGAAACAATTTACTCATGTGATTATTTCTTAATCTTTTTGCAATTTGCTGTAGGAGACTTATAATCAACAATTCTGGTTTACACAAAAATACTGTTTAGAAGAAGGAGATTAATTTGAACTGAAACTCCTGAAAGTACTGTGTGAACTTGGGTTGAGGCAGAATGTTATAAATAAGGGTCATTAAGAAAAATAAATATTTTTCAATTAAAAAAAAAAAAATTCAGATTCCCAAGATTTATTTTACATTTTAATGGCACTGCAGCAGTTAATTATTTTACTGTTTGTGTGGAAGCTGTTTTTAAAATGAAAGTATAAAATTTATCTTTTCCAGAAACAGAATCTGAACTAAACCAATTTCTGTTGTTAAGAGGAAGAGTAACTTTGACATTTTTTTTCAGGTCAGTCAACCTGGAATTCCAGTCATTCCACTTTCTGTTAAAAGAAACATAACCAGTGGATTAGCTTAATCCCCCAAAACACTAATACATAAAACTGTCCTTCTTACTTTTTCCTGTAAAACATATTTAATGATGCATTTCCACAATTTAAGCTGATTTAAGGCAGGACTCTTTGCAGCCATTTTCTTATCACATTTGCCAGGTGAGGGCTGTAAACCCACCTGTTGCCATGCATTGATACGTGCAAGATCCCCATGGTGAACTTGTTCCCAGAGATCTGCCATCAAGTCCATGACTTTTTTTGCTGAGTTAGGTTTCCTGCAGCTTGAGCTTACTTTTAGAAAAACCCCAGAGTGGGATCAGATAAGTTCTGGCAAGAGGAAAAAGGATCATGCTGTTATAATCTGGGAGAGGTTTTAAGCTGTCAGAAAACCATAACACCATACAGCACCCAGAAACAGACTGAGAAAAACCTATGATTTACTATTGATATACGACCTGAACCCACATCAAAGACTGGATTCCTGACAAAGAAAGGAAGTGTGCTACAATAAAGAAGGTAGACGCCCTTGTCTCTATTCCTTCCCTGTAAATAAAAGCACAGCTTTTATCTTTATAAAAAGGAATACAGCAGAGATTCTCTTAAGTTGCTGATTTCCCTTCCTTTCTTTAATAACTTATGGTTCCTGAAGTTTTAGCTCAGCTGTTATGTGGAGAATGTATAAAAAGCATATGACTGAAAAGAGTCTAGTTCTTAATATTTGCTTAGAAATGCATTTTGCAATCAGATTATGAAATTTTAAAATGACAGTTTTTCATAGATTTATTTTTGGTCTCTGATTTTTATTTCAGATTCAGTCTTTTCTAGCAGAGTACTTCACTTTCTTTCATGCTAGATTAATATCTGTGATAAATACTATGATGCTTGCTGACTAATACTGATCTGTATCCCTCAGTGAGTTTAGTGTTATGAAACACCACAGGAAGCTTTGCATTTCAGTGCATCCCACAAGTACAAGACCTTTGACCTGAAGTCACTAAAAATGGACAGTTAAACATCAAAATAAGTGCATTCTTTAAGTTCAGAGATTACCAGCAGGCAACTAAAAGACTAAACCTGGTACCTGTAGCAGTTTTCTCTCTCCCTAGGAAATCTGACCTTGCAGAATTCATATGAATATGCAGGTTTCACACAAATATACGTTTCCCATTCTGCAACACACAAATAAGGATGCTTCATTTTGTCTCACAAGCATCTGCCTCTGACTTGAAAGTAAGACTGCACTCCCCTTCATGCTCTCACACCCTAACAAGGCAAATTATTTATTGGCTCTTGTTGACTGACTGGAGGAAAGTATTTTCTAACAAATCAACGTATCAGTCTACAGGCTTGCAACAAAAAAAACAAGTAATGTAGTAATAGGTCTCAAGATAATATGTGGAGAAAAGGAAGTGATTGAGGGAAAAGAATATTAATTTGTTTCTAGATCAGTAGTGTAGATACAAAGGAAGCCAAAAAACCCCAAACTATATAGTTTCAAGAGTTTCTTCTTAAAAATACCTAAGCCATGTCTGCTCCTTACTTTTAACTGAAGGGGAAAGCCCATCTAACTGTTAACTAACTTAAACATGAAGAAAGTAACCAAAGTGTTATTTTGGGTTAATGTGATAGTTTTTAGATGTTTTAAAACAGGTTTTTAGTCACAATGCAGATCTTAAAAGAGGAAAGGAGTACAGATGGATGAGAAACACCTGAACTTCCAGATTTTAGGTTTTTAGCCTGAAGATGTTGATCCAAGAGAGTAAAAGTTGAGTAAACAATGAATGAGGGTTGAAAAGCAAAGAGAAGTCAGAAAGGTGGCCTTTATTTAACATAACTCTGAGTGGACCTGTAATTTAAAGACATCGTAAGTTTGCACTGCACTTCTTTGTTTTTGGTTTGTTTTTTTGTTTGTTTCTTTGAGGCATTAATTTTGCCTTCAGATCTTCCAGCATAGTAAATGAAACTGTACCATTGTCAGTGAAAAGGTATGTGAAAATGCTAGACAGTTTTTTAACGCAGGGGTGAGTAATGGGAAAGGAGGGGGTACATTCTGGAGTCATTCTTTGAGCTTTCTTTTCATTTTAAGCTACTGAGTTCTTATTCTGACTGTTCACTGTCCTTTAAGTGTAAATGTTCTAATGAGCTTAAATATGTATTGACAGACCAAGACCACCTCCTCTACTACACTCATTCTCTATTGAAGCATCAGCATTTGGCAGAATTGGAGACGCTGACCTTGGCAGACAACATTACTCACTTTTTCTTTCTTTTAGATGAAGAGAAGGAAGGTGGAACTCAGATCCCTCAGGGAGTGCAGCAGGGAAAGCTTTGTAAGAAACCTGTACTCAAAGGCTTATGAATATATGCCAGACAATAACAGAACAATTACTCATATCCCTTCTATGTTTCCTGAAGTGTTTTAAGCTGAGGTGCTTACCCTTAACACAGCTATTGTTTCTTGGGAGTTAGTAGAGGAAGGAATCCTTCCAGCAGAGTAGAGCCTGGCTATGAGACTGTTTAAAACATATGATAGCTCCCCCTCTATTCTGCATTGGTGAGGCCGCATCTGGAGTATTGTGTCCAGTTCTGGGCCCCTCAGTTCAAGAAGGACAGGGAACTACTGGAAAGAGTCCAGCGCAGAGCCACAAAGATGATTAAGGGAATGGAACATCTCCCTTATGAGGAAAGGCTGAGTGAGCTGGGTCTCTTTAGTTTGGAGAAAAGGAGACTGAGGGGTGACCTCATCAATGTTTACAAATATGTAAAGGGTGAGTGTCAAGAAGATGGAGTTAAGCTTTTTTCAGTGATGACCAGTGATAGGACAAGGAGTAATGGATACAAATTAGAGCATAGGAGGTTTAAGGTGAATATCAGAAAAAAATTTTTTTACTGTGAGAGTGACAGAGCACTGGAACAGGCTGCCCAGAGAGGTTGTGGAGTCTCCTTTGCTGGAGACATTCAAAACCCGCCTGGACGCCTTCCTGTGTCATGTACTCTAGGTGACCCTGCTCTGGCAGGGGGGTTGGACTAGATGACCTTTCGAGGTCCCTTCCAACCCCTAGGATTCTATGATTCCATGATTCTATGATAGCTCTTGGTGCCTGTAACTCTGTCAGTTTTTAAATAGTCCTCTTCCAAAAAAAAAAACGACAGCTAAATCCTGAGAGGATTGTTTCACGGTCCACCAGAGGTTTGATTTTCAGCCTGACACCATGAATTTGTGAGTTCATGGAGGGATTGGAAACCATAAATTCACTGGCATAGATCTGAGTGGTTGTTCAAGATGGAGAAAGCAAAGTGTGATGCAAATAATTTTAACCAATACAGTCAGTTCAGAAGCAAGGCATCTCTCAGGGCAATTGGGTCTTACCTTTTTGAGGAATTCCAAATAGGAGCCATGAAGGAAATTAGCATGTGTATAGGGCAAAGGAATAGAGTGTCTGAGTCCTAAAGTGAAAAAAAACTTCAGTATACAGTGAAAAAAGCTTACATTTTAGGAAAAAATGAGTTGTTTCTTTAGACCTTCTCTTACATACTTGATGTTCAAATACCCTCTTGTATATTTTAAAGCATTTGATTTTGGGATAATATAAATAATAAAAAGAAACCAAGTTGGGTTTATTTTTATTTTACCACTGATAGATACTATTTAAAGACTTCTCGCAAAATTGACGGGTGAAACCTTTGCCTTAAGATAAGGCAGCAAAGGAGACATTAAGAAAAGTAGTCTACTGAACTAGTACTATCAAAAGCTGCAACCAGTGTAAGAAGACCAGGACTGAAGTTACATAAACTAAACATTGGACATGAAAAGATGGAAATTCTTATACAACTAAAAAGGCAGATTTGGAGCAGAGTGAATTAATGCATTCAAAAGCTAATGTAAATTAAATTACAAAGGGAATTCTCCTAAAATAGCTCAGCATAAGAAGCAGAGGAATGAAAGTGCTGAAAAGGCAGACTCAGGTTTTTTAATAAGTCAATAAAACTGCAAGTCTGGGAATGTCATGTGAGCTTAAGTGGTAGAATAGAATTATAGAGTCATAGAATCATCAAAGTTGGAAAAGACCTTCAAGATCATCAAGTCCAGCCGTCCATACTACAGCTCCTAACCACTAAACCATCTCCTGAAACACGTCAACCCATTTTTTTAGACCTCCAGGGATGGTGCATCCACCACGCACCTGGCCATTTTTGTATTCCTCATGAGTGGCCTGTTCCTTCCACCAAAGACCATAGATACTCTTATTCTCCCTGAACACCAGTCAAAGCTCCCTGTTCAGCCAGGCTGGTCTTCTATGTAGCCATCTCTCCTTACAGCACATGGGGATGGCCTGCTTCTGCATCTTCAAGACTTCCTCCTTGAAGAGGAGGAAGTCTAGGCTTCCTGGACTCCTATGCCCTCCAGAACAGATTCCTAAGGGATTCTGGCAATCAGGCCACTGAACAAATGGAAGTTTGTACTTCAGAAGTCTAGGGTGGCAGTTTTGGTGCTCCCCCTCCTGGCATCTCTGAGAATAGAGAACTTTAACAATTCCTGGTCACGGTGCCCAAGATGGCCTCCAACTGTCACATCTCCTACTAGCCCTTCCTTGTTCACATAGGGCAGGTCTAGCAGGGCACATTCCCTGGTTGGTTCACTCACCAGCTGTGTCAGGAAGTTATCTTTGACACATTCCAGGAACTTCCAGGACTGTTCCCTCTCTGCTGTGTTGTAGTTCCAGCAGACATTAAGGAAGTTGATGTCCCCCACAAGGGAAAGGACTGCGAGTTTTCAAGCCGATATTTATAGAACAGTTCATCCACCTCACTACCCTGGTTAAGGAGGTGTATAACAGACTCCCACAGCACTATCAGCCTTGTTGGCCTTGCCCCTAATCCTGATCTAAATGCACTCTACCTTGTCATCACTGTACCCTAGTTCTAGGCACTCATAAAAATTCCTAATATACAGGGCCACCCCACCACCTCTCCTTCCTTGTTTGTCTCTCCTGAAGACCTGGTAGCCATCAACTGTGGCTCATTTATAACGGTTGAAAACATTGTATGATGTACCCATAATGAACAGAATAGACCCTCTGCATTGCTAGACATTACTGAAAACAGAGAGGTATCTTGCTGTTTAATCCCTTTATTGTTGCAGTGATCAACTCTCCAGATACAAACTAGTTTTAGTGGGTGTCACTGCATATGGATGGTGAAAGCATAAAGGACTTGTTACAACAGTTTTCTTCACACAGGTGGTCTGATTTCTAAATAGACAGTAGACAACTACTACATTTTACTACCTTATATCAACAAAAATCTTAACAAAGTATGATTAGGCACTGTTACAAAATTGGGACTTTAAGGACTAATTTAAGTCTGAACATAAACCCAAATTCTTTCACCTCTATATTCAGTGAATCGAAACCTTAGTATTCTTTTAAGTTACATCAATAAAACATTTTTTTTTTTTTTTAAGCTGGCACATAGAAAACTCAAGAAAAACAGTATTATAGATGCATTCTGTTTTGACTATCTGGAAGAAGACTGTGTGGTATTTAAAACTGGCTATTTTTTTTACACTTGAAATGCAATACCCAAAATAGCATGGTAGGGACCGTTAGTCAATCTCATTCAAATTTTTGTGTGACATGCAAAGAAATTGTAAAGAGGAAAATTAAGACACACAGACTTCAATAATGATACACACTCAGGCATATTTTTAGATGACACATCTGGAATGTGTGTGGATATCTTAATATAGTGAGAAGCTAGTGAAATATAGTTGTGTGTGTTACGCACAAAGTTAGACTACATGACTGAAATTGAATTCTTTGGCCTCTAAGCCTGTTAATTAATGTGCAGATGGAAATCCTATTGAACTGGAATTAATACTTATTAGCCAGATTTCCACGTTATCTAACGGAAAACTCTCTAATTATATGAAATCAGATATAAATGCTCACAAATGGGGTAGTCTGATGAACTTGTCTTGAGCAGACTCATCAAGCTGATTTTTAATCCTTAGTGTACTTTGAAACAACTTTTTTGTAATTGAATGTGATGCAGAGATTTAAAACGCTCAATGTTTACCATAAATTTATTTTTGTTTTCTCACTTTTCTGCATTTTGTAGAACTTTTCTAATCTGCAAATGACAACAGTCTTCAAAAACCATGCAAAATTGAAAATAAAAACTAATACGAAAAACCCCCAGAATCATTCCTATAATGAGGCACTATTTGTGACAGGAGAACTCTCATGTCAAAATGAATTCATAAGTTCATAAGAGAGAAATTCCTGAAAATAGGGTTTTACTAGCTGAGTGCTGGCAGACACTTACCTGAAGCACTGCACTTAGCACTGTCATAGCCAAGTCCCCAAGCACAACCTAGCCACTAGAAATTCTGTACCTAGTCTCTTTCCAATGCTTTGTATTCAGATGACATTTTTCAAAGTGTTCCTCTGTGCAAATACTTTTCTCAGAAAGATATTGTGCTTCTGGGAGTGTAAGTGATTTCTGTGGGTTCTTTATTGGTGTTAAGAACCTGAATATGAGAAGCCTTCCTCCATGCCCACTGTGTAACTGTTCTAAATCTTTCTCTCTATTTTTAAAGGAGTATTTTAAAAGAGTTCATGGTCTAAATGTTCAATAACAGTATTAAAACTACAGCTAGGCTGTGCTCAGCATTTTTGCCCAGTGGAGCAAGTATGAACGAAAAAAAAAGTCTACCCAGTTTTGCATTTCCTAGACCAAACTCACAGCTTGTATAAGAGAAAGTATGCAATTATTATTTTTCTTAATATCTTTTCCAACATATTGATACCTCAGCATAACAGTGTGGTTTAGACTCTGGCCCAGGTTTTCTGAAATATCTGGCTCAAATTGAAATGTAATTAGAGGTGATAATTTGCCTTAGGGAGTTTCATTATTCTAAATAATAAATTAATAATTAATGGTTTTAGACATACTTCCAGATATTTTGCAAGATAACTAAGGAGCCATCTTTCTTATTACAGAAAAATACAAATAAATACATAAATAAATAAATCTACAGTTGTCAAGTTAGACATGTTAATATAGGGCAAGATTAATCTTAAGAATGGTAAGCACTGGAAGGTGCAAGCTTTGCATGATTACCTAGTTTGCTCATGTTTACATCACTTGGTTTAATTATGGCTACCCCCTTCAACATTGTTGCCATAGAAAAACAGCACAGGCAATCACAGATGGGCTGGCTCTAACACTTCTTCATGACATTCAAGAAACTAAAAACCCAGAAAAGCTAGTCCAGTGGTCACCCTGCATCTACAGAAAGTCAGGGAAAGCAGTGTATGTGCCAGAGCTATACCATAAGATTAATTATACCCACTTGTGAGTCTACCAATGATGGCAAGACTGGGTATACAAGGTCAGTGCTATACTTGCTGCTTCTGAGTGTTAAGTATGAAAATGCTGATATATTAGTAAATCTTGATCCTATAAAGGCATATGTAATTACTCTCAGGTGAAGTGCACTTTCGATACTTCCCTGATCAAAATTGCAAATTTACCATGGAGCAGAAATACAGTAAATTTATATATTTTTTAAGGCTCATATTCAGTTAAAGTTATATCAGTAGCAGATACACTTTTATGCCAGTATATATGCTTTCAATATCTATCTTTCCGTAACTATTGAAATATCAACATTTAAAAGTCTTTACTATGGAGCCCTTTCTCTGCACAGTACATTTTTTAATGTATCTGCATTTATTATATGCACTTTTTAATAGGTTTTGTAAACAAAATTAAAAGAAAAGAAAAATAAAAATAGACAAGCAATGTTGTTACGGGTTTCAGCCGGAGCCATCTCCGTACATGCTACTGTGTTTCATTGTTACAGCAGTAAAATTCTGCACCAATTCTTAACAGACATCAAAAAAAGGTACTCAGAGAAAATGTTCAAAAAAAATAAAAATAGATTTTTTTTCTTGATTTTTTTTCTTTTAGAAAGAATTTTTGGTAAATCACAGTAATGTTAAAATTAACACCTTTCATTGTAGATTCACTGTAATTAAGAAATAGTATCATGTAAGATAGAACTCTCAATTGTATTAAATCTGAGTAGCTTAAATCTATTAGGAATAATGAATTTCTCGCATTACACGAGGAAACTTGGACTGAGTTCTCCTTTCCATTCTGAATTGTAAGACAAATACTGCTGACAGAAAATTTACAGTAGAATTTCAGTGCTATTTGTAAAGAATATATTTTAAAATGACCCTTTCATCTACAGTATAACCTAAAGCTAGAGCAAACGTGACACCTGAAAAATTCACTGTCAGCTCTCTAGACAAACAGACTTTTGTTGTGAAGGTGCCAAAAGGCAGCTTAGTGAAACGAAAAGCAGTTTTTCTAATAAGATTTTTAAAACTTTTCTGCGTTAAATAGATTTCAAAGTTTCCTGCCGAAATGTATTTTTGGTTTACACAGCAATGACTAGCTGTTGTGCAAGAATTAGTAACAGCTGCCTATTATTTATTTATTTATAAATTTAGAGTGATTGCTTTTTGTCTTTTACTGAAATCTAAAGAAGAAAACTTCTTGGCTACAATATTTCCGTTCGATACCAATGAAAGCTGAAAAGTTACTTTTAAGAAAAAAATTATTTATAACTAAAATTAATGTAATTGTTTATGAATGGGTGATGTTGAAAAGTAGTGTATTTGAATTAAATTTTGTCCTGAGTGTTTGCTGCTCTCAAAATATTTTCAATTCCAGTACAACGCTGTCTTCTCTCCAAGACTGGAATTCTTTTATGGTCTTTTAAAAAGTGGAATGTAGTAAAAATCAGTAATGTTTGGAGGTTTTCAGAATCCACTTAATTATTCAGATAACCATTGTTTCAACAATGTTTAGATTTTATCAAGTCTACAGTAATAATATCTGTCTTGAGACATTAATTTGTGTCTCACTTACTAATGCGATCCAAACTGCTAAACTATCCAGAGGGAGAAGAACTGGAAGAACAGAAAACTGTCATGAAGCAATTATTACTGGGCAAACTGCTTCATATCCATGTGTTCAGCATATCTATTTCAATTTGTTTCTGGCACAGAGTAATATAAAATCAAGGATTCACACAGAGGAAGAGACAATATTCAATTATTTCAAAATACGCAGTAAACCAATTTAGCCAACAGACAGCTATGGATATTTTCAGCTGAATGCAATTATGTTAGAGTATCTGGAGAAAAATTCTGGGAACAAGAGGGATTTCTAATATTTAATCCAGGTAATTGTGCAAATTTATGTAAATTTTGTCTTCTGGGAGTAAACATGTACATTAGGTGAATTATATACCTGGCTGAAATACAAATATAGTTGGGGAAAGGCCTTTACATTTGTTTCAATACTAAGTATAATTGAATGTAAAACATTATCTGACCAAAATACAAATTTAGTAATTTTTCAACTTAAAAAATGGTTGTTTTTCTTTAGTTTGAGGTTTTCTTTTGTTCTCTGGGGTTTTTTTTGGGGAGTGAGTTGATTTTGTTTTGATTTGTTTTGTTTTGTTTTTCTTGAGGAATAGGCTTTCAAATAGTTGCAGACAGAAACTGATAAGCTACATGTGAGCTTGTTGCCATGTACTTTTGCACTAGATTGTTGAGAGCTGGGTATGAACATCCACCATGCTGCTTGCCACCTGTACCAGCTTGATAACAGGGACAGGACTCAATCCACACTATAAAAATTTTACAGACTAGGGAGACAGCAGAACAGCTGACAGGTTCAAAACTTCTGGCCTTCAAAGACAACCTGAATGATGGGATCAGTTGTGCCTAGAGACCTTGAGCAATGAAGGCATCTTTACAACTCTAACAGAAAAAAATAATCATAGAATCATAGAATCATTAAGGTTGGAAGGGACATTAAAGATCATCAAGTTCCAACCCCCTTGCCATGAGCAGGGAACCCAACCACTAGATCAGGTTGCACAAAACCTTGTCCAACCCGGCCTTAAAAACCTCCGGGGATGGGGCACCAACAACCTCCCTGGGCAACCCATTCCAGTTCCTCACTACCCTTACAGTGAAGAATTTCTTCCTAATATCTAACCTCTCACCTCTCTCAGTTTAAAAATATTACCCCTTTTTCTATCATTACCTTCTCTGATGAAAAGCCCCTCCCCAGCTTTCATGTAGCCCCTTTCAAGTACTGGAAGGCTGCTATAAGGTCTCCCTGCAGCCTTCTCTTCTCTAGGCTGAACAGCCCCAACTCTCTCAGCCTGTCTTGAGAGCAGAGGTGCTCCAGGCATTTGATTGTCTTGGTGGCCCTTCTCTGGACCCTCTCCAAGAGGTCCATACCTTTCTTGTGCTGAGGGAGCCAGAACTGTTCACAGTATTCCATGTGGGGTCTCACCAGAACAGAATAGAGGGGCAGAATCCCCTCCCTGGCCCTGCTGGCCACACTTCTCTTGATGCAGCCCAGGACACAGTTGGCTCTCTGGGCTCCAGCACACACTGGTGGCTCATGTCAAACTTGAGTTGAAGCTTTATGTTATTCAGCTGGAAGATGTGTTCAGGTGCAAAGAAGCCCAGCACTATCCACATCATTTCTAGGGAGTGAGAATGGATTCAGCCTCCCATGTCCACGGGTCTCTTCCATGACACAGGTAATTCCTGCATTTCCAGCACCTTACATCCAACCCAGTACCTGCGGATTTACTGGTAAAGTCCAGCACAGGCTAAAAATGTTTTGGGTACTGTTCAGACAATTTACCAATACTGATCTCTGAATTCCACTGCCCAGCGCTGTTGCTGATTACTGCTGAATTATCTTGGTCGCCAAAGAATCCAGATGAGAACATAGAGCCTTAAAGCATTTCTTCTCAAAACATGAGATATTTTTTTATCATCTTTCAGATTTGTGGAGACAGTACGGAAAGACCATGCTGGTCAACCAGTGTAATAAAAAGAAATTAAGTGTTAGCATATGCAGAAGAAAAAGCCTAATTCAAGCAAAATATGCTTCTGAGAACAGCTGGGGCCATACAAGGGGAAATAATAGTTCACAGCAAAAGGAAATAATTGTCAAGTGGAGTTGGTTTGGGATGAGAATATTTTAGATGAATAGGATCTTCAGAAATTATTTTAAGCTTTTGGTACCAGCCTGAATGTTCTCATACCTCGATGCCAAAAAGTACCACGTACCCTTCTGCCAGACCTCTCTAGCAGTGGAAGCTTTTAGCTCCTGAAATTCCTGAACAAAGTCTTAGTGCTTTTAAATAATTCTCTTGATAATTCATCTATTTGATCCTGCACGTGATAGATGCATTAGACTTACATGCTTTTATATCTGCTCCAGCTGCACTTAGATTCTCTAGTTTCATTGCTAGCTGGTTTTTGTGTTTGTTTTGTGTGGTGGTGGGGTTTTTTTGTTTGCTCGTTTGTTGTGTTTTCTTCGTTTGGTTGTTGTTGTTTTTTTCTTTCTTTTTTATGTTTTTTCTACTTAATTTACTTGTACACTCACTTTCAGCCACTTCCAAAGTGATTGATTCTAATTTCATAAGTACCTTACATTTTCCAAGCAGCCTGTTGCAGTTAGAAATAGTGTTGATGAACATTCTTGAACCTACAAGATGTGTTTCAAAGTTTATAGAAAATTACGACTGGGGTGCTCTAGATGTGGTCATCACTATGGACTGTATAATGACTTGAAGATACTCACTTGTATCCACATAGAGGTGTGTACAAGAGGACTCTGAATTTCTAGTGTTTCATAAAAATAACAAAGCTATTCTCTTTCATATCTTTTTAGCTCATATTTTTTGCTGACAACATCAAATTTGGTTGCAGATGACACTAAATTGTGTGGGAGTATTGATCTGCTCAAGGAAAGGAAGACTCTACAGAGAGACCTGGACAGGCTGGATCAATGGGCTGAGTTCAACTGTATAAGGTCCAATAAGGCCAAGTGCCACGTCCTGCATTTCAGTCATAACAACCCCCAGCAGAGCTACAGGCTTGGGGAGGAGTGGCTGGAGATCTGGCCAGTAGAAAAGGATCTGGGGGTGCTGGTTGGAAGCTGGCTAAGATGAGCCAGCAGTGTGCCCAGGTGGCCAAGAAGGTCAAGAGCATCCTTGTCGGCATCAGGAACGGGGTGGCCAGGAGGTACAGGGAAGTGACCGTGCCCCTGTATTCAGCTCTGGTGAGGCCACACCTCAAGTACTGTGTTCAGTTCTGGGCCCCTCACTACAAGAAGAACATTGAGGTGCTGGAGCAGGTCCAGAGAAGAGCTACCCTGGTGAAGAGTCTAGAGAACAAGTCATACGAGGAGCGGCTGAGGGAACTGGGGATGTTAAGTTTGGAGAAGGGGAGGCTGAAGGGAGACCTCATTGGCCTTTACAACAACCTGAAAGGAGGTGTAGAGAAGTGAGTGTTGGCCACTTTTCCCAAGTAAATAACCACAGGACCAGAGGAAGTGGCTTGAAGCTGTAGCAGGGGAGCTTTAGATTGGACACTAAGAAGAATTTCTATACCAAAAGAGTGGGGATGCACTGGAACAGCCTGGCCAGGGAGGTGAATGAGTCACCATCCTTGGAGGTATTCAAGAAACATATAGATGTGGCACTTTGGGGCATGCTTTAGTGGGCATAATGTTTTTTTTGGGGTTGTGAGGATTTTTTTTCCTGGGTGGATGGTTGGACTTGGTGATCTGAGAAGTCTTTCCAACTGTTACAATTCTGTGATTCTGTTCTGTGATTCTTTGATATTACATAATATATAATAGCATAATATATGTATACATTTTATATATTTTATATTATAATTATATATTATTTTTCTGTATATGTAGTTTATGATCATTTGCTGTAAATCACACATCACACAGTTACCGCCATGATCATGTAAGTATCGACAAAACACTAATATTAATTAGAAACTCAGTGTCACCAGGACACTCAGGTTTTGTTAAATCTTCCTACGTGGTGTGTGATTATGATACAAATGATATTCTATTGTACATGTGTTACTGGAACCTGGATTTTATTCCAATACCCATAACTTTTCTAGACAGTTAATTTGTGTTTAGTTAACAAAGAACTACATGAGGGCATGTGTTTAGGCATTATAATAAAGAAGTGGCAGATCCTTCCATTTGAAATTGAGATTAATCCTATCCAAAAGGTCACCAAAAAAAATGCATAGCTGAAAAGGATCCTTTCCTTTATGTGCTAATCAAAATAAACTTATAGATTACAGAATTGGCACTGTTTCTACCAAAAGAATTTGCAAGAACTATTGAGACTTGTATCTTTTCATAATTACTTTAATCCAAAGTGACTTTCAATTGCATAGAATTGGATAATGCTTGTTCATGCATCAGTCCGACTCTACAACTCAGATGACACATCAGTGCTATATTCATCCCCTTCTGTATGTTGTACCTTTCAGAACATAAAGAGAACACTTATTTTGCAGGTACTTTCAATCTCCTGGTTTCATGAATTAATGTCTAGTGTTATACAATCTTAACATGAAAGTTCAAAATACATATTGTAGTGACAAGGCTTCACTCTTTAATCTACACTTCATTACACTTCCTTTCATAGTTTTATAATCCTTTTGAATTTTATACTTGAAGAAACATCTGCCTTTTTTTTTTTTTTTAAGTACATTGTGATGCATGTATTAGAGTACTTGATTTAATTTCTGCTTTCTCCCTCTACAACACATTCAAAAATATTTTATCCATCAAGAACAGTGGATAGTAGGACTGTTAGGAGCAAAGTGAGTGTCTAAGGCTCTCATTTTATTTCTGCTCCAACTGGTTCCACATAGAGGTCAAACCTGTGTTTACAGTGTTTTCTTCAATATTTCCTGTAAATTTAGTCTCTGCAGGGGGTAAAAGTTATTTAATTTTCCACTCTCTTGCACACTATTTTTCTGGAATTGTGCTGATTTTAAGTGTATAAGACATCTCAAGTTTAACAGTAGTCAATTCTATATACAGCTTATCACAAATGTGCTTCTAGAGATTCCATTGTTAATAAACTAATTCATGTTTATTTTTAATGATGAAATATGTTCAGAAGAACAAGGAAAATTGTATTTGCAGCAGAACACATTGTACTAGTTTTCAGATGTGCATGACAATT